>NC_140939.1:7758841-7763841 GCF_014529385.1 Adiantum capillus-veneris | reverse complement strand
AAGGCACTACAAACTAACTTGACACTAGAAGGAAAAACCTATTAATGGTAGATTTTGCACAAGGAGAAGGGCATCATATCGTGCAAATGAGCAAATTTTGAGGATGTGTTCAAAAAAGAATTTCTTTCTACTAATGAGTAGGATAGAAATTTGATAGCATGGGATAAGTGTTCTGTGTGGCAAAGTAAGACACTATGTAAATATATCTTGCATTATTGAGATGTTATCTTGAAGTTGGAGGGTTTAGATGATTTTGAGCAAGTACAAAATTTATCCATTGATTGTCTCTTGACCTTAAGAAGCATGTTAAACCCAAGGATCCAAAAACATATGAGGAAGCTATTCGTAATGATCTTGATGATAAATCATTGCATAACACTCATATATGTGATAGTTTTCATACACATGTATCTCATGGTAATCATCCAGTACATAATAAAAGAAAATTTATAGTAGCCTCATTTGATGTGTTCAAGACGTCCAAGGGGCCTAGAGGCCATCTTTCAATTGAGGAATTTGAAAAGGCAAAGAAACATGAGATATTTTTTACTTGCATGGGAAGTGGGCATGGCAAAAAGGATTTTCCCAAGGGAAAATCTATTGCACAAAGGAAGGAAAAAGAGATGCACATGGTGCAATTTCGTCCCTTGGAATCCTCTTCTCATTATTATAATGTGGAGGTAATACATCAATAGTGCTACATCACATCCTCTACGTGGCAACCAACATTTGTCCATGGGAGGTTGTGAGAATGCATGGCTATATCCAAGGTCACAAGGTGAGAATCCTGGTAGATGATGGAGCCTCTCACAATCTCATCAACTATGAGTTAGTGAAACGTCTCAATCTACCTCCGACACCTAGTTCCCACTGCTACTTCAAGGTAGCTATGATATATGACCATGATGTTGGAGTGTGGGATAAACAAGTTAAAGGTGTACCTCTTGAGATCCAAGGGTATTAGAAAGACATATTTTTAGGTAATGAACATGGACAGAGAAAATGTGGTGTTAAGTAAGAGTGGTTGCATGGGTTATGATCATCATGACATCATAGCTATGAGCATAATGAGAGCATGGGTTATGATCATCATGACATCATAGCTATGAGCATAATGAGAGCATAACAGTCTTATGTTTAAATCCAATGGTACGCATGTGTTGTTCTTTGGGGAAAAAGATGTACCTCCCTTACTACTCATTTGTACATCCCAGCTTAAAGATCTCTTCGAAAGATTAAATAGAAGAATTATTTTTGTGTTACTCTTTGTGTCATTTGTTTTCAAATGTTGATAACGATTCTGTTATGTTTAAAGATTCTTCAATGCTGCATGCTTCTCTTTCCTCTCTTCCTTCTCTTTCTACTTCTTTGTCACAACAACAAGCAAATGTTTCTTATAAATTGAAGGAACTCTCCATGGAATACAAGATGTTGTTCTAGATGACTTATTGCCGGGGTTATCGCCGACATGTTCTATGCAATAGGGCATAGATGTGGTTGCAAGTAGTAAGAAAATCACCTTACAGATTGAGTCATTCCGAGGCTATTGAGCTGTAAGATCAACTTGCTAACTACCTCAGTAGAGGTTTTTTTCAACTTAGTTCCTCACCATGGGAATCTCCCATGCTGTGGGTGAAAAAAAAGGACGATAGTATGCACATGTGCATACTCTATCATGGTCTAAATGTGGTTACTATTAAGAATAAGTCTCGGGGGCGGTCACTCAATAACTATGTGACTATCAAGTGAGTGCAATAGAAGGGGTTATTAAATTTTATTTTTTCTCACATTTTCACATACAGAAGGGTACCCTAAAATGGAATTGAGAAAACAATTCATAGTTTGAATAGGAAAATGGTATATTTTATTTGTCTAAATTTCACAGATAAGGAGTTTTATAAATAGTCCTTGAATGCACGTGATATACACTATTCATACATAGTGACCCCCCCCCCCCCCCCCCCCCCCCCCCCCCCCCCCCTCCTGGGAATAAGTATCCATTGTGAAGGGTAGATGAGTTGTTTGGTAAAATCACAAATGCCCATAGTTTTTCAAAAATCGATATGTGGTTAGGGTATCATCAAAATTAGGCTTGTCGCCACCCAGCTGTAAAGGAGAATGGGGAAGCCTTCCCCATTCCGGAGCCATATAGTATGCGGCTTGTCGTCCACATGTGCCCGATCAATCGTGCACTCCGGTACGGGGATCCTCACCCCCTGAACCCTAGATGGCACCTTGTCTTTGTGCTCCAACTAGGTCCCTTTTATGGGGCTCCTAACTTGAAAGTACATAAGATAACTAACTCTGAGGCTTTTCTTTAACCTATAGTAAACTCTCTCTTTTAATCTTCAGGTAAATAAATAGACATGTAGTACAGACATGGGTTACTACAAAATATTCAAATCACTAAATTGGAATTGAGAACACAAAAACACAAGGAACACCATGGAAATAGAGAGAAAGTGATCCATCTTCCTTCATTCACACGTGATTACAATTTAATGTCCCTGCACATGACACTTCCTACTTCCCATGAAGGGTATGTCCATTTTCCATTAAAATCCTTGACCACTTATTGAAAATTTACAAACACCAAATTGTAAATAAAAGACCTACTAAACTTTAGTTTAACACGTGGCATAGCCTAGTGGCCAAAAAGTTTTTCAAAGCACAAACCTTTGACTTGGACTCCACACATCTCTTGACCCATCAAAATTAGGTAGTATTGGTAGGTACCCTACACATGGATTGCATTGCCTGGCTCATGCTTGGTACCGAATCCAAGTTGCATTCAGATGTGAAAGGCATTACCTTCACCATTTGTAGAACTGTTTAGTGTTTAAAAACACTTTTGTTTAGTCAATCATGATTGCTGCCTTTGGTGACTCCCTTGAGGGCACCCCAAAGTGTCAGCACATTCTGTCATCTCAACATCTTGTTGTCCTAAAGGTTGAGTCTCTTGGTTTTGAATTTCCTTTGAATTCTTTTCATGATTTGCTCACAACCTTCACCTTGAACCGGATTTATTTTCTCTCTCAATACTTCTTCACCCACATTTGCAATCAATTTTTTTTTTGCTTCAGCTTCACGTTCACTGGTGTCCTAAAAATGTTACTTAATCCCTTCCATATCTTTGTTCTTCTCTATTGAATCTTGCTGCCCTGCAATCTCATCAACACGAGTGACAAGTCTCTTAGGGAGAGCTCTTTTTAACAACATTAAGTAAAGAAATCGTGTTCAATTGCAGTTCCCTGCAAACTTCATGTATCTGTGTCTTGTCTTTGAGCTGTCATTTGAATATTTTTTGCTACAATGCTTTACTTCAATTCTTCCATCTCAAGTTGCAAATCTTCACATTCCTTTGGAGCAACAAGTACTCAGCACTTGCCTCTTCTTTTGCAAAAATTTGTTAGGGTTTATTCACTAGAGAGAACAATTTCTTTTTCAACTCCACTCAAACTTGTTCATCATGCTTTCTCACCTATGATATGAGAACTTCGACTTCTTGTGTCACACAAGTACCACCCATCTAGATCAAGGTCATCCTTAAATTTTCCTAAGCTTTGTTTCCAACTCTTTGCATGCATGGACTCTACTCATCAAAATATTGTTTTCAGACCAGCTTTGAGGGATGAATCTTACCATAGCCCGAGCGAAATATTGTGAGCAGAGAAAAACTCGAGCAAAAATCACAAGAACAAAGTATACATATTAATTTTGAAAATTTTGGATAGAGTCCCCTTCATATATAGAGCAGTATCTCAAAAAAAATACTATAACCCATTAAGGCACCTCACATGAGGATTTCAAATTCTAACCAAATCCATCCAAAAATACCTGCTACCCATCCACAACCCGAATATAAACATATCCACTGACAAAAGTTTCTATCAATACTTACATACTAGCTTTGGAAAAACTTAGACATATTTTCCATTGTGCATAGAGCAATACCTCAAAAATTTCCATACCACACGAGCAAATTATACATACTAATTTTGAGAAAATCGGACAGCGTCCTCTTTGTACATGGAGCAATATCTTAAAAAATATCATAACCCATTAGCGCACCTCATGTGAGGATTTCAAATTCAAACCAAATGCATCCACAAAATACCTACTACTCATCCACAACACAATATATGCATACACACCCAAAAACGTTTCTACAATACTATATACTAGCTTTTGAAAAAACTAGACATGTTTCTTGTCAAAAATTTCCATAACCTTCTAGAGCATCTCAAATGAGGATTTTATATTTTAACCCCACAGGAACAAAGTATACATACTAATTTTGAAAAAATTTGACAAAATCTCCTTTGTACATGGAAAAATATCTCAAAAAACAGCATAATCCATTAGGGCATCTCACATGAGGATTTCAAATTCTAACCAAATCCATCCATAAAATATCTACTACTCATCCAAAACTCAACTATAATATATCCACTCAAAAAAGTTTCTATCAAAACATGAAAATATCCATGTCTACATAGTAAGATATAAATTTTATTTTTAACTATGAAATGTTACGAATTCCGTAGTCCTTATGATGAATCACACTCATTGTCGATGAAGATATTGGGCTTCTGACAATCTCAAGGATGCCAGAATCATATGTGGATCCGTCGCCATGCATGGTTCGAGGCATCCTCTCCGCATAGTACACTTCCATGACATAAAAAACAACAGTCAATGCACTCTTCCAAAGGCTTGGAAGCAAAATAGCAAAGAGGAAACACGGAAGCAATCTAGACGATCCATAAATACGAACACTAGTACAAAAATGGTGATAAAAAAATGAGAGCGGTGTCAATAGCCTAGTAAGATGTGCATCTCACTAGTCATCAAAGGGATTGACATGCAATGGCATGTCACCCTCATCATCACTATCTATAGAAGTGAAGGCCTCCTTCCTGCTTCGCTTTCTAGGGTAAAGCAATGGTAGCACATATCCTAAAATTAGTGGCTCGTCAATGTCGACTCAACACACGCCC
>NC_140939.1:7286341-7753841 GCF_014529385.1 Adiantum capillus-veneris | reverse complement strand
AAATTAAAGATTATAGAGCTTCCCTTTCTTACCTTTAAAAGAGCGTTGCTTTAATATCTCCCAAGCACTCTGGAAACTCTCCCAAGATTTGCATGGCGGCGTGTACACGGTTCTCCAAGGCTCTTAAGAACCACACGGGATTCTGCAAGGCAATCAAATGCATAGTTAAATAAATAGTAGCAAAATTGTATTACACAGCACCAACCTTGCTCCAATGTATAATATCCCCCAAGCACCAACACGGCGGCGTGCCTAGGATGTTGCGATTCAATAAAACTCAAGTAGGCTCTCCAATTAAGCGCAAAGACGGAAACATCATGGGCAAAATTGTTTTAGTAGAGCTTCAATTCTATACCTCAAAGCCTTCAAGCTCTTAGGTGGAATCTCCCCCAACGATCGCTCGCCGACGTCCGCATTATTTGGCAAGGCCTTTGTCGGGCAAGAGGGCTCACAGAACTAACTCAAAACTATGAAATTGACCTTCTCAGAGCTGCAAAATTAAATGTGACATCCATTTTCAAGGGTCGACTCATTTTGTCTAACTGAGCTTAAGTGGATTTTTTCAGATGTTGTTGGATTTTTTGAAAGCAGGATTGTATATTATAACAACCACAAGCATATTATAGCAACCATGAGTAGTTTTTAAAATGGATCTCAAAATTATTTATCATATAATTACTTGTATAACGACCACGAGCAGTACTGGTGGCAGTTTAATAAAGTCATTATGTATGATTGTGTCGTCACATTAAAATCGGTTTGTGGAAAATAAAAGCCAAGATATTGGCTTTTCATCATTAGCAATGAGCTAAATATGAACTAAATTGATTTTCTCTAGGCTTACAGTCAAAAATTGCTAGACACATAACCATTTACGGACCATAGCTTGGCCACAAACTTGTTCTTCTTTTTGAGGACAGTTAATAAGCACTTCCAACTACCTCTGTGAAGAAAAATTTTGAAATAAATACTGCATTTAGCTTGCATCCATTAAGTCTAATGGTAGAATAGGTGAAGGTAGAGACTATTGAAACTCAAAATGGTGAAGATGTCTTTCTTCTTGATCATGACCAACGTCAATTCTATAAGGTTCGCTTGGCATTCAAAATAAATGCAAACAAAGACTATTTTGCACATGAAAATGGAGTTAAGACTGCACAAGTGATAGTGGATTTGGAAGCTGGAGATGGCTTGCATGTTGTCTCTAGTGTGGTTGACATCATACGAGCAATGCCTCTGCAGAGCAATTTGTGCAGTGCATTAAAGTAAACAAAGGATATCGTTCAGGTACAAGAGCTACCTATGAATTATGATGGTTACATTGCATTTGGGTTACCATCATGTGGTTCTGCCAATGGAATGATGGGGATGGATCAGAGGCATGATAGCCATATGTGGAGAGAATATGTTACATGTAGTAGTGACATCTTTCTTGGAGTCGTTAGGTTCAGCCGCGATGCTCACGCCACTTGTGTTGTGTGAACATTGAATGTCCTTACTATTTGAGGACAAGATTATATAATGAGGTTCATTGGTGAGGATGGATTTCAAAGTCCTCTCCAAGAGGTATGATCAGACTTGACTATGGATCCTTAACTTGTAATCATTGTTCTCAACTGCCATAATGTGTGGCCACATATCCAACACTCATTTATTATTGTATGCCAGGAGATCAGCACAAGTGGACTCGTTGTGCAATACATTTGGGTGAACATAAGCATCCATGTCCAGAATGAAGGTGCAGATCCAATGAGGAAAAGATGAGCTCAATACTACAAAATCATGCTTCTTTCACTACAAGAGGCTCTTCACATTAGCGACGCTCACACAGCGACGCTAAAAAAAAAAATTCCCGGCGTCGCTATGAGCGTCGCTATAAGCGTCGCTATGAGCGTCGCAAATCTCTTTGTAAATTTGCGACGCTCATAGCGACGCTTATAGCGACGCTCATAGCGACGCCAGCTGGGGTAAAAAAAATAACCGAGCGCGCCCAAAAACTCAGATCTCAGATCTGAGTTTTTCGACGCCCTCAAGCAAAGAGCAGGTAACGCTCTCCCTCACTCTCTCTCTCTCTCTCTCTCTCTCTCTCTCTCTCTCTCTCTTTTACACACACACACACACACACACACACACACACGAGGAGAGGAAGGAGAGACAGGTATGCTCCTTCCCTCTCCTCATTCTCATGTTCCCTTCCTCTCTTTCTCTCTCCCTCGCTCTCTCTCTCACACACACACACATACACACACACATATAGTGTTTTTGAGAGAGAGAGAGAGAGAGAGAGAGAGAGAGAGAGAGTGCAAAAACGCACACACATACATAAACAAAGAATGCACACACACATTGAGAGAGAAAAAGAGAGAGAGAGCATGCATAAACAAAAAACGCACGCATTGAGAGAGGAAAAGAGAGAGAGAACATGCATAAACAAAAAACGCACACATTGAGAGAGGAAAAGAGAAAGAAAACATGCATACGATCCAAAAAAACGCACACACATTGAGAGAGAAAGAAAGAGAAACTAAGGGAGCGTCGTAGGAAATAATTAAAATTAAAAGACCTAAAGATCTAGCCGACGAGGAGTTGAACTGAAGACCTATTATTCAAGAGAGAAATGGCATAATCAATCTATCATACTTGGCATGGGTGATAGAAAGGTTATACCATTTATCTCTTTTTATTGGCACACACATCCACACACGCGCACACACACAGGAAGAAGAGAGTTATAACGTCGTAGGAAACTATTTTAAAAGACGTTAAAGATTAGGTTATATGTAGACTTACATTAAATTAGATTTAGGTTTATTTTTAACTAGATTTACATTTATTTAAGCTAGATTTAGATTTATGTTATATTAGATTAGATGCGGGTCTCCATAGACTGCGATGCCTGCATGAAGCGGGTGAAGAAAGCCCTCAATGGAATATAGGGTATTGCTGCCTTCACTCATAGTGGGCTCCGTCGATCCAAAAGTACTGGTGAAATGTCTTCAGAAGATAGGGAAGAAGGTGGATCTTCAGGGCGGCAAGAGTCACTACATCCCCGACACAATGACCATCTAGACAACCTCTAGTCATTAGACTTACGTTAAATTAGATTTAGCTTTATTTTTAGTTAGATTTACGTTTATTTAGATTTACGCTTATTTACGTTAGATCGAGTCCACGCAAGAATTACTTACGGTTTAGGGTTTAGAGTTAGACGAACAGTGAAAAGATCTACTGTGAAAAGATGTTAAGATGAAGTGAAGTGCTACAGCTAGAGAAGAGGCAAAGGGATTTTGTCCACTACATGCAGTATCATGTAGACGTGGGTGTCTAGATTTCTTGTACCCACAAATATAGGTATTGACCAATAAAGACGAGATTATAACCCGGTGGTTCTGATCTCCGTGCACCTCTAGACCGAGGTGTGCGGGGATTGGACATGACTAGAGAATGTGAGGTAAAGAGAGAGAGAGAGAGAGAGAGAGAGAGAGAGAGAGAGAGAGAGAGAGAGAGATAAGACGAAGAATGCCAATAGAATATTAAATTTGTTGTCTAGGTTATAAGTTTTTTATCCTCATTATGAGTAGCGACGAGGATGTGGGACCGTCCAACCGAAACACCTATCTCTCAACGAGGGTCTTATGTCCTTGTAATCAATGCAAGCATGCTGTGCGACGGACAAGACGTGTTTCTTTGCAGCACGTTCGAGAATTTGGCGAGTTCGATCCATCTATTATAGATCGAGTTGTTGCCAATTATAACTCGTAGGACTCTGACGCTGGCCAACAAGCAGCAATCTTGCAACCCAATAGACGTGTTCGCAGGCGCTTTGGTCAAGCAGCATATGTGAGGCCACAAGATGTAGCCTCTGACAGCTCGGGGGATGATCATGCAGAGCACATTCCCAACGAGGCAATGTTTGAGCCCGAGATTGATGAAATGATCGAGACGATCATGGATTCAGAAAGGCTTATCTATGATGATATGAAAAGTGAAGCCGATACATCATTGTATAATGGAGCACGTATGTCTAGATTGAAAGCACTCCTGGTTCTTCTCAACATGCAGGCAAAGTTTGGATGGAGTGACACTAGCGTCACAACGCTTTTCAGGTGATCTATTACAATTAGTTTACTTTAATAGAACTCATGGTGTATAATGATCTGATAGATTTTTACACGACTGTATCATATTTTTATGTTGTGTAGATTGCTGAAAGAGCACATTCTACCAGCTGACAATGTGATGCCAGATTCCCGAGATGAAGCAAGAAAGATTTTGCGAAACTTGGGGATGGATTACAATTCTATCCACGCTTGTCCTAATGACTGCATTCTTTTCAGAGGGGAATACACAGACATGGAGAAGTGTCCGAAATGTGATTCCGAAAGATATCGAGTAGATCTCCACGGGACAAAAATTCCACAAAAGGTTTTGCGACATTTTCCTTTGCTTCCTCGCATCAAGCATTTCTTCGAATGTAAGTCCATGGCCGCCCTAGCATCATGGCATGAGGAGAATAAATCTTCGGATGGTGTGCTACGAATTCCTGCAGATTGCGCAGCCTGGAAACATATAGATGGAACATGGTCGGATTTTGCCAGGGAAGCTCGAAATTTGCGCTTAGGCCTGGCTATGGATGGCGTAAATCCATTTGGTCAAAGATCAACATCTTACAGTGTATGGCCCGTTGTCATCGTCAACTACAACATTCCCCCGTGGTTGACTACGAAGAAGGGGCACCTATGGCTAAGCTTGATTGTGCCAGGGCGATATAAAGTGGGGAATATGGATGTGTATCTTCGTCCACTATTGGAAGAGCTACAACAATTGTGGATTGGCATAGAGGTGGTGGATATGAGCCGACACACAGGACGACGGAATGCTTTGATCAGAGGTATTCTAATGTGGACCATGCATGACTATCCCGGGCTAACAGAATGCTCAGGTGATCTATTGACACTCCTCTCTCAGACACTGTAAATCTGGTTTTTCCCCATAGTTGATCTATTATCATGTGTATACATGCAGGGCTTCAAACAAGCGGATACAGAGCATGTGTCACATGTGGACCTAGACTGAATGCACGTAGGGCACCCTCACTGAAGAAGCAAATCTACGAAGGTCATCAAGCGTATCTTCCGGAGAATCATGTGTTACGCGACGGCTTTTTGGGAAGAGAGCCACCAAGGATGTCTGCACAAGCATGGTTAGAGCAGAAGGAGATGTGCGATGACGGATTGCCTCCAGGGATGAAGAGACTATCTCTATGGTACGAGTTACCATACTGGCCTCGACTCGTGATCAATCACTTGCTCGATCCAATGCACATATTCAAGAATGTGGGTAATCTACTATGGGACCATTTGACCGGCAAGAAAGATACTTTGGGAGCCAGAGTTGACCTTAGAAATGTGGATCGTATGGAGCAATATTGGCCGCAAACAGCGTCTGATGGATCGATAAAACTTCCTAAAGCACCATGGATTTTCACAGGAGCCCAAGAACGCAAAGTAAAAGAGGCCATTCGATCTTTGCGGACCCCCACTGGCGTAATGCACTCGCTCCGAACGTGTTTTACTAAAGAAGGAAAGCTTACCGGTTTGAAGTCACACGATTGGCATAAAATGTGTCAGGTACGTTCATAGTGGACTTTAATATCATTGCATAAAATGTGGACTTTAATATCATTGCTGCACATACTTTACAGTTTATTTTACCGGTTGCCATTGAGGGATGTTTGTCTCTCGACATCCGTAACACAATCTACAAACTTGCAAAGCTGGTGCAATGGATCTCACAAAAGGAGATCGACGTAGACTCCATACCATTCGCCAAACTAAATGCTGCGGAGCTTGTGTGCATGTTTGAGAAACATTTTCCTACTACAATGCTAACCATTCAGGTGCATCTTCTTATTCACATAGTTGATGAGGTGGAAATAGCTGGCACAGTTCATTCCAGATGGATGTTCTTCTTAGAGCGTTTCATGAAAACGCTTAAGGGATATGTGCGTCAAAAGGCACGTCCGGAGGGTAGCATGGCAGAAGGTTGGTTGGTATCAGAGTCCCTAGTGTACATTGGAGAGTGGTTAGACGGATTTGATAAATCCCGGGACACGCTATGGCGAACCATAGATGATGAGCGCATATCTGGGATTGTCATGTGCAATCTCGGTGTTGAGAAGAAGATGACGGAAGATTTAGAGGCTAAAATCAACCGATTTTGCATGCTTCACAATCCAGTGATGCAAAAGTGGATTTCACAATATGAGGATGCAAAGCAAGAGCGACAAAGGGCACGAATCGAGTGGAGACGGGGAAGACGACCACCGATGCACTATCCAGCGGTTCTGGAGAGCCTACCAACCTTCATGAGCTTAAGATGGTTGCACAACCAATTGAAAAGCGCACAACAATGCGGTGACGAAGTGATTGAAGAAGAGTGGGAGTACTCTCGGGGTTGCGCGACCAAGGTAAGTTTGCAATGTACGACTAGCAAGTGACTTTATTTATAAACGTTTGAACGGCCACTCATAATCCTTGTTCGTTGTAGTATAAGTCATACACAGCAGCATGGTGTAAAGGTCGACATTTTAGGGTGGAACGAATCGACAAAAAGCGTTTTACTCAAGATTGTGGAATCATGGCAAAATTTGAACAGTCTAGTCGACGACGTTCCTCTGATGCAGATCCCGTGGTGGCGGAACTCACTTACTTCGGCACGCTGCAAGAGATTTTGAGGATCGATTACAGAGGATTTTTTGTCGACTTGTTCGACGTGCAATGGTTCAAGATAATCATGGAGGGTCGAAACGCTACTGTGCGTAGAGGAGAGTCTGGTTTTCTTGAGGTGGATTCTACTAAGAAATGGACTGACCTAAGAGACACTTTCGTACTACCCGAACATTGTGAACAAGTAAGTATATAAATAGTTAACATCCCCCTTTTACAAGTTATGTGCTTGAAAGCTCTCATGTAAGTTATGTGGCTCTGGCAGGTAGTATTTCATCCTACAAAGTCTACATCAAACTGGTGGTACGTCATAGAGTTAGCCCCTCGTAGTGCAAGGACGTATGAAGGCTACCATGTGCCAATCACAACGACATCAATGGAGGAGATCAGAGAAGATGCTCAATCAGAAGCCGCTGCGGTGGTGCCAGACGAGCATCAAGATGCTACTGCTCTATATGGGGTGCATGCAGAGGAGCTACAAAATGAAACAGAGGATATGTGTTTAAACGGAGAGCTCTATATAGATATAGGAAGTTATGCTGAGTTATGCGAGGATGAGAGAGAGATCTCTTAAAGCCACAAATATTGTATTTGAACAATTTTGCTCCGTGCTGTAAAAGCTCTAGCTCTCTAAGTAGCTTCCATGGTGTGTAACGCTCTTTTCTACTCGCGCTCACATCTTTTGATTGAAAATTCTGAGTTTTCGACTTGCCTCTTCTACCACTTGATTCATTGCGTCATTGTATTTATATGCGTCATTACGTCATTGTATTTAATGGTCTTTGCGTCATTGTCTACTCTATTCATTCAATATTAAGTTTAAATATTCGTGTGTTTAATGCAGGTATGGATGATGAGGAGTTTCTTTCTTCTTTGTCACCGCAGCAGAGACAGTGGTACGTGGAGCGTCATCGCTCTGGCGCATCATCGCGCGTTCCTACACCATCCGCATCTCCCTCTCTTTCGGAGCATTCGGCGCGCTCCGAAGCTTCGGCGTCGACGAGACGAGCGTCACACTCTTCTAGACACCGGCGCTCTAGTGGTGGCGGTGGCGGTTGTTGTGGGGATTCCGCCACCGATGCCTCCACACCGCCTCGTGTTCGACGAGGCTCTTTACCCTCCCCTTCTTTGCCCGCCCCCACACCAGCCACAGCATCGCCATCTACGCCAGGTTTTGCACGGCTGACTGTTCCTAGAAGCTACACACCTCTACCTACTCCGCCAGGAGCCACCCCACTCGACACTCCTCGCTTCGGGGCCCAGACGCCGGTGGAGACACCTGACGTCCGTACCCCCATCGACACGCCGCTAGAGACCCCTGCCGGGACACCCAGGTTCACGCGTCACCGGCCAGAGGGCTTGCCTTACTCCGTCGACATCAGCGGCGGCATCATCATGGATGATGACGGCAAGAAGGTGATCTCGCGCATGCGTGGTCTTTGCTCTCAGCTGTTTAGACACTATATACTAAACAAATGGAGTGAAGTACCAAGTGATTTAAAAAACAGAGTCATCAGCATACTTCATGATGAGTTTCCCGTTCCAACACGGGATCAGCGCTTCAATGAAGACCTGATGAAGATTCGAATGCGCGAATACTGCAAACACAAGCGTTCCGAAGTGCAAAAAGCAATCAAGAATGGGTGGAATAGGCCAGATTGGCTGGCCAAAGAAGATTGGAAGAATGCGAAGAAAGCAGCGCGCGAGAATCCCGACAAGTGGAAGCAACAAAAGGATGCAGCCAGAGCGCGAGTAGAGGCAGGGAGCTCGCACCACTTGGGGAGCGGTGGATGGGCATCATTTGAGGCCGATTTTGTAAGTCTTTTCACATTGCTCTTTATGCATGTTCGATAGTTTAGGGTTTATGAGTTTTTTAGTTCTAACATAATGAAATCTTTGTATGTTTTGACAGTGGTCGATGACAGGACGTGATCCCACACCGTACGAGCGCGAGTACGCAGGCAGGAAGGGCTTAAACGCCCTGATGGACATTCTCAGTTCTCGCAGCGGCATGGTTAGTATTAGGGTTTACTCTTTTTTATTTTTTGTATTGTTTTATAAATGTCGTTATATGTTTATACTTACTGAAAACTGTCTTATTGTCTTTTTTTGCAGAATCCGACAGATACGCCGCTTGGACGCGATGAGACGTCTGATTAAACGACGTCAGTTTAGCCGTAGCTAGATAGCATTAGTTTAGGGTTTCTCATAGCTTATGTATCATGAGACGGATTTTATACGTCTTTTTGAACCATGTATATTATTACATTTGTCACCGCAATTCCTTTTGCCAATCAATTCTTTATGCCTATGATGTTGTACAATTGTCATTATTACATTTGCCAATCAATTCAGTTTGTCTATGATGTGTACAATTGTCAATTTTGCAAACAATGCGTCTTGTGGGTGACTATTTTGGGTCTATTATTTACCTTTGCACTTTTTTTAAAAAGTGAATCAAGTACAATATGGTTGATGGGTGGCAGGCATTCAATGCTCTGCCACCAAAAAAATATTCTCTCAGGCGTCGCTATAAGCGTCGCTATTTATGGCTCTGTAGCGTCGCTATATGCGTCGCTATACTCTTCTGTGAGAGCGTCGCTATCTGCGTCGCTATAGACGTCGCTATGATCGTCGCTATATAGCGACGTCTATAGCGACGCAGATAGCGACGCCTATAGCGACGCATATAGCGACGCTCTCGTAGCGACGCTTTTAGCGACGCTTATAGCGACGCCGGGGGTTATAAAAACCCAGTGTATTTCCGTCGCTAAGAGCGTCACAAGAGCACATAACCTCTTGTAGTGTTTGGAGCCTTTTTCTACCGCCAAATACTTAGAATGTATGACTGCTTAGGATTTGATAATGGGAAAGCCTATCATGGAAAATGATAATGACAATAAGCAGTACATTGAGGGTGGTGAGTTTGCTAAATTTCTAGACGCTATCACACCCTTGTCTAATAAGCGAAGGATTAAGGGAAGCTTAGATGTGCCAAACGGTCAAAGAATATAAGTGTTGGATTTGAAGAGCAAGAGAAATATCCGCGCTTACATGAATCATGATGTTCTCTTTGTTGGGCAACTTGGGAATGGCCATCAGCCACATGTGTTCAAGATATCCACAATTGGGCCAAGCAGCAGTGGAGTTGATCTTGTGAATCAAATGCGTCCATGTAAAAATTTGTAGCACATGTGGGTCCACTTTGATCATGTGCGAACTTATGAAAATTGCAACATGTGAATTTATTGTGGAGAATAAGTTTCACATATAGAGTTTTGGAAAATTCTTACTAAGGTGGTTCATGAGCAAGGATATGATAAGGTTGAGTTTAGAGGTTTCATGGCGATGAAGCAATTGTAAGTTGGAAAGTTGGATAGCAGTCATAATTATTTACTTTGGAGGTCCTAAGAAGATTATTCCATCCAAGGAAATATGATACATTTTTCATTGGAAGCAGTCCATCATGATCTGACATACTATGAGGTGCATTAGACCCTCCTCCCAAGAAGAACACAAGATTTTATGCCACAAATGGCATAATGCAACATTAGACAACCAAGCACAGATTTGCAAGGGTGAGCTTCGCCATTATTAGAGAGTTGGGCATGCTATTGAAGGAGATGTTTCTTGTTTGGAAACATGGCTGGCATGGTGGGATGTTAGAGTTTCACATTGGGGAGGAATATTTGTAATGAAAGATGACTCTTGCATTTTTGTCCCGAACACCAATTTTTTTGAAACCAAACATGCTAGCATGGAGAGTCGAGACAGCCTTTGGTTACAAAGAGAATATTAGTCTATATGAGGCTTCTAGGGAAGATATGGCAATGGCCGTGCTAGAGTGTTAAGTACAACGCATACCTTAAAGGTGCAAATACAAGCAATGGCCCGGGTATGCAAGACCTTGCTCATATATTGTTAAATCAATCGTCTATTGCCTCGGCTGCTAAAAATTGGTAGATCTCACTCACTTCTTGATGGCAGAAATGGATTTGCAAAGTCTAGAGTGGTCAAAGGAAAGGTCGATTTTAAAAAATTTCATACCTTCCTCTTCGAGTACAAGTGGTTTGCGAATGTATCTAGACATCATGAGAATGGGCTCTATATGGTGGACTCTAGTATGCATCACACGGTGAGGTATGACAACTTAGTTTTGCCACCAAATTGTGAGCATATGAGTAATTACCTTCTTTACCCTTATTTGCTTGTAACATAATACCAATGTCACTCACTTTGAAGTTCTCTTCTATAGATCATCTATATCTCATAAATCCATCAACTAATACTTTGGTTTGTAGTTCCCATAACAACTCAGGAGAGAACCATTTTTGCTAGTAATGAAGTAGAGACCATCTTTGACCCTCTCTCATCCACTACTTTGGATGAGGGGGAGAGAGAGGAGAGAGAGAGATCGATGATTCAAGTCCAACTGTTGCCACTCTTAGTGAGGATGATTGCCATGATGACAATGACGAGATGGAAGATGATGAACTCGAAGAGGACGAAGCCAGCACATCCACAAATATTGATAATTCAATTTCTCTCTTTATTGATTTAGGAGCCATGGATTTAGATTTGAATCAAGCTACTTATAGAGATCTTTTGGAAGATAATTCATAAAATCTTTGTATATTTTATTCTATGAAAGGTTTTGTCGTGTCGCCCATTCATCACTCTCTCTCTCTCTCTCTCTCTCTCTCTCTCTCTCTCTCTCTCTCTCTCTTGGGAGATGCTTGACAAAAGCGGACGATAATTATGCATAGAGAAGGCGGATGGCAGTTGGACGGGGTGGTTTGTAGCAGCTTGTGCACACCACGCACCTGCAATTGGATGAGGCGGACACGACATATGGTGGCATGAAGAACTTTTTTAAATGGAAAACGAGCAGCGTGTATTTCAGGATACCGGCTCTTGCGGACTAGCTAGCTCAAGCGGTACGTTTTGTTGTAGCTGAACTGGGTTCGATTCTTTTGGCTATAGACTCTGCATCCCAATGCACAACTTCGGATGATGGAATTTGTAGAGATTTCATCTAATAAGAAAGAAACCTACCATTACATGCATAAGTATTTGAGAAAGAAGTACTCAAATTTGCATATTTTGACTCCTAATTATTGTGTGATAATGCTAGAGGAAAGAACGGAGGTTATAAACTCTCTTCTTTTTCACATCCACCTTCACACATTTTCTTCCGTTGTTGTTCTGCAGAGTTATGGGTGCTAGTGGAGCTAGTGTTTTGTGTTGTATGCATTGTGTGAGTGCTTTCGATTCTTAAGTTTGCCTTAAAGAAGCGCTCCTTTATTGTACTCCTTGCTCAACACCTCTTCATGACAAGAGAGCTCCTTGCCAACACTATGTAAAGTCTTTCAAAATATGTGACAAATGCGCCATAGATGCAATTACTCGGGTGAAATGTGTGCGATGTTTAGAGAAAGAGTGCGAGCCTTTTCTATTCCGACGTGCACGATACATGTCTTACTTACATGCCAACATTAGTGGTAGAAAGCGGTTACAGGCCTTGCACAACTTGATTTATCCAAATAACCTTTGTTTCATGTTCCATTACCATTTTTTGCCAATTTTTTTCAAAATGAAAATCATTTTCTTTAAAAAAAAGTTTACATGCAAAATAGAAAGAAGTATCCAAATTTGAATATTTTAGTACCAGACCGAGTTCAGTAATATGTGCGGCAAAGGACGCAAGAATAGTCACGGTACTAATAACAATGGTAATATTTGAAGGGCAAAAAAATATCCTCCCATCCCCCTCTCTCTTCTTTGGCAGTCAGCTCATTTTACCCTCTCTCTCTCTCTCTCTCTCTCTCTCTCTCTCTCTCTCTCTCTCTCTCTCTCTCTCTCTCTCTCTGTCTCCCTCTACAAAACACGATAAAGGACCACGATAAATGTTTTCAAAGTTTCACAATGTTAGAGCTACAAAGCCCTTCATGTGACATCACCTCTAATGCGTTCTTTTCGTGAGTGTTTTTCAACTCTTTTTGGATTGTTTTAATTTGAAAATAACTTTTAGATTACATATTAAATTGTTTACAAATTTGATTAACTTTACGTGTTGCTAATATAAGAGGCTCATGAGACACAGATCTGGAGCTTCTAACCATGGAGGAAGAGCAATGCAGGAGGGTGGACAAAGAGGGTACAAAAGGTGATCAAGAAGTTAGCTTACACTAAGCATTATCGAAACTTACAAAGATCCTAATCATCCAGTTGAGAGGATGATGACCATAAGAGACAATGACGATCACTAGCATCATCGGTATTTGTTTTGTAAGATTGTCACCACGATATTTTTTGCTCACTATATTTGGTAGGTTCTCCATTTTATTGCTTAGAATCTTTCTCCATTCCTTCGCTACTTCTTTTGGCAAAAGCACACATCAACAAAACTCCTCTCCACAGAATCGAACCTAGGTGCACATGCACAATCGGATCCCTACGCTCACCATCTCGCCCACCTGATTTTGTTGATGGCCATCGACCCCTTTAGTAATAAGAAAGAAGGTTCTACAACCGCTCCCGACCCCTTGTTTAATGGCGTGACAACTGCCGCATATCTTGTGCATGTGAGAGGGACCAATGGACAGACAATGTGAGGAGAAGCTCTTCCAGCTAATCGTGCCTCTACCGTTGCTTGCGCGCGCCCCCATCCCCCGCTTTCACTCCATGTTTGTTTTCTTTAGGCAGAATCACTTTTGATTCTCATCTTCATTTCTTTTTTTGAAATGGTAGGCACACACTAGTTCCAACTTTTTACACTCATTCTTGGTACATACTGGTAGGTTCCTTATTTTATTCACATTCCTGTAGATTTCTCCGCATAGATTCCTCCCAACCATTGAGCCCCGTCTGCAGTAGTGAGCAAAATAACCAACCATGAGCGGGCTTCGAACCTTCGCCCATCTCAAACAGCAGCCTCAAGTTGTTGAGCTAACCAACCGAGCTCGACTGGCTTTCTGCCTGCGTCGGCACCTCTTTTTTTTTGAAAAAAATTCATGTCCTGGCCTGCGCTACTCAGCACAGCCCTGCCCTGTCGAAAACCTTGCCTCGCGCTCAATCATGCCGGTGGCGTCGCTGCCATGCAGTTGCACATTCAACAAAGGCCCTTCTCTTTTTTGCAACTCCACAATCGGCACCCGTTGAAGATTCGTTGGACTCCACCAGGCATCTGTCCAGATTCCAACTATCAACGATTTTTTAAAAGTCGTTGGCACATACTACTTCCAACTTTTTACACTATCTATTTAAAATGTGTACGACATACTAACCAATTTCATGACGAATAGGAACCCTTGAGGCTTGGCTTAGGAAGCTAGTGATAAAGCATAGTATATAACTGATCGGGGACTAGGAAGATTTAAAAGAGTGCAATACATATAATGGAATGGGAGACGAGGAAGTTTGGAAGTTAAGTGGCGGAGGGTCAGAAGAAGAGAGGCGGCGGAATGAGAGAGAGGGAGAGAGAGAGAGAGTCTTATTACACAGAGAGAGATTCTGAGCGAGAGAGATGAGAGAGAAGGCAGTACGCAGAGTGGCATGGAGGCGACTGCAAGTCGATATAATAAGCTGCGGCATGCAACTACGTTACCAAATTTGAATTTACAAAATGAGTAGAAGTGGGCTGCATTAACCGCCAACAAAAGTAGCGACCAAAGGCTAGATAGCGCGCGCCCCTACTCTCTCTCTCTCCTCTCTCCTCTATCTCTACCAATCAGCAGCAGGCCGAGGTCGCCACCCTCCAGTAAGGTCTCTCTCTCTCTCTCTCTCTCTCTCTCTCTCTCTCTCTCTTCTATTAATTAACACTAAGCTACTCTCGAGTTCGCGTTCGTGTTAATCTGATGTATGTGTGCTCTCCATGCAAGAGGAGCGACACAGAGAGAGAGAGAGAGAGAGAGAGAGAGAATTGATTTCTGAAGCAAAACACGTCACTACCAACATCTTTACGGTCTCTCTCTCTCTCTCTCTCTCTCTCTCTCTCTCTCTGTGTGTGTGTATGCACATACACTCAAGTATCTCTGTGTATGTATGTGTGTACATGGTATGGTGCATGGGATGGGAAAGTATTGACTTTCTAAAGTATGTAGCTTTGCAAAGCCTTGCTTAACTCTGCTTCAATAATGCCAAGATTCCCATGCGGCTTAGCTTTACGCTTCTCTTTAGGAGAAGAAGCCCCTCAGGTATGGATAATGGGATCCCCCTACACCCAAGTCATTCTTTACTACTAGAAGCAAGAAAGCAATCAATTAAATTCTCAATTTCTCATCAATATATTTTGGGCTTTCCCTAGGAGTAGAAGTAGAGTGATGACTTCATCAGTAAGGAGCTTTGCGTTTAGGTGAGTGAAAGCCTTGCGCAAGCAATGCCCCAACTATATGTTGATGATGAGGATGAGATGTCAAAAAAGTGCGAGAGAAGGGCTTTAGGCTTGCTTCTTCAATAATTTTATTTTGGCTGTTTTCCCTCACCAACAGAGAAGAATTTCATTACAAACAAAGCTAGGGGAGAGGAAGAGAGAGAGAAGCAAACCTAGGGAGGGGAGAGAGTGAGAAGAAGGAAGAGAGAGAGAGAGAGAGAGAGAGAGAGAGAGAGAGAGAGAGAGTGTGAGTGAGAGTGAGAGAGCGCTCTTTGTGGTTGTGTGTGGAGAGGAAGAGCGAGAGAAGCAAACCTAGGGGGGAGAGAGGAAGAGAGAGAAGCAAACCTGGGGGTGGGGGGGGGGGAGGCGCGGGAGAGAGAGAGAGAGTGTGTGTGTGTGTGTGTGTGAGAGAGAGAGAGAGAGAGAGAGAGAGAGAGAGCTTTGTGGTTGTGTGTGAAATAGGTGATGGATCGTTGATGGGGGTACGCTAGCCTGCAGTATTATTGACTACCTGGCAAATTAGGAAGATCCCACAGTTTAAGTACAAGAACAACAACCCACCAATGATTGCCTGTAGTGAGAATCCTGGAGATTCCTCCAAAAATGAGAAGACCCTCTTTTTTTCTAATTCCAGGAAGGAATATGTTTCCATCCTTTAAAGGGCCAATTGAAAACCAGATATTGGTCCTCCATCCTTCCTCTCCAAAGCTGACAGTTTTATATCCAGAGAACTACTTAGAGAAGGTCACAAATACAGGCTTTGTCAGTTAAAGGCGGAGCCTCCAAATAATAATAATATTGTCAAAAAATGGAGATGGGATTATGATGTCAGCAATGTGCGTATACAAAGTGGGTGCTTTAAAGCGTTAAAAGTAGGGCTACGTCATATATTAATTAATTGTTTATAATAATATGTGACCTATATAGATATATATATGAAAGAGAGAGAGAAAGAGAGATCCATTGTGTGTGTATGTGTAAGTGTATGAGAGCTTGTTTTGAGCAGGGGGAGTTGCTGCATCAGCTGGCATCGGAAAAGAGCTTGTCTTCTACTCAAAGCAAGCAGAGACTTGTTGAGCTGGGGCAGTAATAGTGGATGCTAAGCAAGCAGCGCCACAGTAATTAGAGGAACAAGGTAAGTGTAATGGTGGCAATATGGGCGGCACCTGCTGCAAGCGCAAGCTAGAATAATCCCATACGCCAGGATCATTCACATTAAGCTGTGCTCATAGGGTAGCTTCTCCATCACGTTTCTCCTTCTCTCTGCCTCCCATTTTTACAATCTGTTTTGTCACATTTTGGCTGCAGGCTCATGCAGGCATGCAGATGATGATGCCTGCTGCGCCCACCCAGCTGGCCCTTCCTCCCGCTACAACCCCTAGTAGCCTCCCCACCCCTTCTTTACCCAGCCCTCATATTGAAAACCCCCCTATCCCATCACCCACCCCTGCTGCTAGCCCCACCAAGCCTCCTTTCCCTGCTCTGATCAATACTGCTGCGCCTCATGCCCCCACTGCAGCCTCTTCACCCCCCATGGCCGGCGCCGCTGCTGCGGTTCCCCCCACCGACCCCCTCCCTGCTGCCGTGGTCGATAACCCCACCCCCCCTCCCTCTCGACCCTTCTCCCAATTTCCGCTGCTGCTCTCTAATCCTGCGCCTCCCACCTCCGCCTCCACCCATTCATGCACCAAATCCATCTCCTGCATCACTGACAATGGCCGCATCCACCAGAACATTCGATCCCATGCCTCGTTCTATGGTCTTGGCGAAGGCGCTGGCAGCTCCATTGACATGAAGATCGGCGTGAATGACGTGGATGATGAGCATCAATATGAATTTGCAGATCAAAACCACAAGGAGCACAGGGCAATCAGTAACCAAGTTCAGGCATTGAATGGTAATCGTAAATACGCCAATAATCATTACCACCTTAATGAAGCAGGTGCAGAGGATGATGAGTTCATGCACGATCCAGAGCTGATGTACGGACTGCGGCAGAACCCCAAGCGGAGCCGGCGTTTTGCAGATCAATTAGACGCGGCTAGCTCTGAAGAGGATGCTAACATGGCTATGAGGGGCAATGATGTTGATTATCATGATGCTAATCTCATTGCAGCAGAGACAAGGCCTGCTAATGTAAGTTACAAGAAAAGCATGTTCACCAAACTGCAGGAGAAGAAACCGGCAGCATGCACGGAATGCGGCAGAGAGTTCAGCTCTTGGAAAGCCTTGTTTGGACATATGAGATGTCATCCAGAGAGAGAGTGGAGGGGCATCCAACCACCTGCAGAGTATAGCAGTATGAGAGCTCCATCAAAGGGTAAATCTAACAGCAATGGGGAGAACAAAAGGTACATCGTCGTGAAGCCTCTACAAACTGCCATCAAGCATTGCTCACAGAGAAGAACAGAGCACATTAAGCACTTCAAACCTTGCAAATCTCCACCAAACGACACAGATATGGCGATCAAGCTAGCAAGTGAAGAAGATGATTCTCTGCTAGATTGCTTCAAGGACAACCATGAGCTTCAATGGAGTGCTTGCAGAACGCAGGTAATGCTAGAAGAAGAAGATGAGAGTGAAACAGAGAGCATAGAAGCCACTTACATGAACAACAAGGCTGATGGTCAGCAAGACAGCAAACCACTTCAGCTATCGACGAGCCTTCCAAGAGGCAAAAGGTCAAAGAGATCTCATTTTACGGTAAAATCTCTTCGATCGGTGCAGGATCAGTTAGCTGCTCATGAGATTTCACTTGATGAGAAGTCCCAACCTGCAAAAAAAGAGGACCTTGAGATGGCCACATGCCTGGTAATGCTAGCTTTAGCAGGATCAGATACCGAGTTAGAGAAGCAAGAAGCCGAGGCCGCAGCATTGTTAAAAGAAGAAGCTATTCTTGTGGATGCAAATGATGATGACGAAGGCAGCATCGGTAGTCAACTGAGGTTAACATGGAGCCAAAATGACGTGTGTGCGGGTGCCACCGGGCCGAGGGCGCTCGATGGTATCACCAACATTGGCAGCAGGGATGACACATTCTTGAATATAATTGGTGAAGGTGAAGGTGGCAAATATGAATGTACTGCATGCAAGAGAATCTTCAAGTCACACCAGGCTCTAGGGGGGCACAGGGCAAGCCACAAGAAAGTGAAGGGCTGTTTTGCCAAGACCACCGGTGATGCCACCGAGGCTAATTCCCCTTTATATCACAGAGAGGGCATTGCGACCTTTCTAGGCGGCACATCCATGCTTAGTCTGGCAGGGTCCTGCAGTAAGGATCAATCTGCAGCTGCCAGTTATGCACCTATAGAGCCACTAGCAGTGCCAGATCAGTTACACAGGGCAGGAAATGGCAAAGATATAATATCGAGCGGACCGGATACCAAGAATGCTGTTGTCGAGGGGTCGGGTATTATTACAAGCTCGACACTTAGTGCTGCGGAAAGCGGACACTTGCACTTGTTGCTCAATGGTATGGATGTGGCTGCTCATGCAAGCAGATCATCCAGCAAGCTGGCCCTGCACAACAATTCAAGCAAGTATCACCAGTGCTCTATATGCCAGAGAGTGTTTTCGAGTGGCCAGGCGCTGGGAGGACACAAACGGTGCCATTGGGCAGCGGACAAGACAGCAGCAGGGATAGCTGAGCGCAGCAGCCTCATTTCTCATGTCCGGCCGGACATGGTGGTTGCGGCGGGCAGCACCGGGCGGACATCTCTCTCAGCAATGGCTGCCTGTGTGGCGGCGCCGGCAGCCAAGCTTAGCTTTTTCGGAAGGTCCTTGACACCAGAGGAGGCAACTACTCATCAAGTAAAAGTGTTGGGCATTGATCTTAACCTTCCAGCCCCACATGAATATCAAGAGAGTGCAGATGATGTAATCTCCAAGCCTAATTATGACAGGAGGGCTGCATCACAGCTAGGTAGTTTGCTTTCTCTTGGGCAATGTTCAAGTGTTACCATTCATGATGCCCCCAATATTCCTGGATTTGCGGATGAGGACGCTCTTCATCGCGCCTCAGACCATGCATCTGCGGCGCTATCCGTGTCATCATCACCTTCCAGCACAACATCTAACATCCCTATCTCTGAGTCAGGGCCTTGCTAATGATACATACATCTCATCACTCATTGAACCTCTCTCTCTCTCTCTCTCTTCTCTTCTGCTCTCTGTCCATCTGATCTCTCTCTCTCTCTCTCTCTCTCTCTCACACACACACACACACACACACATACACATGATGCACGCAACAACATTTACTGTTTTCATTCTCTTTCCTCAATTCACTATATTACAATCCCCATCAAACACAATGCAAAATGTAATCTTGTACACTGTAACATTCTCTAACCTAGTAAAAGCCTGACGTTCAGCTCCTTGTAGGAACTCATTTTTTTCGCCGGCTTGCAGAAAGCCAGGCCATTCATCAAAATGTGAACTTGCAAATAAAGCCGTGTCTCCTGCGCAGGCACGCATGTACACCAATAGATGCCTCATTATTAATGTAGAAATAAAACTTTGCAATTGTCCCCTGGCTTTTTTTTTTTTTTTTTTTTTGGGTTTTGTGTTTTTTGGGCTTGAGCATTCATCGAGAGAGAGAGAGAGAGAGAGAGAAGAGAGAGAGATTTGTTGAAAAGTAATGTCATTCGAGTCACAACGATCCAAAAACACCCTAGATCCAATGTACCGAATATTATAAGTAGCTAGGATGTTAAATCCATGACACTATTATACGTCTAACAAAAAGCACCTGATCGGTCATACAGATTTATCATTTCAGTGTATATGGGCTTATCCTATTTCTGTAAAGCAGAGTTGTCTCATGTGGCATCAAGGTCTTTTGACATGAGTAAAAGCAAAGCAAATTGGGATCCATCGAGAAGCTGTTTGTTGATATTGCACTGTTGTAGTAGCTCCTATACACACCTGCAGAGGATGCTGGACGAATGGAGAGCAGAAGGTTGCATAGCAATGGAATCCGGCTAGTTGCCCGCGTGCATGATTTTCTGGAAAATTTGACAGAGTAGAATGTAATTTTGAACACCAAGTTTTTGTAACTATTGACCAAACCATACCCTTTGCGGTAGTTTTTTGTAATTTCGCTCTTTCTTTAATGTAAATCTGCTCTCGCCCAAAAAAACAAAAAAAGCAAATTGGAATTTTTGATGTTATTTGCATAAGATTCAAGATAAATGAATTCACAAGAACTTTAAGACGGCTTCCCTTTTGGGAAGAAGATCCTCTTTCCCCGGTTTTTCTCATAGTGTTCAACATCACAAGCTTCTACAGGCTCGGCACCGCGCACCTAGCTAGGTGCAGTTGGGAGCAGGAGGCTACCGGCTCCCCTACCGCGGCTAGCAACCCCCTGCCCCCAATCGCACCTAGCTAGGTGTGCGGTGCTCGCCCACAGAACCTCATGATGTTGTCATAATTCACAATGTGGGAATAATTGTCGGAAGCTATCGAAAGCTTCCTATGGAAGAGACCCTGCCCCATTTGTTCATGATCAATTGCAAATATAATATTCTCTTCAAAGGTGAACTCCTTAGACCCATCCAAGCTTACTTGAGCAATTATGTTGGGAGATTTTGGATACCTCATAGGGGTCTTTCTCTGGCCTATTTGGACTCCTGTACGCCTCTTCTTCAACTCCCCTTGCTTTGAGTTTTAGGGCTGTTGTGTCAGAAAATGCTGCTTTAATTATTGATGGAGCTCCAGTTGATGTCAAATTAATGCAAAAGTGCATGAGGTAGCAAAGGTGGAGGCGTGTCCTTATGTCCTCTTATGAACCCTGGAGAGACTTCAAACCATTGTCAATTAATTTTCCTATTGTAACTCTCTCTCATGTGGCCACTTCTCTTATGGCCACTATAGCCCCTATCCTACCTTAGGGGCTTTTGTATTTTTCCTTTTTCTTTAATTAATTTAACATTGTTTCTTCCAAAAATAAAAGTAATTCAAATCAACATCGTAGGTGACTTAGGATGGGTTGAAACTGCCCGCTCGTGCGTGAGCCACAGATTTGTTTATAAGAGGATGTGTCAAAAGCGTAATGGCTCCGAAAAACTCAAGCCTTTTTCGGACCCACCATCCTTCCGGGTGGGCTTAACCCCCGAACATTGTAGCCTTCCTTATCCTTTTCATAGTGCAAAACAACACAAGATGTGAACAACTTGTTGTTCCAAAAGCGACAACAACTACATATAAAGGCAATCCAAATTTGAGAGACTATCGTGCAAGTTGAACTCAGGTTTGCTAGAGTGCAGTCTGAACGCACCCTTAGATGAGTTTGGCTCTATAACAAAAAAATTAGTAACTCTTGTTCGATTTGATGAACTAAACAAGGCTTCTCAAAGACCTCCATAGGGTAAAACCCCCAACTTAAGGCCACCTAAGAGAGGGAGCTTAGATCTCCGATCTCCGAGCTCAATTATAACCAGTCGGTAGCTCATTTGATTCGCTTCGTCGAGAGCTTTACGAAAAAATTGATCTCAACTTTTTTGATGATCGGAGCCGAAAGTTATAAATCCATTTATGCATTCTTGTGTAACAAAAATGGGTATGAAAAAGAAGACACACCAACCCCAAAAGAAAGACATGGGTGCCAACAAGGGTTAAAGTCATCCATTGCCTAATGAAAAGGTTGCATTTCAAAAAAGATGAACGTTGAGCATTCTTTTGAATTGCACAAAGTTGGTCCAGCTTTGTCTTATTATTGGGGTGTCATTGTCCTTTCTTTGGGGGGGTGGTTTTTTATTGGCCCCTTTACCTTAGGTCCACCGCCGCGCTACACTATAAAATACATTTCCCACGTAATTATGACCAATCATTTGTCTATTCTAAAAAATGGCTACATACAGAAGAGGGACACAACCTTTGCTATTCTTTTTTTCTTTTTGCAAAACTCACAATGGTGCGTAGATTATATTATCATGACCAATAAATTACAAATTCTAGCCTCGTGCCGAGCCATGACATCTTCGAGGGATTCTAAATACATCGGTTGATGGACGAGCCCATATCTTTAAACTTTGGTCCTTCATTGTGACACGCATGGTCGTGTTTCATTTATCCGAATTCATTTGTTTCCCAATGGCGAAGATCACTCCCCTGCTTTCTTGGATTATCTTAGTGAACTTAGTGGTTTTCGTTATGTTCTCAAAGATCCCCAAGAGTTCCCTTGCCTTCCAAATATGTTAAATATGTTTGAAGTAACAAGATCTAACAATTGCTACATACTTCGAAAGAGGGACACAACCTTTGCTATTCTTGTTTGTCCACTTTAAGGCTGCGATTTTATGCTCATTGAAGTGGCTATGCTCATTCAAAGCATGAAGCTAGATCATAGAAGACCCTTTGGTTCAAATTTATTTTGAGGTTTGGCATAAATCCACTATTCACATTTTATTGTTAGCTTTACTTCAATCACAATAGCATAGCCCATTTATGATCATACTTGCATGTAGGCCTCCATTTTCTTGCTTCTGTCCTTTTGAAATTGGTTTTGAACTCGTTGCTTATTGAGTTTTTTGGACGTCATCACCGTCATCTTGGACGGCCCATCTCCAAATTTATCTTCCATCACCCTAACTTGTTGTTGTTGTACCTCTTGCTCTCCTCTTGTTTTTATCTTCGACAACTTTGTAGAAGCTCAAAAGGTTCACTTGCTTGCGCTTTTGGTCTACCTTTTATTCATCCATACTTAAGAGGAGCTAACATACAAAATAATGGTAATTATTTACTGATGTTGTTTCTGCCCACACCCATGCCACCACCCGTTGTCGTTTTCGCTCTCCCTCTTGGAGCCCATGCCACTCTTTACTGCTGTTTTTTTTTGCCCACACCCACATCACCACCTACCGTTGCTATTTTTGCTCTCCCTCTTGCAGCTCGCGCCACCCTCTACTGCCCCCCCCCCCCCCCCCCCCAACGCCGACATGATTAAGAACGTCGTGAAGGAGGAGGTGACCAAACCTGAAGGTAAGGCAATGGCAATGCCCTACATTGCGGACACCAAAACCCTCAACATCATCATCAATAGACTATCCAAGCTTGAGAAAGAGGTCGAAGCATTGACGAAGAAGAAGGCAGCATAGAAGAAGGAGAAGTGGGAAGAGAAGAGAGAGAACGAAAAAGAGGAATGGAAGAAAGAAAAGGAAGAGTTGAAGGAGCAAACCAATCTCCTCCATGCTTCTATCGCATCCCTCACCCCCAAAGAAGGAGCAATCAAAGCGAAAGCCAAGGAAGCCCTCACAAGGAGGAAATCACCAAATCTCTCACGGCAAGCATCGATGACAAATTGGAGGCCACCAAGGAAGGATGGGTTGAAGTAGTCAACAAGAATATCAAACAAGAGGAGAGAGCGGAAGCCCAAATAGATGAGGTGCTCATTATACACATGACCGTTGAGGAAGAGAAGATGTGACAAGCCTGTCGCCTCAATGTATGAGTGACTGGCATTAAAGAAGAGGAGAAATCCACAAGCCCTATGCGTGAAACTTGGGTACAAGGAAGATGAGGAGCTACCCTTCTCCAAAGCTTGGAGAGTTGGCAAAAACTTATAGATAAGAGCCCTCATTGTCCAATTCACCTTCGAGGATCCTCCAACCTCATTCATCCAAAAGAGGGCCATCTTGAGAGGGTTGATGTGACGACCTCACAAAGATGCAACAAAACCACCATCAGGCATGCATTCCTAGAGTCAAAGAAGCTTGCAAAGAAGGGAAGAAGGCAATACAACGAGATGGTAGGGTCATCATTGATGGCAAGACCATTGCATAGGGGTTCGTGGCGTGTGAGACACATGAGGAGTTAAAGTGGGCCCTTGGCCATCCCGTTATAAATAACAAGACGATCGAGAATGCCATCCCCCACCTACATCACCGTTAGTATTTAGATCATACATGATTATAGAGTGAGCACCTCATTTATGCAGCCGCCACTATAGGGATTCACGGCCTATGAGACGCATGAGATAAAATGAACCACTAGGCCATCCCGTTATACATAACAAGACGATCAAGAATGCCATCCACTTCCTAGAGCGTCACCAGTCTTTAGATCATACATGATTACAGAGTGAGCACCTCATTTACGCAGCCGCCACTGTTGATTGTACATGCATTCAATCAAGCTATACAGGAGGGCTTCCGAGAGGAGTGAACTCAATACACCATTGTGTCAATCCACAAATCTACGGACACCTTGGGCCCAAGGAATTATAGGACTATCTTGATAGGTTATAAAATGGCCAAATTGTATGGGACAGTACTTGAGGCTAAGCTTAGTTCATATGGAGAAATTCAAGGCCTACGAGCTCCTGGCCAAGTAGGGTTCATACAGGCCTTCTCCACCCTCAACCACATCTTCATTATGTGCTATCTCATTGATGGGGCAAAGGTGCGGAAGAAGAAGTTTTATTGTTGCTTTGTGGACTTCTGCAAAGTGTTTGACACAGTCCCACTGGAGAGGCTCTTTCGGCGACTTTAGAGTATTGGGATACCATCAAAGATGATATGGGCCATCTATGCTCTCTATGAGAGAGTGACTGAGATATTTCATTGTCCAAGTGGGATGTCAGAGACCACTACTAGCACCATTGGTGTTACACAAGGATGCCCCCTCTCCCCGACTCTCTTTGGATTCTACATCGATGAGATCTCCGACTACATCTTACGAGCATAAGGGGCAAAAGCTGACCTCAGTCCACATTATGTTATACATTGATGATGTTGTTTTGGTTTCAGAGTCACCAGAGGGTCTAAGATCCATTTGAGAGCTTTGGATGAGTTTTGGACACACAAGGACTGATAGAGAACATTGGGAAGGCCAAGGTCATGATCTTCCACACCTCTAGGGCAATTTAGTGAGTAGTCATATTTTTAGCAGCAGGAGGTACAGTCGAGGTGGTCACCTCCTATGTCTATCTGGGAGTCACCTTCACTAACAAGCATAGCCTCTTATCCATGGCCTAGGCTGCCACTGACAGACTCACCCCACAACTTTGTTTTGGACACACAAAGGACTGACGGTGATTGTTGGGAGGACCAAGGTCATGATCTTCCACACCTCCACGGCAATTTGGTGAGTAGTCATATATTTAGCAGGTGGTATAGTCGAGGTGGTCACCTCCTATGTCTATCTAGGAGTCACCTTCACTAATAAACATAACCCCTTCTCCATGGCCTAGGCTGCCACTGACATACTCACCCCATAGCTTTGGCCATCAGGCACACTTTTAGGAGCCCCACACAAAGAGGTGGCTATTTGATACATTAGTCACCCTAGCTCTGATGTACGTAGCAGTAGTGTGAGCACTTGGGTTGATAGATAGCGAGTGGGCATGGATTGAGAGACCATGTGTATATATGATCTCTCACTTGTTTCGAGGCAAGCACACAATGCCACATGACATCATCAGGGCAAAGCTTGAAGCCCCCCCCCCCCCCCGCATGGTAGTGGAGGCACTCTTTCAGACGGTCTACTTTATCCACAAAGTGAGAGAGCTCCCAGATGACAGACTCACACGATGAGAATTCAAGGCAGCCACACACATAGCAAAGTCTGGATATGACAATGCTTGGTACACCCATGCCAGAGAGCTTGCCACCGTTCCAGTATACCCCGACTCACCCCATGTTCATCTATAACGTAGTGAGAGAAACATAGTGCTTTGACAGGATCTTTGGCAGCTATATATCAGACAGACTTGGATTACATCTCCCCTTCAATGGAAGATGTCACACTATAGAGATCATATCCTTACCATACCAGAGAGCGGGTTCATAAAATGACCAGGCTATATGGACACCTACATGCCACACAGCTCACGGAGCCAATATCATCACACAGTCTAGAGATAGAGGTGGGGTGAGATCATGACATTTCCAAGGAGGAGATATTTTGTCGAGTACGCAGAGAGGAGATGGAGAGTGACGAGCATTTTGTCTGCAGATGCATAGCTTATGATGACATTAGAGAAAAATACGAGTCATTATTTAGATGACAGCCTACCCTCTGCGAGATCATGCACTCTCAAGATCAGAGAGACAGTTGGGGTGCTACCACTCGCTAGAGATTCAGAAGCATAGAGATACATTTCTCTAGCCACATATAGAGACGGGGGGGAGGGGGAGATAGTCACAGCTTACACATTTTTTCTAGAGGACCACACATCCTACACTCCCAGATCCACCGAGGGGAGTGACTCTTGAGCAGGCTAAGATGAGCCAAGCCAAACGAGTCCGCATGTTATCGGATGTCGAGCTTCATGACTCCACCATAGACAGATTAAGGAGATTCAAATCTAAGAGTGTCAAGCTGCTTAGGAGAGACCAACCCAGATGATGGCTTACCCAATTGCATTCATCCAAGCAACCCTTGCTCCTAATCCTCCCATGTACCATATTCTACATCCCCCTATTAGCATAGGATGGAGCTAGCTAGCTTGATGTATCTGCATGGTTTTACTACCTTGAGCATACAGACATGCACACATCCCTAGTACTAGAGATCCCTCCCTCCCCCCCAAATCCCATCATACACCAAGGTTTTCACTTTCTTTTGTACCAATTTGGATTGTTTTGTCTTTTCTGATAGACGGAAGACATACCCACATGTATACTTGATTTGTCACATAGTCCAACTTTGGCCTCACATAGGCGTTAAAAAATCTTTCTTTCTTTCATTCTTTCTCTCATGCGCAACAAGCGGGTTGCAACTCTTGAGTACTATCACATTTCAATTTTTTTGAGGTTCTTTGTTAAAAATAACTCACATTTATTCGGTTCGAGCTCACCACAAAGTCAGGATTTGGTGGTTTGTGATCCGATTACCTCACCTGCCAGGTTGGTGTGTTTCGATGGGGTTTTATGGATGGTGGTTGTGTATGGTCTATCCCAGGTTGCTGGGGATCATCATGAGGTTGATAAGTGGCGAGTGCCCTCTTCATGGTGGCAATGATTGGCCCCTTTGAGTCCATGGTCGATGCTTGGCTCTCCTGAAAAGCTTGAATATTGTCCCCTTCTTTCTGTGGCTTCCTATATCATGTTGCTCTATGGTGGGCGAGGTAGATATTGGATGGTAGATGTTAACTGAGCCGACGTCAGTTAACAAAAGCTGTTAAAGGTCCAAGCCTTACGAATACACATCGAAGACGAATACGAAGAAACAATGAAGATTGGAGTTACACATTTTTCACTTTTTCCCATTCAAGCCATTGTAATATTTGAGACATTGTTCTCGGTTTATTTCAAGCCATTGTAATATTTATAATGGGTTACTGGCTCAATGAGAGTTCCAAGCTATAAAGAATAGGTTAGTTAGTGTGCCTAGGTTGCAGATTTAGTGAGGTGTGGAGCCCTAAAGGCCTTGGGAACCCGGACATTGCATATTTTTACCCTTATAAGGTAGTGTGTAAATGGAATTGGGGTTCTCGGCCTCATTTTTTGAGACCAATCTTTGGTGAGTGCTTATGAGGTGTGTGGCTATGGATTCCTTGAGCTTCTCCTTGCTCATGTGACTAGATTAACATTAATCAATGCTTAATTCTCTTTCACTATGCCTCTCTCATACTCTCTTGTCATTGCTAATGATGCTTGATTTGCTAGATCGTAACTAATTAGTGGTTAATCTTGCTCTAAGCTTGTGTGATTGCCCTCTATTCTTTGTGTGTGTATGTATGTTTGATTGGAGTGCAGATGCTCAATAGATCTATGTGTGTGTGTGCTTGTGATTAGTGTGCCACATGATGGGATTAGTGATGTGTACATCTTTGCAATCGTTAGTGTGTGTGATTGGGTTGATTTGAGGTGAAGAGAATTGAATGTGGAGATTGTCAGATAGTGTAGCTTAGCTCCTCAATAGGGCGAGAAGATCACCTCATAGAGTCATCATTCGTGTTTCCATGCTTGGCTCACTAATCGGGTGAGTGTTTCCATGCCCTAGTCTTGGATTGCATTTTAACAATGCTGGTTTGTGCTAATCAGCTAATGATTATTGATTTTGGAATGCAAGATTAGGGTTTGGAGCTTCAACGAAATCGGCCCACACACTGTGTAATCTATGGTTGGATGGTGCCATTGGATTTAAGATTTGAGCGGTATGCCTAGCCATTGTCAAGATTGTGATTTTGAGCTTTTGATTTTGTGTGTTTGCATGCCGTTGTAATGCCAAAATTTTATTGGAATCGAATGTGCGCAAATTGATGGTTTTATGTGCTAATGTGCATTGTTAATTTGCCTAATTGCATGCTTGAGTGGTCAATTGCAATTGTGTACACCAAAATCAAGTGTGTGTGCACTCTAATTGAGTGTGTGTAGCTCTCATTTTAGGTGTGTGTGCACTATTTTGTCCTTGTGTGTGTCCCAAAAAATCAATGTGTGCACATTGATTTGCTAATGTGACGATTGATTTGTGTTATTGTCATGCCCAATTAGAGAATTGTGTGATCAATTTGCAATTTCGACATGATTAACACTTGTGTGTGTGCACCTACAAATTGGTTAAAACTGTCAATTATAGTATGTGTGTGTGTGTGTGTGTGTGCGCGCGCGCGCGTGTGGGCGCACGAACATGCCGAAAAAGTGGTTATTGTGCATGATTAATCCGATGTTTGATTACAAATTTGATGTGTGTAATGGTTAATTGCTGCGTTTTTTAGTTCAAAACAAGGATTTACACACACCAAACGCGTCAATTTTTTACCTAATTTTGCTGCTTTAATTGCCTACTTTTCAATTTTATTGGCGAATTAATTGGCAACTGAATCAATGTGCTAATTGAATTTTGATTTGGCTGCACCATCCATGTATGTGTGGACAATTATTTTTATTTTTATTTTTATTTTTGGATTATTTTTGCAATTTTTTTATTAATTTCCAATTAATTTTGTTAGAATTTTATATCTTGTGATCTTGATGAGCTGATTTGTGTGCTTAATTATGACATGATTTTAAGCGATTTTGTGTCCTCATTTGTTGAATTTTGTGCGTTTTGCTATTTTCGAGGGTCGGTTCAATGATTTTGTCGTAATTAGTATTTTCAAGAAAAATTGCTTTTTTTTGCTTACTTGTGCATGTCAAAAGTGTTTGAATGTGATCGCCGATGATTTTTTGAGATTTTTGGAATTTACGAGTGATTTTTACAGTTTTTGGGGGCTACTTTTGGCATTTTCAGGGGGTATTTAAAAAATAAAAATTGAAAAATTTGGTTTCGACAAGCGTCAGCTGTTGATCACGAGCTTCGGCGTACACTTTGGCAAATTGGCGACGATCGTGCGGGCTTTGACGGTCAAATTTTGACCTTCGAAGGAGAATCGACTTCGACGGCTTTGCTTAGGTGAGAACTACCCGTTGTTGTTATTAAGGTTTAAAAAGGAGTTTTTTTTTTATAAAGAATGATTCAAAAATCAATAAAAAATTAAGTGAATATTTTCTAAAGTAGAAAATGTAAAAAATCAAAATAAAAATTAAAATAGCTTTAAAAAATATTTTTAAAAAAATTTACACAAAAATCCAAGAAAAAGGAAAGATATTAAAAAATCCAAAAAAAATAAAAATCTCAAAAAATCCATAAAAATCTCAAAAATTCCAAAGAAATTATTTAAAAAATATTTTAAAAATATAAAAAATAATAATAAATTTCACCAAAAAAAGGAGGGGAGGTGTCAAAAAAGAGAAAAAAGAGAGCAAAAAGCAAAAAAATCTACACAAAATATTCACACTGCAAGCAAAAAAGACGAGCGAGCCGAGTAGAAGAAGCCAAAACCAAGTTGAAAAATAAGCAAAGGAAAACCTGAATAGAAGTCGAGCCTTGAGCGCCAAAAAAACTCAAAAACTTGTCAAAAAAGAGCAAAAATGGCTCTGCTAGAAATTGAGGAATCTGAGCAACCGAAAACCGTTGAAACCCAACCGACCACCTGAAAGCTCAATTCGAAAAAGATTTTCATTGAAATCTAGCTATTTGGGCAGTTTTCACAAGTTAAAATTGGTAGTCGGGGTTGAGACTTTGACCTTGTTTTGGGGGAAAATCAGTAAAAGTCGAGTCATAAAATTCGCAAGGGTTTCAAATTTGGACCTAAAAATACAGGAATCATTAACACTCAGTTGGTAATCATTTTGGCCAAGAACATCAGTGTTCTAGCCCAGTTTTGGAAAGCAGTATTGCAGCTAAGTCAAAAAACACCAGATATTAGAAGTGATCGTGTCGACCAAAAAATGGCGAGTGCAAGTAATTGTATTGCAAATTTGATCTAGATTGAACGACCAGGGGCGCCACTCATATTAAATTGCAGATTAGGCTATTCAGAGCCCAAGTGTTCATCATTTCAAAGACTATAGTTGATTCTATCGAATTCAGGCTAGAGTTATCGAACTCTTGTGAGTCTAGAGAATAGTCAACTGCCAAAATTGCTTTGGCATAAGCAGAATTTTCAACTCGTGAAGGAGAAATTTGACGGTGCAACATCATAATTTGCTAGAGATAGTTTTTATAGACCGAGCCAGCATGGACTCAAGTCAAGCCGAGAGTTCAAGTGAATTGAAGCTAGTCAGTACCAGTGGCAGTAAAGGAATAAATACAACAGAGTAGATTTTACAGCTATATGGCTACAGTGGAGAGAAAGTTTTATATACAGATTCAGAAGGCCATAGGTATCTTATGAGCAATAAAAGTAGCACAAGAGCCAAGATCCTATTGATCATAGTAAAGCCAGATCTAGACAACTCCTAGATGTTTACAAACTTTAGTGGAGCCAAGTATTACAAACTTTAGTGGAGCCAAGTATTGCAAGCTCAAAGATGAAGTGTAGATAGGAGTCAACAAACCAGATATTTGCACGAGCCAACAAACCATACATTTGGTGCATATGCAATCAAGATCATTATACATGGATTACATTGGTCGGATCTATAGTCGAGAGCCACAAACGGAAGATCCAACAGATAAGCTAATAGAAGCCAGTCTTATCAGAGAACCGAGTCAAAGACAATACAAAGGTCCAGATGGATAAGTCTATAGCTTGATGCTAAGTATTATGAAAGAAGATGTTGACAACTTGGCAAACATCACTACAAGAGGTTGTGTGCTCTTGTGACGCTGTTAGCGACGGAAATACACTGGGTTTTTATAACCCCCGGCGTCGCTAAAACCGTCGCTAATAGCGTCGCTACGAGAGCGTCGCTATATGCATCGCTATAGGCGTCGCTATATAGCGACGCTCGTAGCGACGGTCATAGCGACGGTTACACAGAAGTCTATAGCGACGCTCCAGAGCCACAAATAGCGACGGTTATAGCGACGCCCGAGAGAATTTTTTTTTGGTGACAGGGCATTGAATGCCCTGCCACCCATCAACCATATTGTACTTGATTCACTTTTTAAAAAAAGTGCAAGGGTAGATAATAGACCCAAAATAGTCACCCACAAGACGCATTGTTTACAAAATTGACAAGCGTAAAATTGACAATTGTAAAATTGACAATTGTACACATCATAGGCAAAATGAATTGATTGGCAAATGTAATAATGACAATTGTACAACATCATAGGCATAAAGAATTGATTGGCAAAATGAAATGCGGTGACATTAAATGTAATAATATACATGGTTCAAAAAGACGTATAAAATCCGTCTCATGATACATAAGCTATGAGAAACCCTAAACTAATGCTATCTAGCTACGGCTAAACTGACGTTGTCTAGTCAGACGTCTCATCGCGTCCAAGCGGCGTATCTGTCGGATTCTGCAAAAAAAGACAATAAGACAGCTTTCAGTAAGTATAAATATATAACGACATTTATAAAACAATACAAAAAATAGAAAAGAGTAAACCCTAATACTAACCATGCCGCCGCGAGAACTAAGAATGTCCATCAGGGCGTTTAAGCCCTTCCTGCCTGCGTACTCGCGCTCGTACGGTGTGGGATCACGTCCTGTCATCGACCACTGTCAAAACATACAAAGATTTCATTATGTTAGAATTAAAAAACTCATAAACCCTAAACTATCGAACATAAAGAGCAATGCAAAAACACTTACAAAATCGGCCTCAAATGATGCCCATCCACCGCTCCCCAAGTGGTGTGAGCTCCCTGCCTCTACTCGCGCTCTGGCTGCATCCTTTCGTTGCTTCCACTTGTCGGGATTCTCGCGCGCTGCTTTCTTCGCATTCTTCCTATCTTCTTTGGCTAGCCAATCTGGCCTGTTCCACCCATGCTTGATTGCTTTTTGCACTTCGGAACGCTTGTGTTTGCAGTATTCGCGCATTCGAATCTTCATCAGGTCTTCATTGAAGCGCTGATCCCGTGTTGGAACGGGAAACTCATCATGAAGTATGCTGATGACTCTGTTTTTTAAATCACTTGGTACTTCACTCCATTTGTTTAGTATGTAGTGTCTAAACAGCTGAAAGCAAAGACCACGCATGCGCGAGATCACCTTCTTGCCGTCATCATCCATGATGATGCCGCCGCTGAAGTCGACAGAGTAAGGCAAGCCCTCTGGCCGGTGACGCGTGAACCTGGGTGTCCCGACAGGGGTCTCTAGCGGCGTGTCGATGGGGGTACGGACGTCAGGTGTCTCCACCGACGTCTGGGCCCCGAAGCGAGAACTGTCGAGTGGGGTGGCTCCTGGCGGAGTAGGTAGAGGTGTGTAGCTGCTAGGAACAGTCAGCCGCGCAAAACCTGGCGTAGATGGCGATGCTGTGGCTGGTGTGGGGGCGGGCAAAGAAGGGGAGGGTAAAGAGCCTCGTCGAACACGAGGCGGTGTGGAGGCATCGACGGCGGAATCCCCACAACAACCGCCACCACCACCACTTGAGCGCCGGTGTCTAGACGAGTGTGAAGATCGTCTAGTCGACGCCGAAGCTTCGGAGCGCGCCGAATGCTCCGAAAGAGAGGGAGATGCGGATGGAGTAGGAACGCGCGATGATGCGCCAGAGCGATGACGCTCCACGTACCACTGTCTCTGCTGCGGTGACAAAGAAGAAAGAAACTCCTCATCATCCATACCTGCATTAAACACACGAATATTTAAACTTAATATTGAATGAATAGAGTAGACAATGACGCAAAGACCATTAAATACAATGACGTAATGACGCATATAAATACAATGACGCAATGAATTGAGTGATAGAAGAGGCAAGTCGAAAACTCAGAATTTTCAATCAAAAGATGTGAGCGCGAGTAGAAAAGAGCGTTATACACCATGGAAGGTACTTAGAGAGCCAGAGCTTTTACAACACGGAGCAAAATTGTTCAAATACAATATTTGTGGCTTTAAGAGATCTCTCTCTCATCCTCACATAGCTCAGCATAACTTCCTATATCTATATAGAGCTCTCCGTTTTAACACATATCCTCTGTTTCATTTTGTAGCTCCTCTGCATGCACCCCATATAGAGTAGTAGCATCTTGATGCTCGTCTGGCACCACCGCAACGGCTTCTGATTGAGCATCTTCTCTGATCTCCTCCATTGATGCCGTTGTGATTGGCACATGGTAGCCTTCATACGTCCTTGCACTACGAGGGGCTACCTCTATGACGTAACACTAGTTTGATGTAGACTTTGTAGGATGAAATATTACCTGCCAGAGCCACATAACTTACATGAGAGCTTTCAAGCACATAACTTGTAAAAGGGGGATGTTAAATATTTACATACTTACTTGTTCACAATGCTCGGGTAGTACGAAAGTGTCTCTTAGGTCAGTCCATTTCTTAGTAGAATCCACCTCAAGAAAACCAGACTCTCCTCTACGCACAGTAGCGTTGCGACCCTCCATGATTATCTTGAACCATTGCACATCGAACAAGTCGACAAAAAATCCTCTGTAATCGATCCTCAAAATCTCTTGTAGCGTGCCGAAGTAAGTGAGTTCCGCCACCACAGGATCTGCATCAGAGGAACGTCTCGACTAGACTGTTCAAATTTTGCCATGATTCCACAATCTTGAGTAAAACGCTTTTTGTCGATCCGTTCCACCCTAAAATGTCGACCTTTACACCATGCTGCTATGTATGACTTATACTACAACGAACAAAGATTATGAGTGGCCGTTCAAACGTTTAGAAATAAAGTCACTAGGTAGTCGTACATTGCAAACTTACCTTGGTCGCGCAACCCCGAGAGTACTCCCACTCTTCCTCAGTCACTTCGTCACCACATTGTTGTGCGCTTTTCAATTGGTTGTGCAACCATCTTAAGCTCATGAATGTTGGTAGGCTCTCCAGAACCGTCGGATAGTGCATCGGTGGTCGTCTTCCCCGTCTCCACTCGATTCATGCCCTTTGTCGCTCTTGCTTTGCATCCTCATATTGTGAAATCCACTTTTGCATCACTGGATTGTGAAGCATGCAAAATCGGTTGATTTTAGCCTCTAGATCTTCCGTCATCTTCTTCTCAACACCGAGATTGCACATGACAATCCCAGATATGCGCTCATCATCTATGGTTCGCCATAGCGTGTCCCGGGCTTTATCAAATCCGTCTAGCCACTCTCCAATGTACACTAGGGACTCTGATACCAACCAACCTTCTACCATGCTACCCTCCGGACGTGCCTTTTGATGCACATATCCCTTAAGCATTTTCATGAAACTTTCTAAGAAGAACATCCATCTGGAATGAACTGTGCCAGCTATTTCCACCTCATCAACTATGTGAACAAGAAGATGCACCTGAATGGTTAGCATGGTAGTAGGAAAATGTTTCTCAAACATGCACACAAGCTCCGCAGCATTTAGTTTGGCGAATGGTATGGAGTCTACGTTGATCTCCTTTTGTGAGATCCATTGCACCAGCTTTGCAAGTTTGTAGATTGTGTTACGGATGTCGAGAGACAAACATCCCTCAATGGCAACCGGTAAAATAAACTGTAAAGTATGTGCAGCAATGATATTAAAGTCCACATTTTATGCAATGATATTAAATTCCACTATGAACGTACCTGACACATTTTATGCCAATCATGTGACTTCAAACCGGTAAGCTTTCCTTCTTTAGTAAAACACGTTCGGAGCGAGTGCATTACGCCAGTGGGGGTCCGCAAAGATCGAATGGTCTCTTTTACTTTGCGTTCTTGGGCTCCTGTGAAAATCCATGGTGCTTTAGGGAGTTTTATCGATCCATCAGACGCTGTTTGCGGCCAATATTGCTCCATACGATCCACATTTCTAAGGTCAACTCTGGCTCCCAAAGTATCTTTCTTGCCGGTCAGATGGTCCCATAGTAGATTACCCACATTCTTGAATATGTGCATTGGATCGAGCAAGTGATTGATTATGAGTCGGGGCCAGTATGGTAACTCGTACCATAGAGATAGTCTCTTCATCCCTGGAGGCAATTCGTCATCGCACATCTCCTTCTGCTCTAACCATGCTTGTGCAGACATCCTTGGTGGCTCTCTTCCCAAAAAGCCGTCGCGTAACACATGATTCTCTGGAAGATACGCTTGATGACCTTCGTAGATTTGCTTCTTCAATGAGGGCGCCCTACGTGCATTCAGTCTAGGTCCACATGTGACACATGCTCTGTATCCGCTTGTTTGAAGCCCTGCATGTATACACATGATAATAGATCAACTATGGGAAAAAACAAGATTTACAGTGTCTGAGTGAGGAGTGTCAATAGATCACCTGAGAATTCTGTTAGCCCGGGATAGTCATGCATGGTCCACATTAGAATGCCTCTGATCAAAGCATTCCGTCGTCCTGTGTGTCGGCTCATATCCACCACCTCTATGCCAATCCACAATTGTTGTAGCTCTTCCAATAGTGGACGAAGATACACATCCATATTCTCCACTTTATATCGCCCTGGCACAATCAAGCTTAGCCATAGGTGCCCCTTCTTCGTAGTCAACCACGGGGGAATGTTGTAGTTGAAGATGACAACGGGCCATACACTGTAAGATGTTGATCTTTGACCAAATGGATTTACGCCATCCATAGCCAGGCCTAAGCGCAAATTTCGAGCTTCCCTGGCAAAATCCGACCATGTTCCATCTATATGTTTCCAGGCTGCGCAATCTGCAGGAATTCGTAGCACACCATCCAAAGATTTATTCTCCTCATGCCATGATGCTAGGGCGGCCATGGACTTACATTTGAAGAAATGCTTGATGCGAGGAAGCAGAGGAAAATGTCGCAAAACCTTTTGTGGAATTTTTGTCCCGTGGAGATCTACTCGATATCTTTCGGAATCACATTTCGGACACTTCTCCATGTCTATGTATTCCCCTCTAAAAAGAATGCAGTCATTAGGACAAGCGTGGATAGAATTGTAATCCATCCCCAAGTTTCGCAAAATCTTTCTTGCTTCATCTCGGGAATCTGGCATCACATTGTCAGCTGGTAGTATGTGCTCTTTAAGCAATCTACACAACATAAAAATACGATACAGTCGTGTAAAAATCTATCAGATCATTAAACATTTAGAGTTTTATTAAAGTAAACTAATTGTAATAGATCACCTGAAAAGCGCTGTGACGCTAGTGTCACTCCATCCAAACTTTGCCTGCATGTTGAGAAGAACCAGGAGTGCTTTCAATCTAGACATACGTGCTCCATTATACAATGGCGTATCGGCTTCACTTTTCATATCATCATAGATAAGACTTTCTGAATCCATGATCGTCTCGATCATTTCATCAATCTCGAGCTCAAACATTGCCTCGTTGGGAATGTGCTCTGCATGATCATCCCCCGAGCTGTCAGAGGCTACATCTTGTGGCCTCACATATGCTGCTTGACCAAAGCGCCTGCGAACACGTCTATTGGGTTGCAAGATTGCTGCTTGTTGGCCAGCGTCAGAGTCCGACGAGTTATAATTGGCAACAACTCGACCTATAATAGATGGATCGAACTCGCCAAATTCGCGAACGTGCTACAAAGAAACACGTCTTGTCCGTCGCACAGCATGCTTGCATTGATTACAAGGACATAAGACCCTCGTTGAGAGATAGGTGTTTCGGTTGGACTGTCCCACATCCTCGTCACTACTCATAATGAGGATAAAAATCTTATAACCTGGACAACAAATTTAATATTCTATTGGCATTCTTCGTCTTATCTCTCTCTCTCTCTCTCTCTCTCTCTCTTTACCTCACATTCTCTAGTCATGTCCAATCCCCGCACACCTCGGTCTAGAGGTGCACGGAGATCAGAACCACCGGGTTATAATCTCGTCTTTATTGGTCAATACCTATATTTGTGGGTACAAGAAATCTACAGACCCACGTCTACATGATATCGCATGTAGTGGACAAAACCCCTTTGCCTCTTCTCTAGCTGTAGCACTTCACAGCATCTTAACATATTTTCACAGTAGATCTTTTCATTGTTCGTCTAACTCTAAACCCTAAACCGTAAGTAATTCTTGCGTGGACTCGATCTAACGTAAATAAGCGTAAATCTAAATAAACGTAAATCTAACTAAAAATAAACCTAAATCTAATTTAACGTAAGTCTACATCTAACCTAATCTTTAACGTCTTTTATGATAGTTTCCTACGATGTTATAACTCTCTTCTTCTTGTGTGTGTGCGCGTGTGTGGATGTGTGTGCCAATAAAAAGAGATAAATGGTATAACCTTTCTATCACCCATGCCAAGTATGATAGATTGGTTATGCCATTTCCCTCTTGAATAATAGGTCTTGAGTTCAACTCCTCGTCGGCTAGATCTTTAGGTCTTTTAATTTTAATTAGTTTCCTACGACGTTAAATTAGTTTCTCTCTCTTTCTCTCTCAATGTGTGTGTGTTTTTTTGTTTATGCATGTTTTCTCTCTCTTTTCCTCTCTCAATGTGTGCGTTTTTTGTTTATGCATGTTCTTTCTCTCTTTTCCTCTCTCAATGTGTGCGTTTTTTGTTTATGCATGCTCTCTCTCTCTTTTCCTCTCTCAATGTGTGTGTCCATTCTTTGTTTATGTATGTGTGTGTGCGTTTTTGTTTATGTTTGTACTCTCTCTCTCTCTCTCTCTCTCTCTCTCTCTAAAACACTATGTGTGTGTGTGTGTGTGTGTGTGTGTGTGAGAGAGAGAGAGAGAGAGAGAGAGGGAGAGAGAAAGAGGGGAAGGGAACATGAGAGTGAGGAGAGGGATGGAGCATACCTGGCTCTCCTTCCTCTCCTCGTGTGTGTGTGTGTGTGTGTGTGTGGAGAAGAAAGAGAGAGAGAGAGAGAGAGAGAGAGAGGGAGAGCGTTACCTGCTCCTTGCTTGAGGGCGTCGAAAAACTCAGATCTGAGATCTGAGTTTTCTGGGCGCTCTCTGTTATTTTTTTTTGCCCAGCCGGCGTCGCTATGAGCGTCGAAAATTTACTTGTAAATTTGCGACGCTCATAGCGACGCCGGGAATTTTTTTTTTGAGCGTCGCTGTGTGAGCGTCGCTAATATGAATAGCCTCTTGTAGTGCATAGAAGGAGAAACTTCTCAGCAAGAGCTTGAGATGGATGAACCAATTGAAATACCACCCGTAATGGTGTATTGCTCAGATTGTGGAAGAAAAGGTGGACATGTCCTAGAAGATTGTCCAAGAAATCTAGAGAACAAGGACATAGGAACTGCAAAGTGAAGCATAGAGCAATCTAAAGAAGCAAATTGTGATGTAAGTGCATCTAGCTCATCATTTTTGGTGCAATAAAATGTCCCTACATTACCATTAGAAGCACCAGTAAAAGCATTGCAAGTTCAAAATTTGCATAAAGATGCACAGGCACCTGAAAATCTGTAGTTACACCATTCAGAAACAAATTTAAACGTGAGTTTAGCCAAAGTATCCAAAAGGTTAAAAAAAGTATTAGACTTGCAAGTGATTCTACATCCACTACCACGAGTGTGCAATCATTCACGAGTCTAAAGGACACATCGAAGAGAATGTTGTTAGCATTGTATGACACACATAATTCATATGCACACTATGTAGACCGAGAAGGGCAAGTTTACAAAAAGAGCCAACTAGTGTTTGAGAGACCCACATACCATCTCTTAGAATTATGCCCAGTGATAGATTAACAAGGAGCCAAAAATAGACAATGCTACACACAGTAGGCACAAAGATATACGTATAGTTATGTGCATCCTTAGCGATGATGAGATTACAATCAATCTATAGGTCGAACATAATGTCTACAATGAATATATATTGCATTATAAGAAGTGGAACAAGTAGCGAGATATTATTTAAATTGTTACTGTTGTTTAAGCTCGTTTTATTACAATATACATGAGTGATCTTGTGTTTCCCGCGTTACACCCAAAGGGGGTTTTATTACAATACTATGGTAGTGAAATGTTTAAAAATTCTTAGGACTGTCGAGACACTTTTCCCCCTTGCTAGGGGTTTTTACTTACGGCTTGTATATACAGCCTTTACTCTACTCCCTGCGTTGTAAGCTCTTGAGATCTCCTTTATCTTTTTGATTCAATGTTATTTAGATAACCCCTTGGGTGTAACGCAGGAAACACAAGATCACTCATGTATACAGAAGTTTCACACCCTATGTGTCCACAAAGGGGAGTAATATACCCAAAGCTTTGCAAAAATCTTCAAGAGCTTCTCACAAAGCAGAGCCTTTGTGAAAAGATTAGTGGGCTTTTCCCATGTTGGGACCCCAAGGAGCGAAAATGGAAAACTTCCAGTGCAACTTAATTCCAAGGGAGGGGATTTTTCAAAAGGCTAGATAAGCATACAAGTTAGGTGTAGACCCCTTATAAATTTTGTTCCAAATTTAAAAGTGGCCCGGGGGGGGGGGGGGGGGGGGGGGGTTCTCACTCAAGGGGGGAAGGGGAAGGAGAAGAGATAGAGATGTATTGGAAGAAGAGAGGAACCCATATTCTCTCTATGAAGTCTATCAATAATATATATATTCATTGACATATATAGATAAATAGTTTGATTAATATAAAAGATACCCACATTGCTAGCATAATATTTGGAGTCCCATATGATGTCAATTGAAAGTAGATCTTTGATATTAAAAGATCTAAACCTTTTTCATAAAGCAACTCAAGCTCACATGTAGCCATAGAGGATAACCTAATGATTATTTTTCTTTCTCATGGTACTAGCATTATTTGAGGGTAAGGAATAAGGAGAATCCAATTAAGATATATCCACATGAAGTAATGCTAAAAAGACACAAAATAGAGAACTTTTAATGCACAATAAATTCAACCATAGTGTGTTTGCAAGAACCATAGAAAACCTTCTGTGTAAGACAGAGGCATAATAATTTTTTTCATTATAACTCTTATAAGAATGGGGGTCATAATTACAATATACTAGTCATAAATAGGGGGGTTTTCTAAGACTCTCTACTTGTAGGTGGCATGCCTTAAATTATATAAAGAGTGGATCCCCCAAGGTGTAGGAACATAAGACAATTTGACATTTCCTATAGAATTTCTATCCTTGATATAATGATAATGCACCTCGATGCGCTTTGTGCAAGCATGGAACATTGGGCTCCTTACAACTACCAATGTATAACTATCAATGAAGATCGTGGTGGTAGTTATAGACTATTGTCCAACACCCAAGTCAATCAAAAGGTGTTTGAACCAAAGACAATCAATTATAGCTATGAAATGGGGCATATCCCTAGTGCCCTCAAAACTAAAACTGGCCACTATAGGTTACTTCTTGCTCAACCAAGATATTTTTGATATGTGAACATGAAATGAAACCACTAGTGGACACTCGTATGTCATAGCAACAAACTAAATTTGAGTCTACAAAACGAGTGTAAATTTGGTAGCAATGATCTCCTATTGGGACCAAAAAATCCAAGACAAATAGTGCCACTCAAGTAGCAAAAGATTAGCTTAATTGTCTTCCAATGTGTAACCCTACGACTATGCATAGATTTGTTCACCTATAATTATATATATTGAATATCAAGACATGTAATGCATGCATAAATAAGGCAAGCAACAACATGTAGATAGAGAATGACATCAAAGTAGTCTCTAGCTTCATGAAGACTGAGCTTCAAACCCGACTCCATAGGAGTGGCAATAGGTCTGAGGCCGGTCACTCATCCAAATCTCCCTATAACATGTGCGTTCAAGAGATTATTAATAATATCCCTATATACATGCTATATCTACATTGTGTGCTTATTTTAAAGGACCCGCAGGCCACACTCCCTGTAATGTACACATGAAAGTATACATTTTGGAATATTAATAAACCTCTCCTATAGCAAATTGTGAGTTTCTACCATGATGGTTCTTGTTGTTGTTAGGCTTGTGATTGTCCTTTAGATTTGGACACTCATCTACAAAATGACTAAGTGGTGACATTTATAGCATTTCACATTCTTGAAAGCATCTCCGTTGGGTTTGTGGTATGGAGTGTGAATCATTGAGGATTGGTTGACCAAGACTTGTTGCCGTTGCTTGGTTGATTGGGTATGTGGTCTTTTTTTAACAAATGGATTCTTGAACCCCCCCCCCCCCCCCCCCCCCCCCCCCCCCCCCCCCCCCACCACCACCACCACCACCACACACACATTGGTGAAGCTAATTATTGATGAGATAACACGAACTATAATTTTAAATAGGGATTTAATAATCACATGAGTTTTGTGTGATTAGACTAATCGATGAGATAACACTAATTGGTGAAGCTAATTGATGAGATAACACTAATTATCATTTTAAACAGGAATTTAATAATCACATGATCACGTGAATTTTTGTGTGATTACAATGTGTTATTATCATAACATAATTATATTTTGCATAATCATGTTTAATTCGGTACATGATGACCTAATAACCCACCAAAAACCTGTCAAGCTTTTGGGTTTTCCCAATGGGCCCGCAACAATATAAAATACGGAGCCCCGGCGAGCCCGTGGGGACTCATTTAGAGAGAGAGAGAGAGAGAGAGAGAGAGAGAGAGAGAGAGAGAGAGATTGAATTATCGTCCACGGAGGTCATATATGACCTATGGGACCAAAAATACAACATTACAACAATTTCTTCTCAATGCGTGCTGATACATATCAGTTAAGGACTGAAGGTCCATCAAGAGGGTAGAGTAGGAAAAAAGAGAGAACAAAAACCTAAGGGTCCACTAAGGGGAGAGCCGGTTTGGGATATCAAAATTCCTGGATGATCGCTTTGCCACCTCGGTAGACTACCCACTTGCCTTGCTTACGCGCTTCATGCATCTTCTTGAGCTCGCTTGCTTTACTCTTGAGTTGATTTATGGTCAGTTCTTCTACAATCCAAAGCTTGACTTAGCAGCTTTATACGCTCATTTTTGTCCTTGAAAGTGAGCATGCAATGCTCGGGTGGCACATGTCTATGTGTATCGTTGATCCAAGCAACAGTTTCGGGCTTGATGTAGAAAGGTTGAAGAATGTCATTGAACTTGGTGATTGCTTCATCAAGGGTGTCCTCCGAGGTACACCACGGTGAGTGTAGCCACCCAATCCTGACCTTGAGGCCAAGAGATTCCTGTAGCCGACATTCTTGTAGGGCTGCCTGTATCTTGGTGTCAATCTTCTTATGTGTTGCTTCATGTGATTCTTTCTGCATTGCCATAAAAGTTTTGGTGAGTGAGGCTTCGACTGCGTGTGCTTTTTCAAGCAGAGCTTGGCTCTCTACTTCATTTGCATCTTCAAGCTTTCGTAAACGTTCTTTGAGTCTAGAGCCTCAAGGGCTGTGATTCGTGCTTCTTGGCGGGTGGCGGGGTCCTTCCTCAGTGTCGCTGCCACCGCAAGAAATCTCTTGCGTGCAATAGGGGTACCAAAGGACGACTACATCAGGCTGCAAAAGGGAATTCTTGTTGAAACACACAGGGTGCGTGAGATCAAGGGCTTATTTGATTTAAATTTTTTGGGGATGAAAGCATTGCCATGTTCTGTGTCGGCGGCGGGATAATAGTGAAATAAAGCGAGCAGAAGCTTGGTTTCGACGGGTGGAGAGAGAGGGAGAGAGAGAGAGAGAGAGTCTCTTGAACCACTGTACACTGATGAGCAAGACGCAGGTTGTAGGTGGCAGCCGATCTTTGGACCAGGACGCCCTTGTACGATGATGAACACCGCAACAGAATCTGAATCAAGCACTGTATGCTTGGCAAAGGGGCAGGGCTTGTGGCTTAACCCCCCCCCCCTAGGGCCCCCCTCACCCAAGGGAGACATGCAGGCTTTTCGGCGAGAAGAAGATGAAGCTAGGTTTCGATGAGAGAGAGAGAGAGAGAGAGAGAGAGAGAGAGAGAGAGAGAGAGAGAGAGAGAGAGAGAGAGAGAGAGAGAGAGAGAGAGAGAGAGAGATTTTATATGATCGTCCTCGGAGTTCAAATATGACCTATGGGACCAAAGCTACATGTGATGTAGTATATGTATGACTAATGAGTGACTCTCGATGCTTCAAAATTGTGGTGATGAGAGTCACAATGGAGATTCCACATTGTGGCTGGGAAAGGAAAGTATGTAGGTCTAAGTCATGGCTAAAAATGTGAGGGAAGCAAGTTCGGATGTGACCAAAACATGAGCATTGTAGTAGTGTGTGGTACTCAGACTCTCAAACTTGCAGTGAGCATAATGTGCACAATCGATTTCACTCTTATCCATTGCGCCAATGCCCTGTCTCGAGTGGGAGCTAAGCCGAATGGCTGCAATATTGCATATCGCTGACAAGGGGATAGGCTCAAGTATGTAAGGATGAGTATTGTTTCCTCTTTCAGCGAAGAACATGGTTTTGTAGTTGGGGGCAATATGGGTAGTGTAATGTATAAAGCGTGACCCACCGGATTTCTCCCAAGCCATAATACATTGGTGTTGTAGAAAAGCTTCATTCACTTGGGAGTCAATTGAGGCATCATGTAGCAAGTGTAATGCATCCCATCTCCCAAACCACTTATTTATGTCTTGCATCCCTCCCATGCTCAAGATCTTGCTTATTGCGTCTTTTGAACTTTTTTCGTTGCTTCCCATGCAATTTTAGGACGTCGATGTAAGGGATTTTGACACATTTTTATCATGTACTCCACAACCCTTTCCATGCCCATAACCTCAATTGGAAGAGATCCCGAGTCAAGAAGTAGGAGCATCTATGGTGTCAGTGTCTTAACCTGGAGAAAGTTTATAAGAAAACTCTTTTGGACATTCTCAGAATCTTTCCAAGTAGACTTTGAGATGTTTCCACCCCACACTTCAACTCCATAAAGAAGAACTGGTGTCACCAATGTCTCAAAAAGGTACTTACTTGATGTTTCCCGCATTACACATGTTCTCAAATGCATAGTACGCTCTCTTTCCCGCTTCCAAACAATGCGTCACACATTCATGTCACTTGTGATTGGCCGAAACCTCAAGGCCAAGGTACTTAAAGCTCTCAACAACTTCAAGTGTCTCATTGTTATACACAATGCATGGATTCTCCTTATGGCTGGTTTTCACAAACATAACCTTTGTTTTTTATTCATTCACAATCAGCCCACTATGCAAGCAAAAGTTCTCAAGGACAACCATAAGCTTTTGTGCGTCCTCTAAAGTGTGTGCTAAAAGCACTATATCATCCGCATACAACAAAAGCATGATTACCGCATTGCAAATAATGATCCCTTCAATGCCTTCTTCTTGCATAAAGTCAAGTACCATTTGTTCCAATTGATTGATGCATAAACCAAAGAGAGTTGGTGACAACGGACATTCTTGTTTAGCCCCAATAGTGCTTGCAATTTTTTTTGAAATTCCTCTTCCCATGCGCAATTGACACATCAGCTTCTTATAGATTTGAGAAACCGCAAGCATAAACTCACTTGGCACTTGGAATTCTTCCATCCTTCTCTATAAATTGTTATGTGGAATCATATCAAAGGCTTTCTTAAAGTCCAAAAGCAACAATACAGTCTCTTTTCTTTCAATCTACTTTCTTCCATGAGAACATGAAGAGTGACAAGATGATCAATGGTGCTATGGCGTCGACAAAAATCTGCTTTTCCTTTTGCACGCTTACCATTTTCTTCAGCCCAATCACTCAATTTTATCTCCATTATGCACCCAAACAACTTTGCCATAAGAAACCCAATCAGTGTTGGGGTATAGGCGTATGTGCCTTGCCCGGCCGCCCAGAGTCTGGGCGCCCACTGACTTGTATACCTTATACATAGCATAAGTGTATAGGGGGCTGCTCACTCTTTGAGTCTCCCCACCCATATCTGTGTGTCGTGTGTCTCCTTCTCTCGCTCACTCTCCGTCTGTGGTGCTCCCCGATCCCCTTCAATTGGTATCAGAGTGTAGGTGCGGAGGGAGCGCGTGTGTGCACAGTCACGACGACAGCGGAGAGCCAGTTTCATTCCCGAAATCGCGTCCGTGCGCGCGCGCACTTTCAAGAGTGCAAACAGGGTTTCGACTTCGGCATCCGTAAATTCAGCTTTTCGAGAGCGTTTCCACCAGGCGTCTTGACGATTTATCCCCCTTTCGAAGCCATTCGAGCCATCAGAAACCTCATTCGAGCTACGGTTGAGGAGCTGCATTTTCAGCCCTCTTTTGGCAGTTTATGCTGCGTTTTTGGGCCGAAACGGAGGTTTTTGGCATAGCTTTCACACCCGGACTCGGATACATGTGATCCAGGAGTCTACCTTGGAGTTTTGGCATGCTCCGGACGCGCTCGTAATATTAGAATTGTAAAATTCTGAACGCTGACTTTTCAGCAGCAGCAGCAGTTGTTTATTGTGTGTCGAGGATTCCACACATGGTTTGCTCTCAGATGTGAGAGTGATATTTGCTGCAAGTTTCCTCACAGGTGGGAGGATACAATGTATGCCTTATGTGGTTTGATGCTCAGGGAGACTAATGTGATTGGATTTTGAGCTCGGCAATGTATGCCTTGAGCATGTTTTTTGGTAGTCACAGATAGAGCAGATATTTGTGTACTAGATTTGCAGGTGTTTGCAATGATGTATGCAAAGTGTGGAGATTGGTGCATGCATTTGGAGTGCGGTTTGATGCGCTTTGGTTGCTCATGGTTTTGAGTGTGCAGTCAGTTTCATTACTGGTTTTGTGGCCGTTTTACTGACGAAACTCTGGCGAAATTTTCCCAGGAGTTTATGCGCATCATTTATGCGATCTAGGTAGAGATTGCGGGTTGCACTCAGCATTTGCGTGCGGTGTTCTCTGCAGGTGGGAGATTTATGCGTGTGTAGGCATCGATACCACACAGTGTGGGCTTGGTGATTAGCTCACGGTTTGACAGGCGTACAGTTATCTTGACACACTCACAGGAGTGAGTATTGTGATGTATGCTTGTGTGGCTACGAGCTAGGTAGCCGGATTCGAGCACTAATGGCTTGAGGTTTTTCAGCAGGTTTCAACTACAGGTTTACAAGTTTACAGGTAGGTTTGAGGGCTTATTTGGGCGCTGAATTTTCAGCCATTGTTTCCTCTTTGCAGGTGTCCATGTATGGCTCAGTTGTAGGCTGATCTGGGACACGTTTGTAACTTGTTTATGCAGCTGTTTAAGAGCTGAATTTTGGGGCTGATTTGCAACCATATTTTACAGCCATATTTGCAGACTTTTGTTGATGCAATTCGAGCCAGTTTAGGGCTGATTTGGTTGACATTTGCTACTCATTGTTGGTTGCTCTTTTGCGAGCATTATGGCTGATTTTTCATTTGACTTCCAGCGTTATGGTCTGACACAGTTTGATGGTGTAGATTTTGTTGCTTGGAAGGAACATATGCTTGCTGCATTGGCGGATTTGGGGCAGGATAAACCCTTGCGTGGTTTATCGGCGAAGCCCAAGTCTATGCGTGATGATGATTGGCAGGATCTTGATGAGTTGGCAATGTCTACGATTTGTTTGCTCTGAGGTTGCACGACAGGTTGATGCGTCTTTTGCGGACAGTCAGGAGATGCATGTGGCTGACATGCCTTGTCAGCCAGAGATGCCTATTTCCAGGGATATATATGTTGATGCATGCTCCGTAGAGCTAGCAGGGCCCACTAGCATTGCATCGGCATTCGGTGGTCTCATGTATGAGATGTTGATCTTGAGACCGGATATCGCAGCTGCAGTGGGAGCATTTTCAGTTGGGGTTGTCAGTCGTTTGTTGACTGATGATGGCATAGTGCACGAGGGAGATATGCAGGTATTGCATACATACTTGCAGTACGTGTGCGGTACGTCTGGTGGTGTATGGACTTACACGGGAGCAGGACAGCCGGATGCACACGATCACAGCCAGCTAGTGGGCATCGGTTGAGAGCGGTTTTCTCTCGCCTTTTGTAGTCTTTAGACTAGGTTCTCTTGCTTAAAGGCACAGTCGCCTTTAAGTGGGAGGTTGTTGGGGTATAGGCGTCTGTGCCTTGCCCGACCGCCCACAGTTTGGGCGCCCACTGACTTGTATACCTTATACATAGCATAAGTGTATAGGGGGCTGCTCACTCTTTGAGTCTCCCCACCCATATCTGTGTGTCGTGTGTCTCCTTCTCTCGCTCACTCTCCGTCTGTGGTGCCAACTTTTTGAGCCCACCACATACATAATAGTATTTTTTTAATTAAAAAAACGTACATGGGAGTGAACCATAACATGGCATTTTTCTAGCATTTGGTTGCTCATACTGCTGCCTACAATGTGTGTACGTATCCACAAGGCTCAAATTTCTTCCACATGCATGTGCCTTTTCTTGGACTTGAAACAATTGTTGCTTTAGTTCCCATCTTCTTCTCTTCTTTTGAATCAATGCCTTGTGTGTATGCAAATGACTCTGATATAGTTGCATCAAGCTTTATCAAGGACTTTCAAGAATCTTGGTATTCTTTATCAAACCATGTTTTGTGTGATCTATCTTTGTTGATACCAAGGACATGCTTTATGGCAAAGCATTCTTCGGCACAAGAACAAATAACTTTCATAAAAGCTTCCCATTTAGTTTCCAATGGTGCTTCATATTGAAGCTTTGTCATCCATTCCTTATTTCAATGTACATAGGGGCCCGTTTGAAATCCATACATAGTGATAATTTCTCTTCCCTTTGGTTGAGATTATCATGCTTATTTGTTTCTCTACATACAAGGTCAATACATAAAGTCCAATGGTATGATTTTGAGGTCCATTGGCCAAGAATAAAACTCTTTATGCGATACATGATGGCTTTGGAGAGTAGCATATACTCAATAATACTATCCCCTTTATGTTTTCTACATGTAAATCCATTGGTTCCACTCCATAAAGATACACCATTGGCAATGAGCATACATGTGCTATTACACATGTGTAAAAGTAAATTTCCATAATGATTCGGCTCTTTCTCATATCCATTGAAGTACGATCATACAAGTGAACTTCCTCCAACTCCCTTGAAATGTATGGGATATCAAATTTTTGACTATCATGTTGCAGTGTTTTTGCGTGAGCATTCATATCCCCAAAGACAATAACATTGCCTTTGCCTTTAAAACAAGCAATATCCTCGTCTAAAAAAAAAAAAAAAGGGATGATCTCTATCCATGCAAGCATAAAAGGGGGGATCATGATGAGGAATGAAGCAATTGGCTACAAAAGATGGGTGCTCTTTTGGTGTCATAATTTTCAACCATACATAATGTCTCTGCTTGTCATCTTTCACAATAAGTAAAAAATTTTCCAATCTTTTTTAACCATACATGCTACCCCTCGTTTCCCTCTTTTTTGCTTGAGATTATTTGACCACATCAATGAATGTACATTGTAATCCTCCAACCCGTTAATCATTTGTGTTTCATGCTCCCAAGTTTCAACAAGAAGTACAACATCGGTTTTGCTTGTTACTACAACAATGCCAACCCCCGCATTCCATGTATATCCATTGCAATTCCAAAAGCATACTTTCAATTGTAATTTGGCCTCATAGGTCATGCATTCCTATTTACTTGAGGGACTTGGATCCTCCTTGGGTACATTTTGTTCATGAGAGATCTCCTTGTTTTTCTTATTCCTCTCCTCATATGCCTTGCGACGCATATTTTGTTGCTTAATAGTGTGATCTTCACACACAAAAAATTTTGTATCCCTCAAATAAATCCAACTATTATCAAGAATAATTTTTTTTTTTTTTCTCATCCGGCATGGTGCATTCAATTGGCCGTTCTCCCAAGGGAGGAGCTCCTTGCTTACCCACTATATGTGCTCCATAAACCATAACTCGTGACATGTCAAAGTGGGTTTTGAAGAAATCTTTGATAACAATGGCAAGAGAAGGAGGTGTCTCTAACTTCTCTTTGGGAATTCCACAAATAACAATGTTCTTGGAATGTCGCTTGTGTTTCTTCAACTCCTCTACATCCACATTCTCAACATTCTTTGTTTGAGCCATAGCTTGCATGAGGGAGGAATTAGGAACCACATTGCTACCACATACATCAGACACAGACTTGTTTGTAAACACAACCATGAGAATGACCATGAGGAAAGTCTGGCAATTTTTGAAGATGATCGGGAAAAGAAAGGTTTTTAGTGGCACGATTGTGCTTGAATTGCAAGCAATCTGTCAAGCACTCTTGCTTTTCCTCTTCGTACCTCTCTAGCCACTTTTGCATGACTTCTGAGTTGAGAAGACAAAATCTCATAACCTTTTCCCGCATTGCGATCTCCATCTTTCTCATGATGCCTTGTCCTTGTGGCTCGTCCCCTGTGCGTGACATTGACCTTAGTAGTCTACATTTGGGGCATCTCTAGATCAATTAAACCCAAAAACTCACTAATGAGAACAAGAGACTCATGCACAAGCCATCCTTTAGCCATGCTACCCTCGGGGTAACCCCTTTGACGAACAAACCCTTTTAATTTTTTCATGAATCTCTCTAAGAATAACATCCACCGGCTACGGATTACCCCAGCAATTGTAAATTCATCGACCACATGCACAAGTAAATGCATTTGGATGGTAAGAATGTTTGTTGGGAAGTGCTTCTCCACCATACACAGTGCCTCGATAGCGTTTAAGCGAGTTGCATATATGTTGTCTTTTCTTATCTCTTTTGATGAGATCCAAAACACTAACTCACTAAGTTTATAGATTGTGCTTCTAATTTCATCTATTAGACAATCTTTTATGGCAATTGGTAAGATAAACTGTAAAAATTTGGGTCAATTGTGGGACTTAAGACCATGAAGAGTGTCATCTCTAGTGAAGGCCGTTTTCAAAGAGCGCATGCACCGCACCCAGCAGGAGTCTTGAATGAAGATATGGTCTTCTTCACTTGTTGCTCCTCTGCCTTACTCAAAACCCATGGCCCTTTTGGTATAGAAAACTTTCTATTAGGGTTAGGTAGAGGCCACAACACTGGCATTCGACCCACAGATTGTAGGTTGTCTCTTTGGGCCTTGCTCTCCCTTTTCCCAGTGATGGTCTTCCATAGGATCTCCCCCGCATTCTTAAAAATGTGCATTGGGTTGAGCAGATGATTAGTAAGCACGTCACTCCAATATGGAAGTTCATGGAAAATATAGAGTCTCTTCATGTTGAGTGGCTTGAAATCCCCCCTTTCCAGCCACATGTTTTTCCAATCACTCACTTTCATTGGATGCATCTCGTGTTTGCATAAGTTTGGTCCACGTAGCTCATGTCCTTCATGAAAAATCCTACCATGCTCCTCGTAAGCTGTCTTGTTCAAATGATCATAGCAATGGAGCCAAGTTGAGGACCACATTTTAGCATGCATAATTGCTCGAGTAACTCAGGCCTGGAAATCATAAAAAAGAAATAAGAAGCATAAAGCATTGATCAAGCGTTGACCAAGTACTGCATGTATGTGAGGGTTTCAAAGATACTTACTTGAGCACTCACCAAAGCCTGGCCAATCATGCATGGTCCACATGAGAATGCCTTGCACATGAGCATGTTGTCATCCAAGTGGTTGGACATGTTAACCACATTGATCCTAGTCCATTTTGAAGCTCTTCTATAAGTGGTGCGTCCATGTTTTTTGCCTTGTACTTTCCTGGGACAATCCGTGACAATAGAGATGGCCCTTCTTGATATAAGCTAGCCACAAGGGAAGATAGTCCTTCTTGACAGCTAGCCAGAATGGAAGATTAAAAATAACCAAGCAAATAGGCCATGTGCTCCATGAAGAAATCCGTAATCCAAATGGGTTTACTCCACCCATTGCTAAACCAAAACGGATACAACGAGGCTCTTCCTTAAATGCAAGCCATCTTTCCTCTATGTGCTTCCATGTAGGCGATTCAGCAAGCACTTGCATCACATCATCTGTGGGTCTAGTATTGGTATGCCATGTCATTAAAGGTGCTATAAACTTGCACGTGAACATGCTCTTTATTCTTGGAATGATAGGAAAGTGTCAAAGAATCTTTTCAGGAACAAATTTTCCTTGTGTGTCCTCTCTTTACCTATATGATCCATATTTGGAACACTGTTCCAAATTTTGTTACCATATATATGTGGTAGTGATGTGTGTGAACACACTAGGACCGTCGGAGCATTTTTTCCCTCTTTAGGAGGTTTTTTCCCCCGTGCATTGTATATACGCCCATCACTCTAGGGCTATCTATCTTTCCATTTCACACTAAGTAACACACTCTCTATTGTGTGCCTTGAGCTTCCTTCGTCTTCTCCAAGCTGTGTGTGTTTCTCTGTAACCCTAATTCCAACAATTGGTATCAGAGCAGGTCACGTCCTCCTGGGCTTAGTCGCCAGCTGCTCCAGCACACGCCTGCTCACTTTCTTCGATTTCAGTGAGCTTTGGCGAGCGTTCACAAGTTTGATTTGGGCTCATTTTGGCATCTGTTTCCACTACAGGCAATACTGCACAGGCTATTTTGTCATTTTGTGCAGAATTTCTGTCAGTGCCGTTTTTTGCATTACAGGTGCCTTATAGTCTTCTACGGTTTGTGTTATATAGCACAGGTTGTTCCCGCTCCGTTTCTCCTATTTTCGGGCAGTTTTCACATCAGGTGCAGCATTTACCATGGCTGACAACAACAACACAGATGTGTTCAAGATGTTTGCTGCTGAGGACAGGTTGGATGGGGACAACTACCCTATGTGGGCTTATATGATGCAACATGTTCTTGTGTCAAAGGGTGTCTGGAACATTGTGCAGGGCAATGATGTACGTCCTGGTTCTGAGGATGTAGGCGATGTTGAGGATGTTGCAGGTCTTGCTGCAAGGATTGCAGCTGTTAGAGTTGTTTTGCCTACGACAGAACAAGCTCGTTGGGATGTTAAGGATGCGCAGGCTCATGCATTGATTGCGTTGTCTGTGAAGCGCACCATTGTTCCTCACATCCGTTCCGCAAAATCTACAAAACAGGCTTGGGATATTTTAGCAGGTCTTTATGCAAGCCGCAATGAGGCTAAAATTGCTTTGCTGCGTAAAGAGCTGGAGTCGAAGATTATGCATGAGGAAGATGATATGGACACTTTCCTTGCTAGTGTCAAGGATATCAATGAGCAGCTTATTTCTGCAGGTGAAGTCATTTCAGACAGTTCCCTTGTGTAGACTGTTCTTGATGCCTTACCAGATTCCTACCAGACTTTTGCTAGTACTTGGAGACTTATGACCTAAGGAAATTCTGAAGTTGTCAAGTTTGATGCATTATGCACATTGCTGTTGCAAGAGTCACTTTCCAGAAAAAACAGGACTAGGCAACGTGCAGTTGAAGAGGCTTTTATTGCTTCTCAAAGAAAGGGTGGTAACAGTAATGCAGCCACTTCTTATGGTTCTGCTGCGAGTGGCAAAAATTCTGTTCCTAATGCTTCTGCTGGTAGTACTTTGTCTGGCAATTCTGGTGATAAGGGCAAAAAGAAGATGCGTTGCCATTATTGTAAATCCAATGATCACTTGATCAAGTCGTGTCATAATAATCAATATCTAATTCTCCTAAATGATTTTCTCATATTAAACTGATCATTTAATGAGGGGAAGTGCCAGGGGAGAAAAAGCTAGAATATTGGTTAAGCTAGCAGACTGGCCACAGTAGGGATCCAAAGGAGGGAAAATAGGGATCCAAAGGGGGGCCATCTGCAAAAGAGCCATGTGCAACAATGGGCTAAAAAGACCCTAAGGTTCAGCCCATTAAGACTTCCAAAATGCTAAGGTTCCAAAATTCAAAGGTTGTGTCCAAAGGGTTAAAGCTTAGGGGGAATTGGATGCTTTGTGTGCTCTCCAAAGTCAATGCACATCCCTACATGGGAGGGGGCGAGCCCTTCTTCTAGGGGATGAGAGAAAAAGCCACACACACACACACACAAGCCCCTTTACACAAAGGGAATTAGGGACACATGTCAGCTCCCTAGCCCAGATGCCCACAAGGTGTGCCCAATTCCTATTGGATGACCCTTGAAGTGGACCAATGAGAATTAAGCTAGAGTAAATCTAGTTTAATTAATTTAAAAACATTTAATAAAAGAAACCAATAAGAATTAAGTCTCCTAGAAGACTATTGGGCAGTCTCCCAAAGGGTCCAATGAGCATTCAGGAGCCCAATGGCTTGCCTGATTCCTATTGGCCAGGAGGCAAAGGGGTCCAATGAGAGTTTAGTTTAATTATTTAATTAACTCAAGCTCTCACAAAAGGGGAAAGGGGGACCCATGTCAAAAGGCTATCACTTATGCTGCTTAATTGTAATTGGCTTGACTTGGGGAGGGCCAATGAGGCTGCAGGAAGAGCAAATAGCAAAGGGGCTCGCCCAAGAGAGAGGGGGGGCTGATTTTTGCTTGGCATTATCACACACACACTCACACAATCTCATGTGTGAAGAAAGAGAAGACTATCTCTTCCCAAGCTTGAATGGAGAACTCATCACCTACTCCAAGCTTGTGAGATAGAAGCCTACCTCAACACTCTCTTGGCATGTGGATGCAAATCCAACCAAGAGCCAAGCTTCAATGCATGCTCATCTCCTCTACCAAGATAATTACTAAGCTAAGCTATGCTAATATGAGTGATTATGTGAGGAGATGTACATCTTTCTCGTAAGATACTCCTTCTTCCTCTCAATCTACTCTCATACCCTGCTAGCTCTCACCATCTTCGAAGGTGTGTGAGGTCTTGGGTCTGAGAACGGGGATAATTCAAGTTGTGTTTGTTAAGTGTTTTGCTTAGTGCATGAAGCTTCCATCTTCATTGCACTAGCTAGTCTTGAAGGAACACAAAGAATTGTATTGTACAATGTCTCTCTTGATGGGAGAAACCATAATACAAAGCCTTTTGGAGGGGGGACCGGCTCCATGCAAATCCGGTCCTCAACTGTTGTCAATAGCTTAATTTCTCTCTCTTTTGAAAGTATTGTTGATGCTATCTAACTAGGTGTTATGCTTTTTGTTGCTCTCTCCACCCAAGCACTCTTGTAATTCTCATTAGGAATCTATTCTAATGAAATGCCCACTATGTTCATGCTAATTTCCGCTACACATAAGTTATTAGGCCATTAAATGTTACAAGTCGTGTCTTAAGTTGAAGGCCAAAGAGGCTAAGAAGAAAGAGGGTGGTTCCACTGCAAATGCTGGTTCCACTACAAATGCAGCCATTGTTTAGTCTTCTGTGAAAAGAGACTGTAATGCTGATGTTGATGCAAAATGGGCTTTTAGCGCAGAGTGCACTTACAATCCTGCTGTCCATGATGCATGCTTGTCAGTTGCTGCAGATTCACATGTGTGGTATTTTGACAGTGGTGCTACAAAGCACATTACCTCACATCGTGAATTGTTTACCTCTCTCGAGTCTGTCCCTCATGGGAATTCAGTCACTTGTGCCAACAACGCCTCTTATCCAGTTCGGGGAGTTGGAAAGATTGTGCTCACTGCTGCTAATGGCAGTTCCTTCACACTTGTTGATGCACTTTATGTACCTGGGATCAAGAAGAATCTCTTGTCTGTATCCGCACTTGCTAGACTTGGACTTGTAGTAAAATTTGTGGATGACAGATGTACAGTTCATCATCTCAGTTTCGGTGATGAAATTGTTGCATCTGGGCTTTTGTGCCGTGGGATGTATAAGCTCACTTTGTATGACAAGTGTGGACAAAATTTTGCAAATGCTGTTGCATATTCAAGGGCTATTTCAGATGCAAAACTTTGGCATGCACGTTTTGGTCATCTCAATTTTGCCAGTTTGCTACGTTTGCAAAAATCTGATATGGTTGCTTCTTTGCCACCTCTTGAAGCACCTGTCAAACATGTTTGTGAAGGCTGTATTTTGGGTAAGATGCAGCGTTCTAAGTTTCCAAAGGATGGTTCAGTTCGGGCCACATGCAGGATGTAGCTTGTGCATAGTGATGTTTGTGGGCCCATGCAAACTCCGTCCTTCGGCAATTACCTGTACTTCGTGACTTTCATTGATGATTACTCCAGGCATGCATGGGTATTTCCTCTTAAAGCGAAGTCCGAAGTTTTTATGTGCTTCAAACAATTTCTGGCTATGGCTGAAAATGTCTCGAAATGTACTATGGACACCCTCCGTTCTGATCGAGGGGGGGAGTATATGTCTCATTAATTTAATGCATTTCTGGCTAGTCGTGGGATAAAACACCAATGTACAGTGCCTTATACACCTCAGCAAAATGGTGTTGCTCAGAGGAAAAATAGGTCACTGACGGAAATGGCACGATGTATGGTCAAAAGTCAAGCTTTGTCGCATTCTTTTTGGCTTGAGGCCATTATGTGTGCCACTTATGTACTTAACAGGTATCCTACGAAAGATTTGCAGTCTATTACTCCATATGAAGCATGGCATGATAGAAAGCCTTCTATTAAGCACATGCGTGTTTTTGGTTGTTTGGCATATGCTTTGGTGCCACAAGTGCAGCACAGAAAATTGGATGATAAGGCTGTCAAATGTATTTTTGTTGGCTATAGTGCTGAAAGCAAAGGTTACAGGTTGTATCATCCACAAACAAAACGTATTCTGGTTTCACGGGATGTAGTGTTTGTGGAAGATTCTGTTCAGCCCTTGCTGTCATGTACTAGAGACAGTAATGTAAGCTCACAGGAAATTTATGACACTTTGTTGCCTCTTTTCAGTGGTGGAAATACGAATGTAAGTTCTAATAAGGCAAATGTACAGCCTATGGGGGTTTCTAAAAATGTTCTAGTTCAGCCTATTACTGATGCAGATGTACATGATGTACTTGATGAGGACAGGGCTGAAAATGAGCAGGCTAGAGGTATGCCAAAATGGCTGGTGCACACTTTGCGTGACAGCAAATTGGATGCACCTTTGTCTAGTCGTACTCGTTCAGGCTCTCACCATGCATCTTATGCATCAGATTGTTATGCTTTGGCTGTGTCTAGCTTACATGATGTTGAAGAGCCTCTGACTTTTGATGAAGCACAAAATTCAAAAAATTGGATGACTGCTATGCAATCTGAATATGATGCACTTATAGAAAATGACACATGGACTTTATGTGATTTGCCTCCTGGCAAAAAGGCCATTGGTACGAAGTGGGTTTACAAGTTGAAACGCAAGCCAGATGGTGAGATCGATCGCCATAAGGCTCGACTTGTTGCAAAAGGTTATGCACAGCAAAAGGCATAGACTATGAAGAGAATTTTTCTCCCACTTGTCGTATGACTACTGTGCGTTTTCTATGTGCATTGGCAGCTCATTTTGGTTGGGATGTACATCAATCAGATATTGTGACTGCTTTCTTGAATGGTGACATATTTGAGGAAGTTTATGTAACGCAGCCTCGCGGTTTTGTCATAAAAGGACAAGAGGAAAAAGTGTGAAAATGTAACAAGGCTTTGTATGGGTTGAAGCAATCTCCTCGTGCTTGGTATGAGAAAGCTGACACTCATTTGGTCAAACAAGGCTTTCGTAACAGTCCAACAGAAAGCACATTGTATGTAAAGGGTGAGGGTGATGTGCTTCTCATTGTGGTTCTTTATGTTGATGATTTGCTGATCACTGGACCAAATGAGAGACATATTGATGAATTTAAGGCTGATTTGAATGCTACTTTCAAGATGAAAGATTTGGGGCTGTTGCATCATTATTTGGGTATACAGTTTAAGCAGTGTGATGGTGGTATTGCCTTGTGTCATAAAAGTTACATAGAGACATTGCTATGTAAGTTTGGACTTGACGATTGCAAACCTATTGCCACTCCCATGGAAACAGGTTTGAAGTTGAGTCTACATGATGCTGGTGATCCTGCTGATGTCACTCTTTACCAAACTGTTGTTGGCTGCCTCATTTATGTATGCAACACGAGGCCAGATATTCAGTTTGAAGTCTCACAGGTCAGCAGATTTATGCATAGCCCAAGGTCTAAGTATTGGCAGGCTGTCAAGAGGATTTTCCGCTACCTTAGTGGCACTTTACGTCTTGGCTTGTTTTATCCCAAGGGGGGATCATTGCCGCCAGACTTACATGCTTTTTCGGACTCATATTGGGCTGGTTGTTTTGACACGCGAGTGTCCACAAGTGGTTTTTGTTTCATGCTTGGCAGTTCATGTATATCATGGTTGAGCAAGAAGAAACCTACTGTGGCCACTTCAAGTTGTGAGGCTGAGTACATTGCAGTCTTCACAGCTACGGTTGAGTGTGTATGGCTTAGACGCCTTATGGTTGATTTGGGTGTTGGACAAGACACTGCCAACACTATCTACACTGACAGTTAGAGCGCATTGGCAGTTGCGAGGAACCCAGTTTTTCATGCTCGCACAAAGCACATTGAGGTGCAATACCATTATGTCAGGGAGAGGCTCTCAGCAGGAGAGATCAGCTTGGCTTATGTGCCAACACAGGACAACCTTGCAGATCTTTCACAAAGGCATTGTCTCGTGAGAAGCTTGAAGCTTTCCGCAAATCTTTGGGCTTACTCCCCTTTGTGGATTGATCCTGTCCTCAGGGCATGGCACTTCCCTTTACTCATGTGCCAGCTCTCGTTCACCGCATCACTCCAGGGGGGATTTGTTACCATATACATGTGGTAGTGATGTGTGTGAACACACTAGGACCTCCGGGGCATTTTTTCCCTCTTTGGGAGGTTTTTCCCCCGTGCATTGTATATACGCCCATCACTCTAGGGCTATCTTTCTTTCCATTGCACACTAAGTAACACACTCTCTATTGTGTGCCTTGAGCTTCCTTCATCTTCTCCAAGCTGTGTGTGTTTCTCTGCAACCCTAATTCCAACAAATTTCATATTCATTTCAAAAGAGTATACAATCATTAGGGAATGCATGTGTTTTATGATAATCCATGCCCAAGTTAGTAAGAAGCTTTTTAGCAACCGATCAGATAGGAGGCATGTGATTGCCTTCCGACAAAATTTACTCGTTGAGCAACGTGTCAATACATCAACACCTCAAAACAATGATCGTATTATGCTTTGTATATAGTATTTCTATCTGAAAATCTCTATGAGACTCGTGTCAGACCACCCATAAATAGACTGCAGATTAAGCATTTCCAAAGTGGTACAGAAAACTGAATTTTTTTGCACCATTGTAAAGTGGCATACGTGCAAGAGTCTACATCATCTCACCTTCTTTATCGATGCTTTCCTGATGTTGGTATAGACGGGATGATTAAGGTTGAGTTGCAGTGTTAGCTTGAATGTTTTTTTCACCTTGATTTTTAATGATGGGATCCATATCAAAGAACACATCCAATATTTGTTCCATCTTGTCTTCTTGGAATGGGGCATTGAGTATTGGTGTAGTAGACTCCACCGCTAGCAGTTTGATTGATATTCACATTCTTTGTGATCTGATTACAACAATCTCTAATTGTGGGGGTTGACCAATTGGCTCCGGACCATGAGATTGATAACCTATATCCTGTAGTTGCTCTATAGGGAACAGACCGTTATTGTGTATGTGTTAATCACTCTTAACCCTTTTGGACACCCTATCACCTTTGATGGACGTCTTATCTCCTTATTTGAGTCATGGATCGGGCTTGTTGGTCATATAGGTGTGTATGTGATAGTTGATGAGAGACGCACCACTTATCTTATTTTTACAGTGTTTTTGCAACGACCGACCACTGTGGGCACCCATGTATGAATGGGTCAAAATCTTATAGAAGATCCATTTTGACCTAAAATCCTCATTCTTTGAGGTGCATGCTAAGAAGTGCTCTTGCTTTACCTCTATCTACTTCTCCTTCATGTGCTCACAGGTGTGTGTCTATTTGTATGCTTGAGAGAAAGAGAGAGAGAGAGAGAGAGAGAGAGAGAGAGAGAGAGAGAGAGAGAGAGAGAGAGAGCATTGTGGTGGCATCGGCAGCAGTGAGGCGGTTGAGCGCGGCGACAACAACGACTCCTTCTTCTTCGCTGCACGAGATCCTTCACCACGGAAAGCATTGAGCGTGAGTGACACACCATTGCCTCTTTGAGCTTGCTAGGATAGTTTAGTTGTGTGCTTGCAGCCATTCATGGCTTGCACACAGTGTTTGGCAAGTTTCCAACCTCCAACACGTGCGGTAAAGCGCACATTTTTGGTGCTGCCGGGGATTGCCTAGCACAAAGCTTGAGGAGCACTTAGTACTACCTCTTGAAGCCATTCATTCATTTGTTTTCAGCTTTTGTCTGAGTTTGTGTTAGATCTGTTAGTGGTTGTAATGTGCAGCTTTAGCAGGTTATTTTAGAATCTGTTAGTGTTGCAATGTGCAAGTTTTTTTTAGATCTGCTAAGTTTTGTAATGTGCAAGTGTTAGTAGGTCTGTTAGTTAGTGTTGTTGTTTTGTAATATGCAGTAGATAGTGTGCAGCCTATTGGACAAAGTCTTCACCCATTACAACTTGGAATAATTGGTTTCAAAAGGTGACAACATCGTTCCAAAAGCCATGATCTACCCAAGGAAGGGGGGAGTGTTTGCTGACATCCATCATTCACTTGCTCCCCTCTTAACCTTCCTTCTAACCTCTCAATCTTAGGGAATGTATATATATAGCCCAATACTCAAGAAAAAAAAAAAAACAAAGTAAAAGAGCAAGAGCCACCAAACAAAAATATGGAAACCTACAAATTCTAGTACATGACCCAAAATCATAAAAACACATTATGCACAAGGACACGACCTTTTGACATGACCCTTATAATATTTGCACACTAACCATCATCTATCTGTTGTGTAGAGATATGGCTAGTACGCTAGAGTCATCCACTCCTACCTTGGGTGAGAGGTACCCTCTTTACTTTTCACAAGTGTTTCACATACTCTACTTGGTGCTTGCCTGTGAATGGGATTTGGTAGATACGCTAGTGTGTGAGAAGAATTTCGAGGAATTAGAATGGCTGATACGTCTCTTGACGATGATTGATCCCTACTTAGTAGAGAACGTCTCTCCAATTGCACAAGCTTACCCTTTTGACCAAGATGACTATAGACACCTAGTAACATTCTTAATGAAAATACGTGCATCTAATGATAGGAAGATTTACATGATTACACGGATGGCACGTATGGTCTCACGGATGATGACTTTATTTTTCTGGACGATGACAAGGATAGGGGTTTAGACTTAGGGCTACCCGCCCATCTCTACAATATCCTATTCCCTTGACCCTCTAGGGGGGTGCAAATAATTAGGTTAGGGTTGTTTTGATTGTGTTCAATAAAGGTTGGTACCTCTTCCCACTGATGTGCCTCCTTAAGGTATTCCATGTGTTTTCTACAGTGCATAGGAACACGTTGCCATTGTTGGGATTTTAAGTTTCATGAAATCCTTATCTCGTTCACTCTTTGAATTGAGCATGACCATCAACACAAACATGTGTTTCTTGTCCATTAGCGTTGCCTCTTGTCTTTTTTAGCATCCATGTTTGTATGCTTTCTGTGATTGGTAGCACAATATTTAGCACATTTGCTTAGTATTAAACATTAGATTCGACATAATTTTGTGTCATAATCCCTTGTCTAGGTTTATGAATCAAGCAGTTTGACCAAGATAGGTGTTAGAAATCTTCTCTTAATACCATGGAAAATGTGTTCCTGATTGTCAATGGTTACTTTAGGTTCTTAATCCAATTTAGGCAGCATTGTGTGCAATGTACTATAGCTTTCTAGTGGGCTTAATCCCTATTGACCATTAGTTTAACTATTATAAAAGGAGTTTAAAATTGTGATGAGTCTGGAGAGGGTAACAATGTCAATATGACCCCCCAAAGTTAGAAAATTAAAAGGCTGTGAAAATCAAACAAACAAAAATCATAAGTGCCAAACATGTAAAATCTTAAGCTGGAAGAGAAATCCCAGCTTGATTTGGTACTTCACTCACATGTATTGCCTATGGTATTAGAGCCCTAGAGGTTCCCATTGTGTGTGATTTTCCTTGAAAAGCAAAAAGCCCAAGGCATACAAAATAGCACACACGTCAAAATTTGAATCAATGTGGAAAAAAATTTGGGGAGTCAAAGAAAAGGGAATAATTCACGCGATGATTTCATAAGCAATTCCTTTTATCGTAGCTTAACTAGAAGTTCTTCTAGGTATAGCTTCTAGTTAGCCCTTGGACATGAAATACTTTGCTCTCGTGATTCAACATCTTAATTGACCTAATAAAATTGAGAAACTTGCCCATGGTATTAATAGTTGACCTCTAGTGTCTCTCGACCGTTCAATTAGCGACCCCAGACTTGTTTATTTTTTGACCTTTACAACTGCTTATGCTTTTGATTATATTACAGTTTAATGTTTACTGCTGACAAATTGTTTAATATTCTGTTACCAATCAATTTGTGTGCCTAGTCACTGCATATGCTTTTAATAAAAAATGGAATGCAATTATTGTGCCATTTTTGGTTGATTTTGCAGTGTTTGAACAAAGCTCAAGACTACAAAATCAGACGCTCTTCCACCTCGATGAATGAGCTTCATATCACTAGCTTGAGGACGGAATCTACATCAGGAAGGGGGGCATGTTAACCCTTACAAACACCCTATCACCTTCAACGGACGCCTTATTTCCTTATTTGAGTCATTGACCAGGCTTGTCGGTCCTATAGGTGTGTAGGTGATCCCCAATGAGAGGCACACCACATATCTTATTTTTGCAGTATTTTTGCAATGACCGCTCACTGTGGACGCCCATGTGTGAATGGGTCAGAATCTTATAAAAGGTCCATTTTGACCTAAAATCCTCTTTTTTTGAGGTGCATGCTAAGAAGTGCTCTTGCTCTACCTCTATCTCCTTCTCCTTCGTGTGTTCACAGGGGTGTGTGTGTGTGTGTGTGTGTGTGTGTGTATGCTTGAGAGAGAGAGAGAGAGAGAGAGAGAGAGAGAGAGAGAGAGAGAGAGAGAGCATTGAGGCAGCATCGATGGCAGCGAGGCGATTGAGCGTGGCGGTGATAACAACTCCTTCTTCTTCACAGCACGAGATCCTTCACAACAGAAAGCATTAAACGGTGAGTGGCACACCATTGCCCCTTTGAGCTTGCTAGGATAGTCTAGTTGTGTGCTTGTTGCAGCCATTCATGGCTCGCATATAGTGTTTGGCAAGTTCCCATCCCGACACGTGCGATAAAGCGCACAATCACAGATCTTGCATTTTCAAAAGATCTAATGCTTGCATCATGCACAGGGACATGCCATCATATTGTCCATAACTCACACACAGATGATGCAGCAAATTAACAAATCACTCTAGTCATAAACCTTAAAAGAGAATTCTTTGTTTTCTTTTTTGAGGTCCGTTTACGTTATTGAAATCCGTTTACGTTATTACAGTTCGTTTGCGTTTTTGAACTACGTTCATGTTTTTTCTACCCTAATCGACCAAACACAGCCACATCCTACCAACCAAACCATAAGCCAAACTATAAGCAAATAAAAATGTAAACTACCTCACATTCTCTAGCCATGCCCGATCCCCCCACAACTCGATCTAGAGGTGCATGAAGATCAGGACCACCGAGTAATACTCTCGTCTTTATTGGTCAATGCCTATATTCGTACATGCATGCGGCCAAATCTTAAAGCCGCTAACCTTAAGTGTGTAACCCTAATCGGCCAAATGCAGCCACATCCTACCAACCAAACCATAAGCAGATAACAATGTAAACTACCTCACATTCTCTAGCCATGCTCGATCTCCGCACACCTTGGTCTAGAGGTGCACAGAGATCAGGACCATCGGGTAATACTCTCGTCTTTATTGGTCAATGCATATATTTGTGTGTGCATGCGGCCAAATCTTAAAGCCGCTAACCCTCAGTGGCTAACCCTAATCGTCCAAACACAGCCACATGCTACCAACCAAACCATAAGCATCTTCAGACGATAAAGCCTCGATCGGACTAAAATATCCACCTCTAATCGGTCAACCCATATAAACGGACTTAAATAGCCACCTCTAACCCTAAGCGGCTTACCCTAATGTTAACCCTCACGGCACACGGACACCCCATCACCTACGACGGACGTGTATTATGTATTTGGTAGAGTCAGGTACCGGGCTTGTCGGACCAATAGGGAAAGGTAGAGTGATCGTCGATGAGAGGCGCACTTTAACTTGGACATTCAAGGGATTAGTTGGTTAAGCATGGGCGCCCAAGTGTGAATGGGGTGAGCTCCTATAAAAGCCAACTAAACCTAATTTTTACTCATTCTCTCATTTGTGCAATTGAAGAGTGCTCTTGCTCCATCTCCATCTCCATCTTCTTCTTCTTCACCTCCTCGTATGTGTGTGTGTGTGAGAGAGAGAGAGAGGGAGAGTGTGTGTGCGATCGAGCATTACGAAGGCACGACGGCGGCGAAGCGGTTGAGCGCGGCACGACTGCAGCTTCTTCTTCATCGCGGCGAGGAATCCACCACGAAGGCGAGCGTAGAGCGGTGAGTGATACACCCTTTGTTTTCTTGAGCTTGCTAGTTTAGGCTTGTTGTGTGCTTGGAGCCGTTTGTGGCTCGCATACGGTGTATTGGCAAGTCCCTTGCTTCGACAGTGCGGCAAGGAGCGCACATTTTTGGCGCCGTTGTCGGGGATATGCCCTACACTAAGCTCGGTTAGCACTTTACGCTTCCTTGTGGTGCAATTTCTATCATAGGAAAGGCAGGGAAGGAGTGTGTGGAAGGTTTCTGTTTTTTGCGTTTTTCTGCAATTGCTGTCAAGTTTCAATTTCTGCTATTGTCTGCGTTTTTTCAATTTCTGCAATTTCTGCGTTTTCAATTTCTGCAATTTTCCGCATTTCTGTCAATTTTCTGCAATTTCTGCGTTTTTTCTGCATTTTCTGCAATTTCTGTATTTCTGCATGTCTGCGTTTTTTTCAATTTCTGTATTTTCTGCATCAAAAAAAAAAAGGAAAAAAAAAAGGAAAAAAATTCGGAAATGAGAATGAGAGCATGTGGGACAAGTCCTCCACTCTCCTCCTTTCTCTTCCCACTTGCACCCTTAGACTTTCTAGTTTGGGCCTAGTTCCCTACTGGAAATTGACAGTTTTAGGGATTCCGAGGGCATAGAGTGACCAAACGGAGGGCTGTAAAGCACGGCACAACCCTCTAACCGATACGCTCGTTTCGAGCTATCACACGGCCCATTCCACGACACGCTCTAAAAAATCTAGCAAAAAAACAAACAAAAAACACGCTAAAAACTAGTCACAAGGCCTCCTAGAGCAGCTTTTTGACACCTTAGGGTATCAAAAGCACATGCACTTACGCTCTGGGCGAGTGTTAGAACACGAGCATATTGAGGGTGCCTCTGTTCATACGGACACCCATTACCCATCCACGATAAGCTCTAGACCCTCAGCGGGGACACAAGGTAGCACCACCCAAGACCCTAAAATAGCCGCTAGTGATTCCTCCTCCGACTCAGAAATCATGGAAGCATACCCTACCCAAAACACTGAGAGAGAAGGCCATGCACCTCCCGAAGCTCCACAGCCTAGTACTAGTATGTTTAGCCGTTTCATGGAAACATTAGGTAGAGCTACTCGCTCGGAACCTGATGCAAATGAAGCACACGAAGAGGATGGGTTGGACTCTGACACACCTCTACGATACCCCATTGAGTTAAATAGTGCCTATGGAAAAGTGCTATATAACGCCTTATTGGACACGGGTGCTAAATACAATCTGCTATCCTATGGGGTGTGGTGTCAGTTAGGGAAGCCACCTCTATCTGAGAGTATTATCCAAGTCAAGGGTGTCAACAAGAAAACAACTACGGTTTTTGGAATCTGGCACACTTCTGTCAGTTATGACAATGGGGTGGTAGCTCAAGACTTTTTGGTCATGCCTACTGGAACTATGGAGGGTAATATAAACCTAGGCCGCACGTGGATAATAGCCACCAAATGCACTATTGATTGGGGGACTGGGGGTGTTACAACGCAAAAACCAACTCTTAGCCCTACCACTCAAGCCATAGTCCCTCAGATATTGCCCAAGGAAATAAAACCCAAGACATTGCATGTCCAGGAGGTTGAACCATACGTCCCCATAGCCCAACTCTCTAGAGCTTCAACTGATGTAGTTGAAAGAAAGCTTGAGACACACAAGAACCATCCTAATATAACAGAGAAAACATACAAGTGGGTCCCTAAAACCTCTGTAGTGAGCATGGTTGATGCAAAAAAACGGAAACCTAGTAAGAACCGTACCACTCACTCCAAGAAATGTAAAGAAACGTTGCGTTGGATTCCTAAACGACTATTGGAAGCCCAAGGCTACTATCAAGGAAATGATCAAATCTGGGTGCCAAAACGTAGATTGTGCTCTTACCTGTCACCTGGCCCATGTAAACCCAATCCTGTGGCTCCAAAACAAATTGAAAATCGCGGAAAGGAAAAAATCATGGAATGCTACACACCTGTTCTAGAGCTAGTTTGGGTACCAAAGAAAGAACGATTTGTTCCACCTAGCTCAGGAAGGGGGGAGTCCCATGAAGATTCTAGCTCCTCATGTAATACATCCATAGAGGTAAAAGCTTCTACACAGCCTCCATCTATAGTAGTGGACCTCCATGAAGCTACAAAAGAACCCACACCTCCCAGTGTTCAAGAATCACCTGATGAACCACTTCAAGTTCGATCCTGGGAGAGTACCTTACCACCCTTGCAGCTTGACAAGGCACCTAGGGTAATAGAAAACTACTGGCAAAAATCCTCACCTATTACCAACTGGAACAATTGGTTTCAAATGGTGACAAGCTCATTTCAAACGGTATGATCTACCCAAGGAAGGGGGGAGTGTTTGCTGACAGTCATTATTCACTTGTTTCCCTCTTAACCTTTTTCCCTGACCTCTTAATCTCCGATCTTAGGGAATGTACATATAAAGCTTTATACTCACAAAACAAAAAAATAAAGAGCAAGAGCAATTAGCAAACGAGTATGCACAATAAAAGTCAAAACATTGACTCAGACCTACACATGTCACATCTGGTACAGTGAAACAGAAACCTATGCCATAAAACACCTTTGATCCTCATCACTTGAATGATGGAGGGTAGGTAAGATTAGTACGATAGGAGTGTTTTTGTTTTAGAGTTGAGTGATTAGCAAAGTTCTCTTTTCCCACTAATGTGCCTCCTGGAGGTATTCCTTTTGTTTCCTAGTGTGTACAGGAGCGTGTTGCTATTGATAGGATTTGGACCTTCATGGAACCTTCAAATCAAGCGCGACCATCAACACAAACAGGTGTTTCTTATTCATTAGCATTGCCCTTATCTTTTTTGCATCCATGTTTGTCTGCTTTGATTGTGATTGGTAGCATAATATTCAGCGCATTTGCTTAGTATCAAACATTTAATTCAATGTAATGTTTTGTCATAATCACTTGTCTAGGTTTAAAAATCAAGCAGTCCGACTAAGGTAGTTTGACCAAGTTAGGTATTAGAAATCTTCTCTTAATACCATGGGGAATGCCTTCCTAATAAACAATGGTTACTTAGGTTCTTAATCCGATTTAGGCAGCATTGTATGAAATGTACTAGGGCTTTCTAGTGGGCTTAACACTAGTGACCTTTAGCTTAAGTATTATAAAGGGAGTTTACTAATGTGATGAGCCTGGGGAAAGTGCCACAATGTAAAATTTTAAGCTGGAAGAGAAATCTCAGCTTGAATTGGTACTTCACTCACATGTATCGCCTATGGTACTAGAGCCCTAGAGGTTCCCAGCGTGGGCGCTTTTCCTTGAAAAGCAAAAAACCCAAGGCATACAAAATAAGCACCCACTTCAAAATTGAATCAGTGTGAAAAGACCTTGGGGGGTCAAAGAAAAAGTAATCAGTCAGGCGATGATTTCATGAGAAATTCCTTTTATGGTAGCTTAACTACAAGGTTTTCTAGGTATAGCCTCTAGTCAGCCCTCGAACATGAATACTTGGCTCTCGCGATTAAACAACTTAATTGACCACAGAAAATTAAGAAGCTTACCCATGGTATTAATATTCGATCTCTAGTGCTTTTCGACCGTCAAATTAGCGACCCCAGACTTGTTTAATTTTTTGCCTTTACATCTGTTTATGCATTTGATTACATTGCAATTTAATGTTCATTGCTAACAAATTGTTTGAAATTCTTTGACCAATCAATTTGTCTACCTAAAACTGCATATGCTTTTTAAGAGAATGCAATTACTGTGCCAATGTTGTTTGATTTTGTAGTGACTGAAGAAGGCTAAGGACATTCATCTCAAATGCTCTTCCACCTCGACGACCCAGCTTCAACTCAATAGCTTCCGAGGACGGAATCTACATCAGGAAGGGGGGCATGTTAACCCTCACGGCACACGGACACCCCATCACCTACGACGGACGTGTATTATGTATTTGGTAGAGTCAGGTACCGGGCTTGTCGGACCAATAGGGAAAGGTAGAGTGATCGTCGATGAGAGGCGCACTTTAACTTGGACATTCAAGGGATTAGTTGGTTAAGCATGGGCGCCCAAGTGTGAATGGGGTGAGCTCCTATAAAAGCCAACTAAACCTAATTTTTACTCATTCTCTCATTTGTGCAATTGAAGAGTGCTCTTGCTCCATCTCCATCTCCATCTTCTTCTTCTTCACCTCCTCGTGTGTGTGTGTGTGTGAGAGAGAGAGAGAGAGGGAGAGTGTGTGTGCGATCGAGCATTACGAAGGCACGACGGCGGCGAAGCGGTTGAGCGCGGCACGACTGCAGCTTCTTCTTCATCGCGGCGAGGAATCCACCACGAAGGCGAGCGTAGAGCGGTGAGTGACACACCCTTTGTTTTCTTGAGCTTGCTAGTTTAGGCTTGTTGTGTGCTTGGAGCCGTTTGTGGCTCGCATACGGTGTATTGGCAAGTCCCTTGCTTCGACAGTGCGGCAAGGAGCGCACACCTAATCATAAGAGAATTTAAACAACCCAATCGCATGCTAACCCTAAGAGGATTACTGAAATGACTAAAGTAATGCGACACTAAGCTAATCTAAAGTGGCCAAACCTAAAGCCTCTAACCTTAAGTGGCTAGCCCTAACCGGCTTGAAATAGCCAAGTTACAAAGTACTAACACCTAAGCGACTAGCCCTAAATGGCCAACCCATATAAGCGCATCAAAATAGCCACCTCTAACACTAAATGGCATACCTCAACGGCTTACCCGAAGCGGCTAGCCCTAAGCGCCAAGCGGCCAAGTCCGAGCGGACGAAGAAAATGTCGCTTTACATAAGCGGCCTAAAACAACCAGATTGTGAAGACCTAACACCTAAGTGACTAGCCCTAAGCCCTAAATCCTAAGTGGATTGAAAAAGCCTGACCACGTGCCTACCCTAATCGGATTACTGAAATGTTCAAATCTAAAGCCGCTAGCCCTAAGTGGCTAGCCTTAAACGGCTTGAAACAGTCAAAGTAAATCGGTACTAACACCTAAGCGGCTAGCCTTAAGTGGCTAGTCCTAAACGACTAATCCTAAACGGCTAACCCTTAATTATAAGTGGACTAGAACATCCATCACTTATCGTAAGCAGCTTACCCTAAGCGGCTAGCCCTAAGCAATCTGAATAAGCATTAAGAGGCTAAGTGTGGCTAGCTCTAAGCGGTTAAGCAACTGAATACCTAAGTGATTGAATAGTCCTAAGCAGTTAGCCCTAAGTGGCTAGCCCTAAGTGATCCCAAGCGACTAACCATAAGTGGCCAACTACGTGCGGTCAACATAACAACGTCGATATATTTGTCCTAAGTGGTCGACATAATAACGTCAATTTGCCATAAACAGTCGACATAACAATGCCGATTTGCAAAACACATAAGGCTAATAAAAAATAAATAAAACCTAACACTAAAACTAAACTAAAAACATTCTAATTAACATTTACTACATTTACAACGCCTACAATAGGTCACAATTTAGACAAACAATAAAATTTATTAATTTTCAAATTAATTTGCATAAAAATAACAAAGCTAATTTAAAAATGACCTAAATAAAAATAATTGTTTTTTATAATCAAATCTCATTATCTTTCTTTATTAATAATGATTTTAATTAATAAAATTTACAAAACAACAAAACAAATATTTTTTCAATTTTTTCTTGGTTTGAGAAAGTGTGTGTTTGCGCATGCATAGTATTGACAAACTAATGTGCATTTTTATTTATTTGTGTGGATGTGTGTGTGTGTGTGTGTGTGTGTGTGTGTGTGTGTGTGTGTGTGTGTGTGTGTGCAAAAGAAGAGAGTGATAGCACTCACATGCGGCCTATTTGAGCAAGAAGCGCTTGAAGAAATGCCGCCAAACCTGCAAAACACACACACACACACACACACACACACACACACACACACACACACACACACACACACACACACACACACACACACTATGTTACTCCCACACACACAAAAGTAAAGAAATCTATCCTAGATCTTGGAAAGATCATAACCTTGTTGATGGGGGAGCGTGTGAGTGGAGATCTCTAGTCCGACAATCCCTAAAGCACCAGATCTGCAGCAAGTGAGCAAGAGGAGAGCAAGGGAGGAAATAAAAATGAGACAAAAATGTGCAGAAGAACCCACAAGTTCTGTTTTTGCAGGTTCCATCGGTGTACGCATTGGTACAGGCATCAAAATCTGCATCCAACTAGATATCGAAATATGCATCTAAGCAGGCGTCGGAATGCACAGCCAAACCGGTGTCGTAAATTTGAAATAAATTATATATAAAAAGTTGGTCTCCCTCCAAATTTACCTACACATATATCAACGCCCACTATTGACGTCTAGGCGATCTCTTGTAGTGCATATTCAAGATGGCCAATGAATACAAATTAAAGCAAGCTCGACAAAGCACCTCTTGTGCAAAAAGAAATCTATTCATTGTTGAAGAAGCACATTCTAAACATCAACCCTCACAAAAATAGACAATGCAATTTTGATTTAAAGTGTCATCGTATACATTCAAAGCTTGTTAATAAAGAATATTAACTTCAGTTACAATTTCACGTCTTATAAACTTGTGACACCTTATGACGAGTCTGTGCAGTCATTGTTTTGCTCTGTTTGTGTCCATTGTCTATTTTGTTTGCTCTACTAAATCATCTACATTCTACAGCTATCATGAGTTTCTCTTTGATCTCAACTGTTATACATTGAGATACTCCAACGTTGAACTCATGTTCATCGTCTTCTTGATAGTTGTACACCCAAATAGGCATTTCTTTCTCATAGCCAACGCTTTTGATATGATATATTATCTTTTCACTACAGAATATGCAAACTAGATTTTTAGCTTTTTTTGCTAATAATCTATGCAAATTTTGCTATGAACATGCTTATACATACTCAAATTTGTTGCACCTTGTGCCAAAACTTTCATTGTAAGTGGATGTAGAGTCGAGTAATGCTCACCACAATTCATCATCCACCACTTCCATATAGGTTTCTCTTTTGATATCAATTGAATGAAATCATTTACAAAAGGTCCTTCTTTTAGTTTGAATGCACTCAACTCTTTGATGCAATTAATATGATCCTAAGCATTGGAGTAGAACGTATTGATAGCGTGATAGACCATCTCTACATTTGACATCAAGTCTAAATTTCAAACTCTAGATCAAACATTTAAACCATGCTATCGAGTGGACTATGAGCAATCTTACACCTTGCATGAAAGTACTTGAACAAAAATTTCCGATAGCTTTTAAACCATGCTATCGAGTGGACTATGAGCAATCTTACACCTTGCATGAAAGTACTTGAACAAAATTTTTTGTTTTCTAGCAGAGAATGGTATTTGCCACTCCTTTTCCACTACAAACTCTCTTAACTTTCCAAGATTTTCTAAACTTTGTTGGACTGTCACAAAGTCATCCATACTTCTCTTATTTGGGCAAAAGATATTTTACCCCAATTAAGCAGAGCGCCAGTTATGCTATCAATAGCTGTTTGGTTTCCATCAACTATTGTGATAGCAAATTTAGAGAATGGTTCCAAAAATATATATATATATATAAAACCCAAATAGAAGAAATAAAAGAGAAAATCATGCAGAGAACCTTCGACAACCCATTAGCTTTCTGGGATGAAGAAAAGTACATGATCACTCTCCCTACTAACCCTGAAGTTAAGAATTTTCTTGCAGAATTTTGGAGAAATTCTGGTGGATAGCCAGCTCTCAAGGAATTCTGGTATTATGCTTGATGAAGCACATGAAATAATAATACACACTGATATCATATTTGAGTTTCTAAAAAACCTAGTAAGGTGACAAAGATGATGTGGTAAAGGAGGGGCATGTGCATGCCATGAGAACGAGCATAATAGATGATGAAGAGAACTAATAGCCTAGCAAGGAAGACCATCAAACTACCCCATATATTCCACCTCCGTTGGATCCCTTACGATTTCCCATCATCACGTCCCTAATTAGCTCAAAATTAATGCTCAATCAAAGGATGCCTGAAAAATCATTCTCCATCAAAGGCTGCCTGAAAATATCATCATATATTTTATTTCCCTTGTTACCATATACATGTGGTAGTGATGTGTGTGAACACACTTAGGAGCACCGGGGCATTTTTTCCCTCACTAAGAGGTTTTTCCCCCCGTGCATTGTATATACGCCCATCACTCTAATGCTATCTCATATTTCCATTATACACTGAGTAATACACTCTCTATTGTGTGCCTTGAGCTTCCTTCATCTTCTCCAAGTTGTGTGTGTTTTCCTGCAATCCTAATTCCAACAATTGGTATCAGAGCAAGTTGCGTCCTCCCGAGCAAGTCATCAGCAGCTCCAGCACATGCCTGCTCACTTTCTCCGATTTTTGTGAGATTTGGCAAGCGTTTGCAGGTCAACAAATATTTTGAGACATCTCATAGAGGTTGGCCTACTCAAATTTTTGATTTGGGCTCATTTCGACCTCCGTTCCCACTACAGGAAATATTGCGTAAGCTATTTCGTCATTTTGTGCAGAATTTTTGTGAGAACCATTTTTTGCATAACAAATCCCTTACATTATTCTATGGTTTGATCTATATAGAATGTGCTAGTCCTGCTTTGTTTCCAATCTTTTTGGCAGTTTTCACATCAGGTAGAGGAATTTGCCATGGCTGACAACAACATAGATGTGTTCAAGATGTTTACTGGCTGAGGATAAATTGGATGGGGACAATTACCCTATGTGAGTTTACATGAGGCAAAATGTCCTTGTGTCAAAGCGAGTTTGGAACATTGTGCATGGCATTGATGTACGTCCTGGTTTTGAGGATGTAGGTAATGTTCAGGATTTTACAGGTTTTGGTGGCAGGGTTGCTGCTGCCAGAGCTGTTTTGCCTACGGCTGAGCAAGCTCGTTGGGATCTAAAACATGCACAGGATCATGCATTGATTGCATTGGTAGTGAAGCACACCATTACTCCTCACATTCGTTCAGCCAAATCTGCAAAATAGGCTTGGGATACTCTGGCCAGTCTTTATGCAAGTCGCAATGAGGCAAAAATTGCATTGCTACGTAAAGAGCTGGAGTCAAAGATTATGCATAAGGAAGATGATATGGACACTTTCCTTGCTAGTGTCAAGGATATCAATGAGAAACTTATTTCTACAGGCGAAGTCATTTCTGACAGTTCCCTTGTGTAAACTGTTCTTAATGCCTTGCTAGATTCTTGCCAGACTTTTGCTAGTACTTGGAGAATTATGACCCAAGGAAATCCAGAAGTTGTCAAGTTTGATACATTATGTACATTGCTGTTGCAAGAGTCCCTTTCCCAAAAAAACGGGACTAGATAGCATGCATTTGAACATGCCTTTATTGTTGCTCAAAGAAAAGGTGGTAACAGGAATGTAGCCACTTCTCATGGTTCTTTTACGAGTGGTAAATCACTTGTTCCTAATGCTTCTTTTGGTATCAATTCGTCTAGGAATTTTGGTGATAAGGGCACAAAGAAGATGCGTTGCCATTATTGTAAAGCTAATGATCACTTGATCAAGCAGTGTCCTAAGTTGAAGGCCAAAGAGGCTAAGAAGAAAGAGGCCGGTTCCACTACAAATGCAGCTATTGTTGAGTCTTCTGTGAAAGGAGACTGTGATGTTGATGTTGATGCAGAATGGGCTTTTAGTGCAAAGTGTACTTATGATCCTTTTGTCTATGATGCATGCTTGTCAATTGCTACAGATGCTCAAGTAAGGTACTTTGACAGTGGTGCTACAAAGAACATTACCTCTCATCGTGACTTCTTTACCTCTCTTGAGTCTGTCCCTCATGGGAATTCAGTCACGTGCTAACAATGCCTCTTATCTGGTGGAGTTGGAAAGATTGTGCTTATTGCTGCAAATGGCAGTTCTTTCACACTTGTTGATGCATTGTATGTACCTGGGATCAAGAAGAATCTTTTGTCTGTATTTGCACTTGCTAGACTTGGTCTTGTAGTCAAATTTTTGGATGACAGAATTACAATACATGATCTCAGTTTTGGTGATGAAATTGTTGCATTTGGCATATTATGACATTGGCTGCATAAGCTCACTTTGTATGACAATTGTGGGCAGAATTTTGCAATTGCAATTGTTGATTCTAAGGCTATTTCAGATGCAAAACTTTGGCATGCATGGTTTGGGTATCTGAATTTATCCAGTTTGCTACGTTTGCAAAAATCTAATATAGTTACTTCTTTGCCGCCACTTGAAGCACCTATCAAACATGTTGCGAAGGCTATATTTTGGGGAAGATGCAGCGTTCAAAGTTTCCAAAGGATGGTTCAATTAGGGCCACATGCAGGTTGCAGCTTGTACATAGTGATGTTTGTGGGCATGTATAAACTCCGTCCTTAGGCAATTACCTTTACTTCATGACTTTCATTGATGAGTACTCCATGCATGCATGGGTGTATCCGCTTAAAGCAAAGTCCAAAGTGTTTATGTGCTCCAAACAATTTCTAGCTATGGCTAAAAATGTCTCAAAATGTACTATGGGTACCCTCCGTTCAGATCGAGGGGGGAGTATATGTCTCATGAATTCAATGCATTTCTGGCTAGTCGTGGGATAAAACACCAATGTACAATGGCTTATACGTCTCAGCAAAATGGTATTGCTGAGAGGAAAAATGGGTCACTTACAAAAATGGCATGATGTATGGTCAAAATTCAAGCTTTGTCGCATTCTTTTTGGCTTGAGGCCATCATGTGTGCCACTTATGTACTTAACAGGTGTCCTACAAAAGGTTTGAAGTCTATGACTCCCTATGAAGCATGGCATGATAGAAAGCCTTCTATTGAGCACATGCATGTTTTTGGTTGTTTGCCATAGGCTTTGGTGCCACAAACATAGCGCAGAAAATTGGATGGTAAGGCTGTCAAATGTATTTTTGTTGGTTATGGTGCTGAAAGAAAAGGTTACAGGTTGTATCATTTGCAAACAAAGTGTATTTTGGTTTCATGAGATGTTGTGTTTGTGGAAGATTCTATTCGGCCCTTGCTTCATGTACTAGAGAAAGTAATGTAAGCTCAGAGGACATTTATGACGCTTTATTGCCTATTTTCAATGGTGGAAGTTTGAATGTAAATTCAAATGAGTCAAATGTACAGCCTATGGGGGTTTCAAAAAATGTTACATATCAGCCTATTACTGATGTAGATGTACATGATGTACTTGATGAGGAAAGGGATGAGAATGAGCAAGGTAGAGGCATGCCAAAATGGCTGGTGCATACTTTACGTGATAGTAAATTGGATGCACCTTTGTCTCGTCGTACTCGTTCAAGTTCTTTCCATGCATCTTAAGCATCAGATTGTTATGCTTTGGCTATGTCTAGCTTATGTGATGTTGAGGAACCTCTGTCTTTTGATGAAGAGACTTTTGCTCCCACTTGTCGTATGACTACTGTGTATTTTCTATGTGCATTGGCAGCTCATTTTTGTTGGGATGTACATCAATCAGACATTGTTACTGCTTTCTTGAATGGTGACATATTTGAGGAAGTTTATGTAATGCAGCCTCACGGTTTTTTCATTAAAGGACAGAAAGATAAAGGTGCAAAGGTAAGAAATATTTGTATGGGTTGAAGCAATCTCATCGTGCTTGGTATGAGAAGGCTGACACTAAACGAGGCTTTCATAACAGTCCAACAAAAAGCACATTGTATGTAAATCATGAGGGTGATGTACTTCTCATTGTCGTTCTCTATGTTGATGATTTGCTGATCACTAGACCAAATGAGAGACATATTGATGAGTTTAAGGCTGAATTTAATGTCATTTTCGAGATGAAAGATTTGGGGCTGTTGCATAAATACTTGGGCGTATAGCTTAAGCATTATGATGGTGGTATTGCCTTGTGTTAGACAAGTTACATAGAGACATTGTTATGTAAGTTTGGACTTGAGAATTGCAAATCTATTGCCACTCCCATAGAAATGGGTTTGAAATTGACTCTTCATGATGTTGGTGATCCTGCCAATGTCACTCTTACCAAACTGTTGTTGGATGCCTCATTTATGTACGCAACACGAGGCCAAATATTTAGTTTGCAGTCTCACAGGTCAGCAGATTCATGCATAGCCCAGGGTGTTAGCATTGGTAGTCTGTCAAGAGGATTTTTTGCGACTTGAGTGGCACTTTACATCTTGGCTTTTTTAATCCCAAGGGGGGATCATTGTCACCATACTTACATGCTTTTTTTAAACTCAGATTGGGATGGTTTTTTTGACACATGAGTGTCAACAAGTGGTTTTTGTTTCATGCTCGAAAGCTCATGTATCTCATGGTTGAGCAGGAAGCAACCTACTATGGCCACTTCTAGACAACTACGGTTGAGTGTGTATGGCTCAGAGGCCTTATGACTGATTTGGGTGTTGGACAAGACTTTGCCAACACTATCTACACTAAAAATGACAGTGCATTGGCAGTTGTAGAAACCCAGTTTTTCATGCTCACACAAGCACATTGAGGTGCATTACCACTATGTCAGGGAGAGGCTCTCAACAAGAGAGATCAGCTTGGCTTATGTGCCAACACAGGACAACCTTGCAGACCTTTTCACAAAGGTATTGTCTCGTGAGAAGTTTGAAGCTTTTCGCAAAGCTTTGGGCTTACTCCCCTTTGTGGATTGATCATGTGCTTAGGGAATGACACTTCTCTATACTCTAGGTGCCAACTCTCGTTCACCGCATCAGTTCCAGGGGGGATTTGTTACCATACACATGTAGTAGTGATGTGTGTGAACACACTCAGGACTGTCGGGGCATTTTTTCCCTCACTGGGATGTTTTTCCCCCCTAGGGCTATCTCATCTTTCCATTGCACACTAAGTAATACACTCTTTTTTGTGTGCCTTGAGCTTCCTTCATCTTCTCCAAGTTGTGTGTGTTTTCCTGCAATCCTAATTCCAACATCCCTAGTCAGTGAGACTGCAATCCCATAACACAGTTTGAGGATGGAAAAATGCTTTGCATCTGCTAAAAACAACCTAGTTCTATCTAGCCTTGCTCTTGTTGGGCATATCCCATGACAAGTGCATTTCAAGAGATGATGTCCTAGATGGGAAGCTCCTCAAGCACTCTCTGTGCTTTTTGAAGTACACTACGTTTGGCATACATGTTGTGTGATGGGCTTTAGAGTTAGGGTTTTTCATCGAGGTCATAGACACATTTGATCATTGTGCTCATTTGACCAATCATCACAGACTCTCTCTCCCTAGAAAGGTGGTCCATCAATCTCTTTATCACAATCACAATCCTCTATGCCGTGTATATATTTTGTTTGTCCTTTTAGAACCTCTTCTTGCATCTATGATAATTTATAGAATGAGAAATAATGATTGATTCTTGGAATGCCCCTTGGGTTTTGCCTTACCAACTTATTAAAGATGGTTGAGAGGCCTAAAAGACCAAGAGGGATTAGGATTAAAAATCCTAACCCACCCAACATACAAGTGTAGTGGCAAAGGGGCCTAAATATTTAAAATAAAGTAGAATATACACACACAACAACAACAAGAAATTGTGTAGCACGTGATGATGTGGATACAATGTACGAACTAGCCTGCATTTTGTAGAGGGCATTGCCAACGTGGCATGTTGTACGGACTAGCCCTCTAGGCGCTAGCTTTTGGACTATATGCTTTTAGATTCAAGTGCTTTTTGTATAGCTACTTTTGGTGAGGCATAGAGCCTTTAAGTATGTATGTTGGGCTCCCTCTTTGGCATTCTACCACGTGGAGAAGTAGAGAAGAGTCCTAGCATTGTCAAGAGTCCCTGACTATTAATATTATTGTGAATTATTTTGCCCATATCAACATCTTGCTTAGTGCCGCATGCCTTCAAGATGCAACTAGAGGCGATTACATCAGGAGAGATGCCCTTAGTTTGCATCCGCTGAAAATAGCTCAAAGTTTCTTGGTCCTGCCCCTGTTGGGTATGTCATCAATGCACTCTAGGACACGGTGTTTTGGACATGCAAATCCTCAAGCACCTTTTGTGCTCTGAAAGCACGCCGCATTTGGCATACATGTTCACCAAGGCATTGCCAAGCTCAATGTTTTCTTTCAACAACCGGTGCCTATTAATATCATTTTGAATTGTTTTGACCATATCAGTGTCTTGCGTAATGCCACATGCTTTCAATATGAAAATGTAGATGATTGCATTTGGGAAAATTTAGTTCGCATCCACTAAAAGTAACTCAATGCTTCCTAGCCTGCCCATGTTGTGCATATCCCACAATTAGTGTACTCCAAGAGACGACATTGCAGACATCCAACAATGTAATATGATTGTCAATCCTCGCCCCCTCTCCCTTTCCTTTTCTTTCTCAGTTTCAATCTACATGCTTGCTAAGAATAACAAAAATGCCAACAGGTTCACAACATTATAAATAGACGGCCCCCCTAGGCTCGCACGGTAGCATATTTTGAGCCTTGGAGAGAGACATAGCTAGAGAGAGAGAGAGAGAGAGAGAGAGAGAGAGAGAGAGAGAGAGAGAGAGAGAGAGAGACGACGACGGCCATTGCAGGTATATCGAGAGGAGAGAGCGAGTGAGGGGGTCGTGTGGGAGTGTGCTCTGTGTGGCAATGTGCGACAATAGTAGAGTACCTAACCACACGACTCATATGTTTGTGTTGTGTGTGCATTGTGTGGTAGTGTTCCTTGTGTCGTATTGTACGACAATAACAAGTTACCTTACTACACAACGTGGGTTTGTAGGTTAGTTGTCCTACAAAACAATGCTTACCATGGGGGCATTACCTTGATTACGCAGGGAATGTGATGTGCTTGTGGTGAGTGTTGGCTCATTGTATGGATACTACATTGGTAATGCGACAATATTAGCATCATTATGGTGATTCAACTTCCCTTCCCCATGCAAAAGAAACATATGGGCATCGGTTGGTAACATGGCCATATGATATTCATATTTGAACTATTTTTTATCTTTAAATTTGAGCGGTACTTGGTCTCGGTAACGTGGCTAATGTGTGTTCTTTATTAGAAGCATGTGTTCTTGCATAAATGTGGCGTTCAGATCATTGACTGAGCTTTATGTACACCATATAAATTGTATGTGTATGTATATATAGTGTCTGTTTGAGTATTAGCTATACAAAATACTTGGTCAGCAACGCGACCGTGAAGAGTATTTTATATACAAATTTTTGTAATGTCTATAAATGTTTATGCTGAGTGTTCTTGATAAATTATATCATATCAAAAAACACATTCATAGAAAAAGAAAAGAAAATTTTAATTATGTAGCAACTACCTGTTGAATTCTCCATCAACCATCTTCGGTATATTAACACTAGTTTGGTACCAAAAAGAACATTTTAGTGCTGTCTTTTCAGAAATTTAAATAAAATGAAATCTAGAAAACATATCAAGAAATGCTTTTGCTAACTTATAAAATGTTATCCAAAGTACTCATAAAAATTATATCATGTCACTTTTGTACAACCTCAATAGTAGCTACACTTATGAAAACCTTTGCAAAACAATAGTGGATGTTTCACTACAATTCGTACTTTGATCTAAGAATAAAACAAGGAAGGTCCATGTAATAATTTGTTGTAACTACTTATATATTTTTTGTCATTCCCACAATCCACACCCACATGAAACATTTAATTCATCTAAATTTGCAATGTGTTATGTTGCATATATACAACATCTACAACTCTATTACATAAAGGTGATATTCTTTGATGGTTATGCAAGTCATATTAATTGATTTATGCCATATCCCACAAACTATGTATGTTGTATTTTTACTTATCAAATAATAGTTTTAGTCCAATTTTGAATCTTTCCATTAATCTCACATATTTATATACAAATACCTCATATGGACACAATTAGAAAATTCATATACATAATTTCATTAATTTTTCATGGCAATGTTTTTTTTCAAAAAAATGCACTATAATTTCTTTTACATGAGCTTAAATTACAAGATTCTTGTGAGTTTCAAACCTTGAAAATTGCTCAGATAATGGGTGTTGGTGAAAGATGCATTACAAACCTTAAGTTTTCTCTTAATATCTATGCAAAATCTACTTTTGATGAGAAGTTCTATTCAATTTATGATTTTTTTGTTAAAATTGCATTAATTTTTTAATGATTTTTCTATCTTAAAACTTATCATCATAATACTAATTTGGTATCAATTTTGGCAAAATATCAATTTGATTGTGTTCTTCACCTCATAAATGAGGCTATGATGAAAATGTCTTCTATTGTAACCTTGTTTTCTAAAATGTAAACACGCAAAAATGTAAACTCATGTCTTATGATCTAACACATTTTTTGAAGTGTTTAGGGTTTTTAACCTGTATTGTCCGAATGACTAAATCATTGAGTCAATATATTTCATTTGTGTTATCGTCATGGTTTCTACGAACTAATGTGAATCGATGTCTTATTTTGAGATAGTATTTTGAAGTGTTATATGTCTTTAACCTGATATTTTGATGGCTTAACATGTGTGAGACCATCGGTGCGTTATGCAGTTGAAGTTAGATAGCTTTTTTAATTGTCCAATGCAAAAATGACTCCTGAACAAAGAGAAATTATCATGCGGGCTATTCGAAAGGAGTGCATACAGGCAATTTCCTTGTGTGCAAATGTCCGAATCCAGCAAATAAATGAGAGTGACATCTTTATTAAAGATTTCATTAGCACTATTTGGGAGAACATAGAGCAGAGACTACATGGAGAATGTCATTACAAGTTATCGGTGCCAACAAGGACCAGAGAAATCAACCCGCACCATAAAATTAGAATGGTGCTTGGAAATATGAAGGTGTGTTGCAGAGACGTGAAAGAAGACCTCCCTCCCACTTGCAATATGGCCAAAGTAGAGACGTGGGACAAATAGTGGGAGGAGCAGAAGGTGAAGATGAAGCGGGTAAAATTCCAAGACCAACCCACTTTGCCGAAGCGAATCAAGTTGGCACAAGATGCACAGAGGGCCATCGATGGCCGATCAGATGCCAGCAGCACCGACACATTCATACGCACATCGTTGAATGCCAAGTGTGCACATTTAATATGCATTCCTCATGATACCCTGGTAGAAGATGTCAAGATTAGAGCAGGCTCGTTTGGTGTCTGTAAATTATATATTATTAAAAGCATATCCTTCTTTCTAGCGCATATCACTTACATAGGAAAATGCTACAAGGGAGGAGCAAAAGTAAAGTTTGATAGCTTCCAACTTAGAGCAAGGCATGCAAACATTGCACCCCTTGATTGTTAGATGCATTGGCTTTACTACATTGGCCCCCTGGATCACACTCTTCCCATACTATAATGGGGGCTCATCGGGAGACCTGATGTGCCGAGTGCCCTTCTGGCAAGGCTCATTTTGGCATTACATACATCGGCTTCAGTATGGCAGGAAGAATTGTCGCATGCAAGTTAGGAACTATCAGAGATAGAGACTGCATGTCTCAAAGCAGTAATTGAGCAAATGCTAGCCATTTTACATGCTCTGATTGATGGCATTGCGGTTGCTCATTCTGCTAGCATAGTGCACAGTGATTTGCATCCCTATAATGTAATCTTAGATTTTACCCACATGATAAACCTCACATCAACATTATTGATTGGGGTATGATGCTTAGAACCCTAACCAAGTGGGTGTCCAATAATTTTGTACATAATGCGGCTCACTCTTTGTTTACAATTTTGGAGACAAAGGAAGCAACAGAACATGAACAGTCAAAGCGGTCATGGATTTCTCCAAAGATATATGATTCATAATGTTCTGATGCATGCATAAAGGCTAGCGATATATATGCATTAGGCTTTTTGCACGAGATGTTGATAGACTTTTTGAGTGCAGCTAGAAAAGTATACTTCCCAGATGAAGTCTTTTGTCACCCTGACCAAGATACTCTCGGAGCCATTCAGCAAAAGGTGGATACTTGAATGAAGTTAAGAGAGCGTGAAGCCAAAAGAAATGCTTCTAAAATTTTGTTATTCTTTAAAGAGCATTTAAAGACAAACCCTAATCATGTTCCACAATCACTCATTGAACTTACGCCGTCTTTTTATCCCGCTTAAAACATTTTGAAGGGTGCTATCGATTATTGTCTTAATGATTTGCCATCTTGGTTTTTTATTCGAGACATCCGTTTATAATTGATTGTGATGTTGTTGTTCACATGAGTTTTATATTTGGATCAATTGTCCATAGTTAATCAAGTTGTCTAATGTAAAGCATTCTGATATCTTTGATTTGACGTGGTCTTGTCAAGGTTTATAAACACTTTCAGCTGAAGAGTTATAGAGTAGTGGATCGAGAGAGAAAATATTTGCCCAAGATATTCATGTCTATTTGGAAATTACAGTTCTGAGTCATCACAACTGAGGAAGAGCAGGCATGTGAAACAAAATCGATGCCAACAAATCAACACCAATTGGATGTTAATGCTTTTCAACACATAAAGTCGCTAGCACATGACATGTCTGCAGAACAAGTGACATTCATAGCTCGTCGATTATCGAAATGGACAAATCTAAACCACATACAATGGGAAGACATCAACAAAGAAGTGACCAAGGAAATGATTAAGGCAATATGGCCATGTAAAGTAGAGATCAGAAAAGGTTGGTGGAAAATATCGAAGTGCCAGCACCAAGAAATCAGGGAAAATGCCAAGAGGATTTACTTGGAAGTTTTTGGACATCCATTACACAATGTAGATTGTGCGGTGTACTTTGCAAAAATGTTGTATGTACAATTTTTCCAACAACGTCTAGTAGACTACTCCTCAAAGGAGACAAGTATGGCTACACATCATATAAGGGAGAGCTGTGTGACATTCGCACGAGAAGAGTTGGCACTAACAGTTGTAGGTGTTGATCTAAATTTGAAGAAGGAAAAAGATATTCTTGACAACATAGGTGGTAGAGAAGGGTGCAAAAATCACACGGCCCCTTCAAGTAGCTCACACACCTCAAGCGTCATAGGCCAGAATGAAAAAAAAATAAATTGATCGCCTAAGCCAAGATGTTCAAAACTTGACACAATGAGTGAATCCTCCACCTGTTCAAGGGACACATATACGTGGTTTTACATCCTGAGTTAGTCCCTGCATCACACTCAGATGCATCTTCATCAAATCAATTCTCGTTATGTTACAATACTTTTGATGGATGGAGTGGATACTACACATTGGCATGTGGCCATTATTATCGTCTAGTTCGCTTAATTTGATTGACGCGCCGATGTGGAATTTTTTTGCAATAAATTTCACGAGTATATTATATGTTTGAAATGAAAAATGAGTATAAATTCAAGCAAGCTCGACAGGACACTCCTAATGCAATTAGAAACCTATTCGGTACTAAAGAATCACACTCAGAACATCACACTTGACGACGACATTGTAATTTTGCCTCAAAGGAGCATTGTGTACAATCAAAACATGTTGAAGAATATAAGCTGCAATTACATTTGGTATTTAGAATCTTAGCTAGCCAGCACTTTCAATATGATGCAATATCTTTTCAGTGCAAAATATAAAGTTTTTACTTTATACAGTTTGGCATGTCGGGAAAATAAAAAAGCCCGGTGGGCTTACCAACCCAAGTGGTTTTTGCAAGTTACTAGGAGGGTTACGTTAATACTCAATGTAATCATGCGTTTTTCATGTGTGATTACTCAACGTTATTAACGTGTTCAAGATCACATTAATGAAATCCTTACTTCCTTTCCGATTGCGCTTCCTCCTAGGGTCAAGGCTCTAACTTTTGCTCTACTCCTGAAAGCCTATGCACATGTAGAGACAGCACCACTACATCAACGACTACCCGCGATGATGTAGAGGCAGCACCACTACATTATCGCGCCTACCCGTGATGATGGAGGACCCAGCCACCAAGAGTACATTGCTGGTAAAAAAAACTCACGGCCGTGTACCTATATTAGCACCTTTTGGAGAAACTAGTGCCGATGTGGTAAACTACATAGTGAGTCCGACTTACACGGACTTGACGCAATGGAGAGAAATGCTTCTGTTGGCAGCAGTTCGTTTGGAAATTCTCGTGATAAGGGAAAAAAGAAGATGCGTTTCCATTATTGTGAAGCTAATGATCACTTGATCGAGCACAGTGTCCTAAGTTGAAGGCAAAAGAGGCTAAGAAGAAAGAGGGTGGTTCCACTACAGATACTGGTTCCGCTACAAATGCAGCTATCGTTGGTTCTTCTGTGAAAGGAGACTGTGATGCTGATGTTGATGCAAAATGGGCTTTTAGTGCAAAGTGTATCTATAATCCTGCTATCCATGATGCATGCATGTCAGTTGCTGCAAGATTCACATGTGTGGTATTTTGACAGTGGTGCTACAAAGCACATACCTCACATCGTGATTTGTTCACCTCTCTTGAGCTTGTCCCTCATGGGAATTCGGTTACTTGTACCAACAATGCCTCTTATCCGGTTCAGGGAGTTCAAAAAATTGTACTTACTGTTGCAAATGTGGTAGTTCTTTCACACTTGTTGATGCAGTTTATGTACCTGAGATCAAGAAGAATCTTTTGTCTCTATCTGCAGTTGTTAGACTTGGTCTTGTAGTCAAATTTGTGGATGACAGATGTACAGTTCATGATCTCAGTTTTGGTGATGAAATTGTTGCATCTGGCCTTTTGTATCGTGGGCTGTATAAGCTCACTTTGTATGTCAAGTGTGGACAAAATTATACCCCCAAGCACACCCCTAGCTTCTCTTGGTGGACCCCTCTTTGTAGCTCAAGCTAAAATTTGATTGGACCCCTACAATCCTAGCCAATCACATGCATAATGCATATCGAGCAACCATGGGAGCATTTGGATGAGTGCCCTCCTTTCCCCTTTGAGAGAGAGGGCTTGGAAAATGCTTTAGACAATTAATTAAATAACTAGATGCTCATTGGACCCCTCTTTAGCCTAGCTAATAGGATTCAAGCACCCCATGTGGTTAAGCATAGGGAGATCTTGACATGTGTCCTTGTGCCCCTTGAGGAAGGGGTGTCCTTTGGGTGAGTGGGGGGTTGGTCAAATCATTCCCCTAGCTTTGGGGCTCGCCGCCTCCTTTGTAGGGAACTTTTTGACTCAATCTCCTCAAGCACCTTACCCCCTCCCCCCCCCCCCCCAAGCATGGGAAGCTTCTCAAGCACCTTAGTCAGCAAGTACAAGCTTAGCAAGAGTATGGGCTCTCTCTCACTCATGCCCCTAGCTTCAAGGGCTTGCCCCCTCCTTGTAGGAACTGATTTGACTTTTCAAGCTTATGCCTAGCTTAAGCATGCACCTTAGCTATCAAGCATCTCATGCATTTTAATCATCCTCAAGCATAGGCCTAGCTTTAACCTAAGGTCTAAGGACTTTTACAATAACCATTGGAGGTCTTTAATGAAGCTAACCCTTAACTCTTTCAAGATCCATTCTAGCATTGCTCTTTGACATACCATCTCTCAATTGGACCCTTTGACTCTGGCCCTATGTTGAGATAGATCCACAAGCACATGTCTATATTCTAACCTTGTTCCCATCTATTCTTCCACATTAAATGATCAGTTTAATATGAGAAAATCATTTGTGTTGGTTAGATATTAGAATTTATGACATTATCTCTCTCTTGAAATCATAGTTGTCCTCGACTATGAGGTAGAAGAGATAAAGCCTTAGTCATTAGTCGATGTTTCTTAGTGGGTAGAGGATCCCTTTTTACCCTACGACATCATTCCAGGATGGATGACTAATCCATTTGGGGCTTGGAAGACTTAGCTGCCGTCTGTCAACTATTGTCCATATTCTCGTATTCCCATGGATAGACTTGGGTAATCCAAAGATAAAATCCATGGATAAACTCTTCCATGGTGAATTAGGGCTTGGCAATGGCTGGAGTAATCCAGGTTGCTTCCCTCTATCATACTTGGTCTTTTGGCATACCACACATTTTGAAACATACTCTTGTATGTCTACTTTCATGGTAGGACAATAGAAGTACATCTCTACTCCTCGAAGAGTAGGTTGAATGCCTCTATGCCCCACATAGGGCGGAGCATGGAATTCATTCATGACATTCTCACAAAGGGAGTGGGTAACACATAGCCTATTGCCATGGAGAAGATAACCATCCTGCAAGGGGAATGGTTCTTCTTTCTTCCCCAATGCGCTAACATTATGTCTCTAAAGTCGGGGTCAATAGCATACTCATCTATCATAGAAGATAGATCATTGTGAGTTGCTATAGACACCGCATTAACTCTTGGTCGTCGTGAAAGTGCATCAGCCACTTGATTATGCTTACCAATAGCGTGAAAAATATGAAAATAAATTTGCGAAAGAAAATTTGCCCACCTCATTTGTTTGTCGGAAAGCTTGGTTTGCGTCATGAAATACTTGAGACTTTGGTGGTCCATTTGCAAAATAAATGGAGTCCCCAATAGATAGTGCTTCCATGTGTCTATAGCATGTAGAACAGCTAAAAGATCTTTTTTGTATATGCCTAAGACCCTTTCATCAGCATTGAGCCTTCACCTCTCATATGCTATGGCATGCCCTTCTTGAATCAAAACTGCTTCAAGGCAATCACCACAAGCATCACATTGGACCTCAAATGGCTTTGAGAGATCCGGAAGCATAAGCACCGGTGGGGAGGTAAGCTTCTCTTTGAGCTTGTCAAAATCATTTTGCTCTTTAGCAGTCCATGAGCACTTAACATTATTCTTTGTTAAGTCATGTAATGGTCCTACTATTTGATGGAATTTTGCTATGAAGCGTCTATAGTATGCACACGTACCAATAAAGCTTCGTAGCTCGTGTAGATTCCTTGGATTAGGCCATGCCTTTATTACCTCTAACATAGATGGATCCATACCGATATTATCCTGAGAGATAATATGACTTAAGGATTGAATCTCTTGAAGGAAAAATTCACTCTTCTTTTATGACTTGGAGTAGATGATGATATCATCACAGAACTAGTGAATTTGTGGTAGGGTTTAAAGATTTTCTCCATTATACGATTGAACGTGGCTGGAGCATTTGTCAAACCAAAAGGCATGACAAGATATTCATAAAGACCAAACATTGTACGAAATACGGTCTTTATGATATCTTCATTCACTATCCTTATTTGGCCACTTTTAAAGTCAATCCTTCTGAAGTAGGTCAAACCTTGTAGCTTATCAAATAGACCTTCTACCCATGGTATGGGAAATCTGTTTTGGATAGTGATAAGGTTTAGCGCTCGATAGTCCACACACATGCGGTATGCACCATCTTGAGTTAGGCCTCACCATCTGTTTGTCTACCAATTCTTGTACTTGCCTCATGGTATCCTCTTGCTGAGCTTGGGAAACTTGATAAGAAGGCTTGTTAGGTGGTGAGCTTCCCGGTAGGAGCTCAATTTGATGGTCATCATCCCCTCGTTTTGGAGGTAAGTCCATAGAGATATCATCGATAAACACATCTTGGAATCTATTTAGAAAATTAGACAAGTCTAATTCTTCTCTATTCCTAACACTTTGCTTTGTTAAAACATTAGCATCATTTAGAGACTCTTTGACAAAAATTATGTACGCAGAAACTGAGCTTTCTATTGACTTATCAAAAGCACGTGAATTTACAAGTGGTATCGTACGACAGGACTCATTAGCATCTATATACATGTTGTTTCCCTGTAGGTGAAGTAGATTCTCCTTTCAAGGAACTTCATGTTGGTAGCCATGTGGTTGAACCATGGTGTCCCTAGGATAACATCCTTATGTTGAAGAGGAGAGATTAAAAAGTTTTCTTTGTCAACGTAGCTTTGAACAAGAAGCCTCAACTTCCCAATCAAGGGAGTAATGGAGGCTTGTTGTCCCTTGAAAGCTCCATCGAAAGTTACAGTATCTCCCATCTCAAAAGCTTGAATTCTCAACTTAGTGGCCAACTCTGTTGATATGAAGTTGTGAGTAGAGCCAGGGTGAAACAAGATGAAGGCATCATGCTCCCTTACCTTTCCCCAAGCATAGGAGAGAGGTGATCCTCTGCAATGAGAATCCTCTTTTGGAGCTTCGACCGTGGAAGCTCTAGGAGTCTCATTGCGGCCATTTCTTTTGGGGCAAGAGCGATAGCCATGTTCTTGCTCCCCACACTTAAAACATTTGTGGTTCTTACAAAATGATTCTAGCTCTTCAAGAGAGAGTTTATTTTTACCTTTGTAAACTCCCGTTGCATCATTTTTGTCTTTTCTTTCCATGGGCTTGGCATTCCTTTTAGCCCCTTGTTGGAAATTGATGTGCGAAGCAACCATAGTGTGGTGGATTACTTCGGTGATAGAACCAGACCATTGAAAGTTGACATACTCGGCCATTTCTTTAGGTAATCCCACACAGAATTGTTGCTTTTGCTCAGAGAAGTCTATCTTTTGAAAGACAATAGCCTTCAGATGTAAATCCCAAAAATTATCCACATATTTGTGGATAGACTCGTTGGAGAGCAACTTCAGACTCCACCATTTTGTAAGCACTTTGTCCTTTGCATCGCTTGAAAGGAATTGATTCATGATGAAAACTCGTAGAGTTTTCCATGTCTTTACGGCCTTGCCGTTGCCACGAAGGCTAGCCCACCATTGATGAGTAGATTTTTGAAAGTGCATAGCTACATGGCATAGCTTGGAGGACTACGTGAAGGCCTCGTCTCCAAAGGCCGCATCAAATTATTGGATAAAGGCCAATACTTTGTCAGTAGCACCAAAGGTGCCATCATAGGTGAGAAAAGAGATACTCTTTCCTCCCTCTTTGAATTTCTTGAGCTTTTGGGACCTTCTCCATGCAGAATAGGATTTGCAATGTCCTCTTCTCTCGTATTCTCTAGGAGAATATCCGCTGCTCTTGTCGAAAGAGGAGGAAGGTGAAGAAGAAGGAGAAGAGGGTGACCTCTTTCTTGCCTTTTTCTTCCTTTGTTTCCTCTCTACCCTTTTGGAGTGACGAGGAGAAGGGCTATGGGTTCACCGTTTCCTCTTGGGAGGAGTTGGAAACCGTTTAGACCGCCACCTTCGTGGAGCCACATTTTCAGAGGAACTTCGGGATTTTCTTCTTTCTCATTCTTTGGATTCCTCCTCTCTTATGGGAGAGATTCTTCTTTTGGGAGTTGCATCAAGAGTCCTTCTAATCTCTCTCTCCTCTTGGAGAGGAAGGGAAATCCCATAAGCATGAAGTTGTTGAGTAACTTCGGCTTGCAAAGCAGGGTTGCCCATAGCTTGCTTCAACCTAGTAACAAGATAATTAACAAACATGGGGGCATCATTATTAGCACCTTCATGTGCAAAATCAAACTTATAAATGTTCATTCTACTCTCTTTGTTATTGTCAGCCATGCTAATTTAACTTATGTATAGATTACTTTCTGCTTTGGTATCCTCAAAAACCTTAGTCGCTACTCTTCTTTACGTTTGAAAATAAGTTCTCAAAGCAGCCACACCCGTGGTTTAGACATTGTTGATTACAAAGATTAGTGGAGAGTGTCTAACATTGCTCGGTTGATTATGGTTCCTATTGAGCTTGTTAGTAGCTCCATAACGGTTAAGCCAAAGGCAAGCCTCAACAGACTCCATTATTAAGACTATAGTTCCCAACAGTGTATCTCGAAATAAGTCCTTTTCAACCAAGATAATAGATCACTGTCCCACTTACCCTACTACAATGAACAGGCCCAACCTTTCATGGACAACTTAAGTACCTCTCTTCTTAAGCAAGAGAAGAGAAACCAATATCTGTGATACCAATGTAATGGAAATGGCCTATGAACTTTGAGAATAACGGAATTAAGAGAATTAGAGTGAGAATTTTCATGAGACTAGTTTGAGAACATAGAGGGTTCACTTCTTAGCGGTAGCAACATAACCATTATACTTAATTAACTTGGCATGAACAATACTTTTGTAAGAGAGAGAATTAGAGAACATGACAAAAGTTGAGGACCGAATTTATGTGGAGTCGGTCCCCCCTCCAATAGGCTTTTGTATTATATATTCTCCCATAAAGAGAGACTTGGTACAATACAATCTGTGTTTCTTGTGACCTAGGTGATGCAATGAATATGGGAAACTTCATGCATCACAAGCATAACATAATCCTTTGTAAAAGCATTAACCATCCCCGGCCTCATTCCCAAGGCCTCAAACACCTTAAAGGTGGAGAGAGCTAGCGAGGAATGAGTGTCACTTATCATCAATCTTCTTGCATAGCCTAGCATGATAGTATAATAATGATGATGAAGAAGAAGATGGCAAGCTTAAGTATTGGAGCATGGCTCTTGGTTGAATTTTCATTCCATAGCTAAGAGTGTTGGTGTAGGCTCTCAACATCCCAACAAGCTTGGAGAACGAGATGGAGCTCTTGCACTCTACTAAGCATGTGAGTGTGTGTGTGTGTGTGTGTGAGAGAGAGAGTATACCCCCCAAGCACACCCCTAGCTTCTCTTGGTCGACCCCTCCTTGTAGCTCAAGCTAAAATTTGATTGGACCCTTGCAATCCTAGCCAATCACATGCATAGTGCATATCAAGCAATTTGAGAGAGAGGGCTGGAAAATGCTTTAGACAATTAATTAAATAACTAAATGCTCATTGGACCCCTCTTTAGCCTAGCTATTAGGATTCAAGCACCCCATGTGGTTAAGCATAGGGAGAGCTTGACATGTGTCCTTGTGCCTCTTGAGGAAGGGGTGTCCTTTGGTGAGTGGGGGGTTGGTCAAATCATTCCCCTAGCTTTGGGTCTTGCCCCCTTGTTTGTAGGGCACTTTTTGACTCATGCACCTTACCCCCCCCCCCCCCCCCCCCGCCCCCCCCAAGCATGGGAAGCTTCTCAAGCACCTTAGTCAGCAAGTACAAGCTTAGCAAGAGTATGGGCTCTCTCTCACTCATGCCCCTAGCTTCAAGGGCTCGCCCCCTCCTTGTAGGGATTGATTTGACTTTTCAAGCTCATGCCTAGCTTAAGCATGCACCTTAGCTATCAAGCATCTCATGCATTTTAATCATCAAGCACCTCAAGCATAGGCCTAGCTTTAACCTAAGGTCTAAGAACTTTTACAATAACCAGTGGAGGTCTTTAATGAAGCTAACCCTAAGGTCTTTCAAGCTCCATTCTAGCATTGCTCTTTGACATACCATCTCTCATTTGGACCCTTTGACTCTAGCCCCGTGTTGAGATGGATCCATAAGCACATTTCTATATTCTAACCCTTGTTCTCGTTTATTCTCCCACATTAAATGATCAATTTAATATGAGAAAATCATTTGGTTTGGTTAGATATTATATTTTATGACATAGTTTTTCTTTGACATGCAGTCAAACTTAATAAAAAAAGCACATTCTTTCCAGATCCCACTTCAATTGTTCTCTTTTCACGTAGTTGACATTGTTCAACATGTAATATTTTTTTCCACCCTCAGTATTACCAAACTCCTTCTTTAGCAATAGTTCAAAGCATTTAGGTATCATGGTGATATCTTTCAATGGCAGTTTAAAGACCTCTGCTACCAGTTCAGGAGTAAAAAACACAGTTCTAGAAATCATGCCTTTATTCTTCCTTAAATATCTAACTGAGACTTTGCATAGTAGTTATGTTTCCACTCACCCCATGGTAGAGGTGCAAATGAATGCAAACCTGATTTGCAGCCACATAGCATTAGTCTCTATGTTCCAATCGATATCCACCTTGAAGTCTATGAAAGGGTCCATGAGGGACTGTTGAAGCTTTATTGTACTAAGGGGAGTCTCCACAATAGCATCCTCCTCAATCGAACCTTCTTCTTCCTCTGGGCTACTAAAGTCAACGCTAAGGACTGCTCCCTTACGATGCAGTCGCCTTGGTAGCTCATTGTCATTAGGCTCCGACTGTGTGGTGCTAGTATGCTTCCCTTTCACCATGGCTAAGGGCAGTTGTACAATGGGAGCAAAACCCTGGTGACAACATATGTGAAGGATGAGCGTGACAGAGGTGACGGCTTGCACCTTCGATTAGCACATCCCGATTTACGCACACCTCCAATCGTACCTATGGTTTGGCTTAGTGGAGAATCAACCTGCAATTCTAGAAATTTGTCAAAATTTTCCACTTTAAAAAATCCAACATGATAATCTCCACTACACTAGGATCCGACTGACTATTTCGACAACTCAACAACCTGGTATCTCTGATCTGCTATGTGACTCAACCACAAACCTAAACCAACATCATTTACCTAACCAAACTAATGTCCTTGTATTGGGCCATAAAAGGCAACACTCTTCCTGTTCATGTCATGTTCCAAACATTGATGAGCACCACTAATTCCAACATTGTTACTTTTTGTGAACTTCTTTGGCTCAACAAATCCTGCTATGGGCCAATATAAATGAGGTGGTTCCCCTAGATATTTTTCAACCTGCATCCATTAACAGGCTTCTCAACCCTAGTGCCAAAAGCATCAGCTACAATAAATGTGCCTTGGCCCAAGTCTTGGACAATCTCATATGGACCTTTATATCTCATAGTCAATTTACCTGGATGTGTCCCTATCCTGGAACTTTGAGTGCAGGGGTGTATTGAGCTTGGTGGTGAAGATGGAGGGGTGTATTGAGCTTGGCAGTGAAGATGGAGGCCAAGAACTCTGTAGACAAAATGGTCTACACGGTGCTCTCTAGTGGTGGGGTACTCTGGATGCAGTATACATGCGGACTGTGAGTCCAGCTCAAATCTACAGACAATATTGCAAAAACACGAAAATAGAACTGAATTGAACAATGAACAAAATTGACAATAGCCACAAGCCCTCCAAGGCAGCACCCTGTACATAGCCAAAAAGACCGTACAAAGACTAGTCAATAGGTTGTGGCCAACTCTACCCAATCCATGACTACCAACAAGGTACAATGGGGATGTAGAGGCTGAGGTGCAATGGAGAGTGCAGTGGTGCAAGTACAACTGAAAACCACAAGGTAACTAGGCAAACCACAACATGACTAGACAACATGACTACAAAGCTCATAGGCCCGACCACAGACCACCAAGGTGAAGTGCTCCAAGACCAATGCCCACATGCTTTGTATATATCCACAAGCTAGGGGTGTCATCCAACCACCACACATATCTGATCCAGCTGAAAATATCTAGCCAAGATGACCCTAGCAACTGCAAGTATCCGCCACTGGTGGCCTAGTAAAGCCATTGGTGAGTTGGGCCACTAGTTGCCTGGATGGCCTAGCTTGGCCCTGGTCCACTATCGCCCCATCTACTAAAGAAGTGTTATCTGGTAGCTCTTGAATGCTCTGAAAGGGGTGGCCACAGACTGGCCACACTCTAGATGATCAATGCTACTTTCTTGGCCAAGGTGGTATGAGCCCCACCTAGATCAGCCGATGTGTCCACACTTGACGCTCGTCGATGGGCGGTCCAAGAGTGCCTGGGCGCCCGAACCAAGTGTGGTTCAAATCAAAGACGGTATCCTCTGGAGCACGTCCACCAAGGTGGCCATGCAAGTTGAGCTTTGTGTAGCTCTGTAGCCCTGCTACTACAGATGCCTGCCACCACTAATCCACTCACTGTCCCAGGAGTGGCGCACCAAGAACGAAAGTGTACAGAACCTGAAAACTAAAAATCGAACTGAACAATGAAAGAAACTCCAGGAAAAGAAACTCCAACATGGTATGTACAATGGCCTCAAAAGGTGGGAGGCACTAAGGATGTTGCTATTGCTGCTCTGATCACTGGGTTGTTATGCTTTTGGATCAGCATAGACCTCTCTAAAGCCCTTTGAGCAAGAAACCACTCTAAAGCTCTTTGTGCAAGAATATGGATGTCTTGCTTTAATGAACTTGAGTGGGATTGGCAGGGTGCCCCAATTTGGCATAGATGACTCTATTTTTTTTGTGCCCTTTAGTTCTGAATAAAAACCCCCATCTCCCCTTCTGCGGGGAATGTCTATGCCCTTTTGTTCAAATGCATCAAATGTTGAGACACCAAGCCAATCATTAGGGTACCAAGGGATGAGGAGTGGAAGTTAACTTAACAAGCTAGTCAGTAGATCACAAATGAATGAAGGGATATTCCCTACTGTTCAATATTGTACCCAAATCTTGTATATGTTCCTTGGTTGCTTTGAGAGACCAGATCTAATATCTCTTCTCTTATGAACATGAAAATAGAGGATGTAATGAATTAGCTTGTAAGTATCCAAAATGATAAAACTCGCACAATGCTAAAATCGGTTCTCAATTTTTAGTCACAATTACATGATTTAGAGTTCATTAGTGGAGACAACATATGAGTGTAAGTAGAAGATAATTCTACCTTGCATTGATTTGGTTGCGAGAAAACCGTCTCTCCAACATTCGCATGTAGTGCTATGAATGTGCCCGAGAGGCTATGAAGTGGTATGTTGCCCCACCAATGTAGATGAAAAATGATTGCACAAGTAACTAGACAGAAAATTAGGTAGCCCAAAAGTCCTTCCAATGTGGCTCCACACAAAACTTCTCTTTACCGACAGAGATACTCACAATGTGGTGGGAAAGTGCTTCGAACAAGTTGTTGCAATCGCATGCTTACATTGAAAAAACATGTTGCAAAATGGCCACGGTCCCCTCATCCTTGCGATTCTTGAAACCAACAAGTCCCCCTTTCTAATAGTGGTCCACATGTTCAGTGTCTTGAATATGCTAGTAGCAAATGGTTGCATGTATACCCAAGTACTTTTGGTGAATTCTTGTAGCACCCCCCTTTTGGGGAGTAGAGATTCGCATGTGTGAGTGAAGAAAAGTTATGTACTTATGTTTAAACAAGTAATGGAGGACCTTGATTGGTGTTGTAATGGAAGAGGGAGGAGGCATGAGTTTTTTTGGTGTGCAAATGGGAGATGGGAGGGGAAGAGAAGAGGGAGGAGCTTGCTAGATACTACAACAGAGGTGACAGAAGGGAGACGAGCTTGCTTGGTGTGCCAATGGGAGGTGGGAGGGGGAGAGAAGCGGGGAAAGTTTGCTTGGTGATGTTGTAATGGAGGTAGGAGATGGTTATTAATAGAAAACGAATGTTGGAATAAAGAACAATTGTGATTATTGCAACAATGACGGCCTTGAGAAAGGGTTTCTAAAGAGTCTCTTAGCTATAGGGTAGGTTCGTAGGTACTTTGGAGAGTAGAAAATGATATTTTTTAAATTCAATATTTTAGGCTTTTGGGTGCATGTATTTGTACTTTTAGAGAACAAAGGGTCCCTATAGGGTTTCTTTGTTTTCCTAATGACATCCACCATACAAGGTTGGAGTGTGGAGTGCTCAAATTGAAGTTGCGATGATGAGCTAGCATGCTACCACTATAGATAGGCAGGTGTTGAAAATTATTCTCATCAAACTCTCTATGGCAAGGTGTTATACAGAGGTTTAACCTCCTTGTGCATTGTTGGAGTATTGTATGCACTATGCATAATTATGATTCATTGACAAATCCTTTTTGTTACCAATATCATCAGACACACACACACAGAAATATTACAATGCCCAACATTATTTGACACGCACAGGCCAAACAAGATCGACGACCCAAGAGCATCAATGGTCATGAGCCATCCGTTTCGTAGGGGGGAAGGAAATTGGAGGCTTGCGAGATTCAAATCCTACCACCTCACAGATCACATGCAAACACTCTAATGTCACCTTGACATGCGCGTGCTTGTTTGCATGACCAAATTTGTATTAAACAGGGTAAGTTTACACATAATTCATGCGAAGAGCATTTCCTCGTAGGCCTGGAAAAACAATGGATGGTGGAAATTAGCAAGATCATCGACTGATCCATGATACTCAATATGGGTGCCATGTACTTGACAGTAGACCTGCAATTTGGGCTTGCAAGGCTTCCATCCCAGCACCACAAGGTTGGCGAGCAAACACTCTACATGTTTTTTTGGCATAGCAACAATGATTTAGATGAAGTAACATCAAGGGAACTGGACGGCTTAATTTCATACTTGGCCCATACATACCCCATAATTCATAGGGAAAGTTCCCACATAGCAAACATCAAACGACGACGAGCACACCCTTTTAGACAAGATCTTTCAAACCATTAATCCCACATAGAATCGGTCTTTTGTTCCATGATGTGCAACACCACTTACAGAGAGCCATTTCTTGCCTTCAATTTTAAGGACAAACTAATAAGACAAGACAGATTAAGCCTAATTCTAAGGTATTTTGCAAGATTATAACTGAATTACCCATTTTAAACCGTCAAATGAAATTACAATCAGGGATTTTCCATTTTCAGACAAGAAATTTGCACTACAAATCTGACAATTTAAGCACTGACACTTTTTTTTTCCAACTCACAATGTCACTATACAAGCACTGTGACTATTAATACGCTACGGACGTCATGTGCAGCCAAAAGAAGTCACGTTTTTCGGGTCAATTATCCATAATATATACACAACCTACGCTTACTTGTTCATTTTAGGAATGCATTTTCAATTGTAGTGTACCTAGGGAGCACGCCTTGACGACTACACATGACAGAATTGCAAGGCTACTCAGCATATCATTCGTTGTGTTTTCTGTTGTGAAATAAATTAGATGACCAATTCCAACAAAGGCATGAGGCATGGGCGCAGCGGCATATAGTCGTCGGAGCACAGACATATGTCAGAAAAAGCACCCCCATACACTAAAAATGCTCTTTGCCTTGTGAGACATTCTACATAAACTTGCAAGAGGAATCAATCTCAACGCAACCCTCATTCATTTCCAGCATCTTATCTGCGTTTTTGCAGCCAGTATCATTCAGCCCTTGTCTCACATCGAACAAGCTTTAAACACCAGGTTTCTCATGGAACACATTTACAATGCAAGACTGCATGAAAGAAACCATCCTGAATACCCGCCTGAGTAGCATGTCTGTGATCACCTAGTACTCAAGGGAGACAAGGAAGTTGCACATCATCAAACTGGAAGAAGGTTACTCGACCGGAATTGACGATGGCAACCATCACTGGAACACCATGATTCTGACTTTTTAAAACTTCCAGAACATCCATATCAGGAACAGCATGGCTACACAAACAATCAAAAGAAAGCTAAGAGATTAGATATTAAACGCGGGCACACACGCAAAGCATTCACTCCAGTTTTTAAAAAACAAGCAGCAAAGACTAATTTTTACCTTGATATGCACAAGCTGAAATCTGGAGTGCCCGGATGAGTCTTCTTAAAATTGCAGTTTGGTGGAAACACATCAAAGATCAGCGAAAGAGCTCTAGCTGAAGTATCAAAACCTCTCAGTGAAGTATCACTCTGACAAGGGGTAGTGTTTTGAGAGGAAAGCCTTTCACAAATGCTCTCCTTGTAGTCTAATGCTGTGTTGATAAGAGGTTCAATACAGCTACTTGCATGGGCACAGCATTCATCCCTGATTGCTAGCTTGGTGACGTGGCTGGGAAGCTCGTCTTTAAACTCTTGAGGTAAGTTTTTTGGAACCCTTGATTTGGGTAAAGAATTTGACCATAGAACATTATGTCTACGAATAATATATCCTAGGGTCTTGAGCTCTATGTAGACCTTGAAAGCCTCCCAGGTGCATCCATAAGTTCCCATCATGATTTTGGAGTATATGTCCATTATATTCATGAAAGAATCTCCATCTACAACAGTCAAAGCCTCCCTCTGCAACATGTACCTGTGCCAAGATGAGAACCATGAATTTAAACAAAAAGATACTTTTGCATGATGTCAGAGTACAATAAAAGGCAGTATAGATTTGCCAAGATAAGGGAATCCTCGTCCCTTTCATTTTTGCAAACCACATTTTCCGTCTTCATATTAAAAACTTGTATGTGATTGAACAATGAAACTAATACCATCAGTTAACGAAGAAAGAAGGCTGATCCTCTACATTGGTACTTCAGCCACTTTGAAGCAAAATAATGATGCTTGTCAAACAGTCCACACTTCGACAAGAGCCTCATCAATCATTAAAAGCAGCATCCGTTCACTAAACATGCTTATTCAAAAAAGCATTTAACGGAAAGCTCCAAACAAATAACAGAGAGGAGATGTAGAGGTATCGCAAGATAACTATTGTAATCTATAAAAAGAGAGGTATTAAAGGTGCAGGTCTCACACACACACACACACCTTTTTTTGGGGGGTAAATCTGTTTTGATTAATATACAAGTGGGAAACCTCAAAATGAGGAAAACCCACTAGAAAGATCAGATACGAAGGGAGGAACACAAAAGTGTTCCGTAATGTGAAAGCTCTAAAAGCAAACATAGAAGAGCTGTAAGATGTCCAAGGATATGTCCCCAACATCAAAGCCGAAATGTGAAGATTGCCTAAGCGAAATCTTGAACGAAGGAAAAGGATCCGCCTCCTTCTGATGGAACATGCAAAAAGGATCCGCCTCCTATTGTTGGAACATGCAAAAATTGCGTTGGCGCCACAAAGACCACAGTAAAGAAAGGCGCACATAGGCAGATATGTCAAGGAAAGCCTTGGTGTCACGAGGACGTGGCAACTGTTAACTATGTCACGAGGACGTGGCAACTACTAACCTTAGTTGTTGGTTTCTTTCCAATGATTTTTGTTTTATTTTTGAGACCCTCTTTTTGAAGTTGCAAATGGTCGGACATTGTATGGCCAATATGAACGGTAGTTTCACCCGCAAACGGGAAGTTGGTCGGCACTGGAATTCGTATAGTAAGAGGATGTCTAGGCTCGGTTCAAGATCATGTAGGTCCCCCTGTCGCACTTAGCAAGTTGGTGGTAATTTGACTTAGATAAATATCTTTACTACTTTTCTAACCTTGGCATAATTATCACGGCCTCTTTACCCTATAATATATACTAGGAAGTGAACTCAATAAAGGCACAATGCCAAGGTGGGGTCATCAAAGGAAAGTACCCGACAGTTGGGCAACATTGCATTTTTGGATGCGGTCCCAGTGGGGATAGATGGTCAAAAGACCAGTGGGAGCTCAAGAAGCATCTCCTAAAATTTAGGGAACTGCTATTTTGGGCCACGAAATCCGTTCGCGTCATTACCTCCGGAATGACAAGTCGAACATTTTAGAACTCTACTACAAAGTCAACTCGGCAACCGGTTGGGAGATTTTTAAGCGGGAAGCCCCCAAAATGGGAAAATGCTTGTAAATGTGCCAAGTGGCACTTTCACGTGCACTTTCCTCATGCAGAACAAGGAGCGCTCGATTTCTAGCTGAGAGGGGCCTCATTTTCAAGCTGTCACAGGTTAAGAGCTATTGACTGCAAGCTTTCCCTCTCATGTACAGTGTGGTGCAAGAAGTCATGTCCTGCACACCTCACACTGCTCTCTCTCTTCCCTACGTGCAGTAATGTGATGCCCCACAAGAGGGCTCTTCATTTGACTCATGTACAGCTGTGTGGTTACATGCGTTTTTGCTGAGGCAAGAGCCTCTCTGAGCAGGAATAGGAGTAGCTAACTACTGCTCCAAAAGCAAGCACCGATGAGGGTGATAACCTCACCGTACAGGTGCGTTTTCAGTTCTGGTTATGGGCTGAATTTTGACTGTTTTTCAGCCATACATAAACATCGGGAGCAGTGCCGTGCTGTTAGAGGACAGTTCAAGGACTGTTTAGGGCTGAAAACAGGGCAAAAACCAGTAAATACAGCGTGCTGAATTTACTGTTTTTGGGCAGAAATCAGAGGGCTTATGTTAGTGGAGGCGAGTTCCAACAGGGGAATTGGTTTCGAGTAAGTTTTGGGGCTGTTATGCTACCAAAATTTTGCCGGAACAGGTGGTAACTAGCTGGATACATGTAAAGAATTCTCTTCTTGTAATTTACCCTCTTAAAGTATAAAGAAATATCGAAAGGGGCGACACTTTTGGGGCCTACAGGTTGTTGGCGTCTACTTGGAGCATTCTAGCTTTCGAGCCGTGTGTGCTTAAATGTTAATTCCCGTCGCAGGTTACCTTTCAAAAATGCTCTCTGTGTGTGTCTAAAGTATAGAATTTCCGGTGAAAGCCAAAGTCTACCGCCCTGCAGGCCGGTTTCATGGTTCCGTTGCCGGGACAGAATCACTTTTTCCTCAAGAAGTGAGCCTCGGTTGTTTTATGTAAAGACACAGTACAGAAATGCGGGATTACACTATGGCCGACAAAGGGAAGGGCATTATGGAAGAGGGTTCCTCTTCGAAGGACAGTCAGGAAATTCGTATGGTGTTTGAGATTGGTGAGAGTTCATGACCACGACTGTCTGTAACTCCTGTTGATGTGAATGTTCCTCCAGTACAAGGCTTTATGACTGGGCAACTTGAGAATGATGCATTCAGGACTCAGCTAGTTGCCGCGGTGAATGCGTTTTCACAACTCGTGCAGAACCCAAGGTTTATGGAGTTCTTGCAAGCGCCACCAATGCCACAGCAAAATAGGCAACCTACACCGCGAACAGAGCTTGTTGAGGCTCAAGCCCAAGTACTTCATGCGCCCCAATAGGATAGGGAGCACTCGCATGTTGCGGAGTCAGGGGCTCCAAAGCAATTTCCTCTCGTCCTTGAACAAGTGGTTAGAACGCCTGTTTTACAGGCTATGCCAGTTCAGCCCGCCACCTTTTAGAGACCGTATGTTGTCTTTAATGGACAGGGAACTGGTTACCAAGCAATGCATCCAGTTTTTCCACCACCCACGGTACATCCTGGGTATTTCGGGGGTGGATCTGTGTTCCAGAGTATGGCTGGTTATGCGCTTGGAAGCCAACCGTACATGCTAGGAACAGTGTTTGGGGGTATGCAAGGCATGATGCCAACCCCATGTATGGTAGCATCGGCATGCAGCAAGGTTTTTAGAGCAACCAGAACCAGTTTGGGGTCCGGGTCATTTTGGCATGGCTGGTTTTTCTAAACAGCAGCCAAATATGGCACCTATGACGCAAAGTGTCAATGGCCAAGACGCGCCGATGATTCCTACTACAGTGCCCATGTTGCAGACAATTCCTTATGACAATTTGGGGGCACTGGAAAAGCCGAAATCTTACAAAGAAGGTGGTGCAGCAATAAAGTTTAGCACTTCAACAACTTCGAGGATAAGGCAAAGGCTCTTACTTTCCTCCAGTAGTTTGATACAGCTTATGCAGGAGGGAATTTTACAGAGGCCTCTAAGGTCAAGAAAGATGCCACTTTCTTGAAGGACAATGCGCTTACATGGTGGACGACATTGTTAATGCAAGGACAAGCACCCGCCACTTGGATCTACTTCAAACAAATGTTTGCATTTGTTTGGCTGTCAAATGAATTTGAAGCCGACATCATGACAGAGTGGCACCGGCTCACTGCGGCTACTTGCAAGAGCTTACAGGAGTACAATCGGAGGTTTTGCAAAGCATTACTCTCAGTAACCTCCTAGATATTTGTGCCATTGACAGAGCAGATAGAGAAGTATCGTTGTGGGCTGCCTAAAGGGCTTCGGGACTTTTGTACCAAGAACAGAGTGGCTACCCTCACCCAGCTCATGGAAGTTACTAACATTGGTCTTGCCTTGTTGAAAGGAGAGGACAGTGGGTTTCCGAGCAACAAAAAAGCAGGGCAGCCGAAGAAAAATTCAGCAAAGAAGCCCTTTGTGAAAACGGCTTCTGAGGCGTCACAGGGGTCAGAAAAGGCCAACAAGGATAAGGATTCAGCCGGGACTTCTGGAGCGCAGGCAAAGAAACAAAAAAGGAAGCCATTTGTGTGTAAGTCACTCGAGGAAAAGAAGGTCTTAATGGCTGAAAACAAATGCTTTATATGTGGAGCAGCATGGTCACTTTGCTACAAATTGTCCCCAAAGGAAAAGACCAGCTGACTTAGACGATAAAGAGGACCAGAAAGGCAAGAAGCCTAAACCAACGGTAGGTTTGGTGCCAGATATGGTGGGTGACACCCAATACAGATGCCAACGAGTTATACAGAGCATGGGATAAAGTTAGAGATCAGACGGCACTCATCTTCTTTGATCCAGGTGCCAAAGCAAACTTTATCTCACCAGAGTTAGCTATGAAGCTGGGCATCAGAGCTGAAGAGATGGTGTACAAGGCAAAGGCAGGGTTGGCATGCCTTGGCCACTCAGAGTGTGCTACTCCCATTATTGGAAAGTTGCGTCTGCATATTCAGTCATATGTAGACACAGAAGAAATTTATATCATGCCATTGCAAGGGTGCGACGGGCTACTTGGAATTCCGTGGATGTTCAGAGTACATGAATGCTGGATGCCTTCGGCAAGACGATCACCCTTCAACATAGGGGCAAAACTCATGTTTTGGATGTAAAGCTTAAAGGGGAGTCTGTCCCTATTGTATCTGCTTCGGCTATCACTTCTGTAATAAAGAATTATCTTTCTATGTACTTGATTTTTTCACGTGATGTCTCAGATAATTGTCAGTTAAATTTATCTGTGTTAGATAAAGATAGGTCAGCATTTTTGCAAGAGTATAGTGACTGTTTTTCTGATTCATTAACGTCGCAATTGCCGCCAAAGAGATCTGAGGACCATCGGATAGATATGGTGCCAGGGTGTAGCCCACCAGATAGACCTCCCTACAGGGTTAGTGCGGCGCAGCAGAAAGAGATTATGGGCGAGGTTGAGGAGTTATTAGAGAAAGGGCTGATTCAGCCTAGTTCTTCACCCTTTTGCTCCCCAATGCTCCTAGTACAGAAAAAGGATGGCTCATGGCGCATGTGTATTGATTACCGTGCGTTGAATAAGAATACCATCAAGAATAGGTTTCCTATTCCAAGGATTGATGATATTCTCGATCGTTTAGAGGGTGCTGCAATTTTCAGCAGGATAGGCCTTAAGAGTGGATACCATCAAATTCGTATAAGGCCAAAGGATGTGCACAGGACTGCGCTTAGAACGACATTTGGTCTTTATGAGTTTCTAGTGATGCCGTTTGGGCTAACAAATGCTCCTGCCACGTTCAATAGAATGATAGACCAGATTTTTCGCTCGCATCAACAGTTTGTTGGGACATTCTTCGATGACATGATAGTCCGTTTGAAGAATGAAGAGGAACATAGGCGTCACTTGACCATTGTGCTCGAAGAGCTGTGCAGTCACAGGCTACTTGTCAATCCTACGAAAAGTGAATTCTTCCTGGAAGAAATCCACTTTCTTGGCCACATAGTCTCAAAGGATGGTGTCAGAATGGATCCTGCAAAGGTCGAAGCTATTAAGACATGGCCAGACTTGAAGACTGTGCACGATGTCAGAAGCTTCTTGGGATTGTGTTCCTACTATAGAAGGTTTATCAGGAATTTTGCAGAGATAGCATCACCTCTTCACGATCACCTCTCCACACTTTGCAAAAGAAAGAGGTAACTTTCAGATGGACCCAAAAAGAGATTTCAGCTTTTAGTCTCTTAAAGGAAAAATTGACTTCAGATCTAGTAATTGTTTTGCCAGATCTCAAGAAGTTTTTGTGGTCCAGTGTGACGCGTGTGGCAGTAGCATCGGAGCAGTGCTAATGCAAGGCGGACGGATAGTAGCTTATGAAAGCCAAATTTTGCAAGGGCCAAAGAATACTATGCAAGTCTATGAGAAAGAGCTCTTGGCCGTGATTCATGTGCTTTCTAGTTGGAAGCGCTACCTCTTACGTGCTGATTTTGTTGTCCAAACAGACCATCAGACCTTGCGATACTTCTTGACACAATCAAAGCTATCCGAAAAGCATATGCGATGGGTAAACATTCTTTCTATGTTCCACTCCCAAATTATGCAAGAAGAATGTTGTGGCTCATGCGTTATCAAGAAAGCCACAAATTTCAGCGGTGTCAATTCCTTATCATCATGAGCTTGATGACATGAAGGAACAGTATGCTACTGATGAAGATTTTACAAGGAGTTTTAACCAGTTGCAAGAGGGACAGCATTATGGGCACTACCTCCTCAGAGATGGTTTTATGATGATGCATGGCAGACTTTGTGTCACTAGGCCATTGCGACATAAGGTCATGGTAGAAAGTCATGTCCCACCATATGCAGGGCATCGTGGTATTGTTGCGACACTTAAAACGGTAGATACATTCTTCTATTGGCCTACCTTGAGGAGAGATGTGGATGCCTTTGTGCGAGCATGCGTGATTTGTCAAAAGGTCAAGTTTGACAAGCAAAAGGCACCAGGGTTGTTACAACCACTGCCGATTCCGGATAAGCCATGGGAAAGCATTGCTATGGATTTTATCTTTGATCTTCCAAGAACGCCAACAAGGAATGATGGTATATGGACCATTATCTGCAGGTTCAGTAAGCAGGCCCATTTTATCCCATTTAGGAAGAAGATAAAATCTGATCAAATGGCACGCTTATTCATGTATAATGTGTTTAAGCACCATGGTATCCCACAATCGATTGTCAGTGATCGTGGACAAGTTTGTTTTGAAGAGGATTGTTTGAGAACATGGACACTACGCTCAAGTTCTCGTCTTCATTTCATCCACAAACTGCTGGAGAGTCAGAAGAGGCTAATTCTTGGATCTGCTGAAATGCTGTGTGTCAAATAATAAGAGCAAGTGGGAAGAGTATTTTCCTATGCTTGAGTATGCGTACAACAATACGGTGCATTCGTCCACTGGCAAGGCACCTTTTGAGATTGTTGAAGGCGGAAAAAAGGTTCCTCCCATTTTGCATACAAAGGACAAGATCGTTGAGGCAGATCGATATGTTGAGAACATGGATGAAATGTACAAAAAAATTAAAATTGCCTTGGAGAAGACTCAAGCAAAGGAGAAAAAGGCTGCTGATCGTCACCGTCCTGAATTGCTATTATCACCTGGTGATTGGGTTCTATTAAGGTTCGAAAAGGCAAGGTTAAAAAAGACGAAGAGCAAGGAATGGGTGTTTCCTAAGCTCAGTATGCGTTACAATGGGCCTTTTGAAGTACTTGACAAGATCAACGATGTGGCTTATAGGCTGAAATTGTCTGATGCGTGGAAGATTCATAATGCGTTTCATGTGAGTCTTCTAAGACCCTTCATGGGTGATGTGCCAGAAGATATGCCAGATGAGGATCAGCCAGAAGTTGAGGAACTTGATGAGATCCTGGTACCTGAGCAAGTTTTGGCACATAAGGACAGAAAAGTTAAAGGACAGGTTGCAAGACGCTATTTGATGAAGTTCAAGAATTATCCACCTATGGATGCAAAGTGGACGGAAGCACATGAAGTGTCAGAGTCACCAAATGTATTGCAGCTTTACCTTGAAGCCTTTGGGTTACAGCATACTTATGCCCCAACTCAACGTGTGCAAAGTAGGGGTAATGATAGAGCTAGCACATCAAATGTACATATGAATTCAGTGTAATAGATGGAAATGACAAAAGTATGAAAGCCTCATTAAGTCATTTGTATCTATGTGTTACGACCTTTTCTTGCGGATACATGCGATGATAAAAGAGTGTTGTTAGGTGCAGCGGAATGAATGTTGTATTTTCTCAAGATTAGTGATCATTACTGCTCAAGGTTCCTTTTAGTTCTTATGGAAAGAGAGAGCTTTCCGTTTGGTGGAGAGTGCTATGATCACGAACAAAGTGAGTGGATCAAGTGCGTGCAAGTGAATGAGACTGAGAGAAGGAGAGAGAAGAGATACGACACCCGAGAGGTTGTAAAACCCTCCTCCAAAGGCCCCACTCTCGTCGGCGAGAGTGGTCTATTCTTTGATTGCACAAAGGTGTACAATGCGTATGCAATGGACTATGCAACTTGGTCTATGCCGATGACGACGACGGTGACGACGACGATGGCTGAAATCTCAGATCTTCTAATCGCTGAATTTCGGGACTTTCGGTGGCTGAAAATGACTGTTTTGGCTGCGTTTTCTTGGCTGAAAAATGAGGTTTCTTAGGGCTGAAAACTGATGGTCTTTACGGGCTGAATCTGTTGCACTCTACCCTACCTACTTTTGTAGGAAAGTCACTTAAAAATAATAAGTGAAATACCAATAAATAGGAAAATAGGCTAAATGCACTGGAAAATTCCCCTAACTAATGCTAATGGATTCTGATGGGAATTCCGATGATCATGCTGTGTGCAACCGGAGGATATGCATCTATGCTAAGTGACTGGTCATGCACGGTCTACGAATAGACTCACAAAAGTGCCAGATCACTGCTAATCTAAACTTGACTGAACTGATTGAACCTTGCTGTGGTGTAGCTAGGGTTGGAATGTGTCACGTGACATCCCCTCCTTTTCAAAGTGAGGTACTGGTACCGAACTGTATGGATTCGAGGGAGATCGCCAACAGCATCCGGAATCCTGGAAGGGACTCTTCGCCAGCCCACTCTGATGTGTGGGTCGTGCGGTACTTGAACTACATAAAGGTCTGCAACGCTTGCTTCTTTGGGCCGCGCCGAAAGCGACTCAAAGTCTTCTGAATCTCCTTTCTTGCTTCAACTTCGTCGAGTATCCTACTTCTTTCGTCTTCAAGAATCTCCATGGCTGAAAATTCCTGAAACCAACTCCAACACAAAACCATGAACATACCCATTCCATGTAAAGTGAAGGAAAAAAATCTTGTCTTCTCTAAAGACTGTGCATGCAATGTAGATGAACAATTAGACGGAGTGACAACCCGTTCATCAAACACATGCAAACAATGAGATCGAATCTTTTCTGTTTGATCGAAATCAATCAACTGTGGCAAATCACAATGGAAATGCCCATGCTTGGTGCTCATACAATCATGTGATCTTTCGGAACCTGTGTCATGCCAAGGAAGAGACATGGAATGTGACTTCCTTACAAACATACTTTTCAGCTTTTCATGAAAAATCCGCATACATTCGTGCTCATCCATGAGAGAAACGTGCTCAACATACAATATGTCATGCCTAGGAAAAGGGATCACATAACGATGCTGACTAAAATACAGGAAACCTTCACGAATGAAACACTCAAACAATGCTTGCGTATCAATCATGTGAACACATAATACTTCTTGTGATGGTTCTTTGGACCAAGGCTCGAGAGCCAAGATCGCTTCTTCGGGATCTATCGAATCTTCTTGTGGGGGTTCTTTGGACCTCGACCCGAAAGCCAAGATCGGTTCTTCGTGATTGATCGAATCTACAACGAGGTTAGCTTCGCTAGAAAAAGCATCAACTAACACATCATCCTTGTGAGCAATCACATCATCTTCATGCAACTCATCATGCTTGTGAGAAATCACATCTTGATCATGCAAATCATCATGCTTGTCATTGGCATCCAAATCATCATGCTTAGCAATATCATTCAAATCATCATGCTTATCTTTGTTATCCAAATCATCATGCTTGTCATTCAAATCATCATGCTTATCTTTGTCATCCAAATCATCATGCTTCACACAATCATGCAAATCCTGTGTGTCATGCTTTGGAGAATAAGAGACTGAGAGAGTCTTCTTTTCCCGATCTTGTTGCATCTGTACCTGTATTCGAGAAAAGAGTCGCAACATCTCTTGCATTCTTGCTTTGGTCTCGCGATCAAATCTTGCTGCTATGGCTGCCCTTCTTTCTTGGTACTTACGCTCGATGGCTGCCATATCTTCTTCGTAGGCTTTTCTGTCTGCTTCTCTTTCTTATTCCAACTCCTCCATAGGAGTTAGTGCAATCTTTGTCGTAGATGGTGAAGGGGGAGGGTCGGAAAAACCTCCTGGTGTGGAAAATTCTTCTTCGCCTCTCTCATGCTCATCACCTCCAAGCGAAGTATCCATTCCGCTTCGAGTGATGACCATTCTGAAGTCGTGGGTTCTTGGGGGTCTTGGGTTCTTAAGTTCACGAGGAACTTGGGTTCTTGGGGGTCTTGGGTTCTTAAGTTCACGAGGAACTTGGGTTCTTGAGGTCCTTGACTCGTGAGAATCTTGGGTTCTTGAGATTCTTGAGGTATTCATTCACTTGCACACACAATATCCACTCACTTTGTTCGTGATCATAGCACTCTCCATAAGACGGAAAGCTCTCTCTTTCCCTAAGAACTAAAAGGAACCTTGAGCAATAAAGATCACTAATCTTGAGAAAATACAACATTCATTCCGCTGCACCTAACATTGGTTGAGGTCCTTGACTCGTGAGAATCTTGGGTTCTTGAGGTTCTTGAGGTATTCTTTCGCTTGCAAATCGCGTTGGAGAAGGATCTTCTCTTCACCCGAGTTCTACTCTTTTCTGCGGGCGCACCCCTTGGCGGCCTTGCGCTCACACCAAGGTTGCTTTTTCCCACCTCACGTCGATTGGCCGGCCGCTAAGTGCACGGTCCGCTCTCAATGAGTGAAAAGAGACACAAGGGGAGGCTGGACAAGCCCTTCTTTCTTGGGATTCCTGTCACTCTTCAACAAAACACGATTAGGAATCACCACACCCAAGTAAACTTGGGTTCGTGCAATCGCAACAAGCAAAAAATAATTATTGTGGTTCTTGTGGTTCTTTCCTTGAGTAATGCAGAACACTTCCAAAGCTCTGATACCAATGTTAGGTGCAGCGGAATGAATGTTGTATTTTCTCAAGATTAGTGATCTTTACTGCTCAAGGTTCCTTTTAGTTCTTATGGAAAGAGAGAGCTTTCCGTCTGGTGGAGAGTGCTATGATCACGAACGAAGTGAGTGGATCTAGTGCGTGCAAGTGAATGAGACTGAGAGAAGGAGAGAGAAGAGATACGACACCCTAGAGGTTGTAAAACCCTCCTCTAAAGGCCCCACTCTCGTCGGCGAGAGTGGTCTATTCTTTGATTGCACAAAGGTGTACAATGCGTATGCAATGGACTATGCAACTTGGTCTATGCCGATGACGACGACGGTGACGACGACGATGGCTGAAATCTCAGATCTTCTAATCGCTGAATTTCGGGACTGTTTCGATGGCTGAAAATGACTGTTTTGGCTGCGTTTTCTTGGCTGAAAAATGAGGTTTCTTAGGGCTGAAAACTGATGGTCTTTACGGGCTGAATCTGCTGCACTTTACCCTACCTACTTTTGTAGGAAAGTCACTTAAAAATAATAAGTGAAATACCAATAAATAGGAAAATAGGCTAAATGCACTGGAAAATTCCCCTAACTGATGCTAATGGATTCTGATGGGAATTCCAATGATCATGCTGTGTGCAACCGGAGGATATGCATCTATGCTAAGTGACTGGTCATGCACGGTCTACGAATAGACTCACAAAAGTGTCAGATCACTGCTAATCTAAACTTGACTGAACTGATTGAACCCTGCTGTGGTGTAGCTTGTCCACAGACACATAGGGTTGGGATGTGTCACGTGACAAGTGCTAACAACACAAGATTATCAATGGGGTGTATTTATGGTATGCAATCGAGGACGTTTGCGATTTCAAGAGGACGTGGCAACTGTTAACTATGTCACGAGAACATGGCAATTGCTAACCTTAGTTGTTGGTTTCTTTCCAATTATTTTTGTTTTATTTTTGAGACCCTCTTTTTGAAGTTGCAAATGGTCGAACATTATATGGCCAATATGAACGATAGTTTCACCCACAGACGTGTGGAATTCGTATAGTAAGAGGATGTCTAGGCTTAGTGCAAGATCATGTAGGTCCCCCCGTCACACTTAGCAAGTTGGTGGATACTAGGAAGTGAACTCAATAAAGGCACAATGCGAAGGTGAGGTCATGAAAGGAAAGTACCGACAGTTGAGCCATATTGCATTTTTGGATGCGATTCCGGTGGGAATAGATGGTCAGAAGACAAGTGGGAGCCCAACAGAAGCATCTCCTAAAAATTTAGGGAACTGCTATTTTGGGCCATGAAATCTATTCGCGTCATTACCTCCGGAATGACAAGGGGAACATTTTAGAGCTCTACTGCAAAGTCAATTGGGCAACCAGTCAAGAGATTTTTAAGCGGGAAGCCCAAAACGGGACAATGCTTGTAAATGTGCCAAGTGGCACTTTCATGTGCACTTTCCTCATGCAAAACAAGGAGCGCTCGATTTCTAGCTGAGAGGGGCCTCATTTGCAAGCTGTCATAGGTTAAGAGCTATTGACTGCAAGCTTTCCCTCTCATGTACAGTGTGGTGCAAGAAGTCATGTCCTGCACACCTCACACTGCTCTCTATCTTCCCTACGTGCAGTAATGTGATGCCCCACAAGAGGGCTCTTCATTTGACTCATGTACAGCTGTGTGGTTACATGCGTTTTTGCTGAGGCAAGAGCCTCTCTGAGCAAGAACAAGAGTAGCTAACTGCTGCTCCAAAAGCAGGCACCAGTGAGGGTGATAACCTCACAGTACAGGTGCGTTTTCAGTGCTAGTTATGCGCTGAATTTTGGCTGTTTTTCAGCCATACAACTGCCAGAAACATTGGGAACAATGCCCCACTGTTAGAGGGCTGAAAACAAGGCAAAAACCAGTAAATACAGCGTGCTGAATTTACTGTTTTTGGGCAAAAATCAGAGGGTTTATATCAACGGAAGCGAGTTCCAGCAAGGGAATTGTTTCGGGCAAGTTTTGGGGCTGTTATGCTGCCAACATTTTGCCAGAACAGGTGGTATCTAGCTGGATACAGGACTCTTCTCGTAATTTATCATCTTAAAGTATAAAGAAATACTGAAAGGGGTGCCAACCTTGGGGCCTACAGGTTGTCGGCGTCTGCTCGGAGCATTCTAGCTTCCGAGCCCCGTGTGTGCTTAAATGTTAATTCCCGTCGTAGGTTACCTTTCAAAAGTGCTCTCTCTGTGTGTCTAAAGTAAAGAATTTCGGGTGAAAGCCAAAGTCTACCGTCCACTATCCCAAAGCAGATGTCTCGCAGTCTCATCACCGGCGGAACATCTGATACAACAAGAAGAGCTGATGCAGCGCCAACAGGGAGAACTGTCAACAAATAATGGCAAGTGGCACTATGCAGTAAAAGCCTTTCTCCGCCACTATGCAGATTTATGCAAAGACCAAAGCGCATTACAATGGTCCTCCAGTCAAGACTCCTACAGAATAGAAGCATAAATGCTGCGGGCAGAAATGGCATCAAGAGGAGTGTCCCATAAAGTCCAATCCGGCATGCGACATCCACTGGCCAGTGGAATTGGGGAGGAAAACACTCAGCATATGCTCGAGCGCACTCCAAATCTGACAATAATGCACACCCAACCCAAAGCGTGAAGCTGCGTGAGAAAAAGGAAGATGAATCCACCTCATCATCCACCGTGCGTACGCCTCGGCAAGAAAGGAAGTATGCCTGACGAGGCGACCAGTCAGCAAGAGTACGAGAGAATGCCCTACTCCAATGGATGCTTTCCAAGAGCAGCGATTCCCATCCATTTGTTGTCTGCCATGCCAGGAAAGACGATCCGTGATGGCTTTCCAAGTCAAAAGCAAACTAGAGGTGACCGAGCAACCAGGAATCTGGCCGACCATCTTGCCAAACACAATCTCCCAGAGGGAAGTCTGTCAGTGACCAAAGGCAAAAGTGGTAGCATGTTGACAAAGTGCGGCAATCATAATTGTCCATGGCTGAGACTGTTGTGCAAAAGTGGGCAATAACATGCCCTTCCTCGCTAAAGCGTGGCGGCAAAGGTCCAAAATATTCAGCCCCCCAAAACGCTTTGGAGTGCAAAGTTCCTTCATTAATAAAAAACGGAGGCCTTTCTTGTGAGAACTAGTGCGCCAAGCAAGGAGAGGCGAGCAGGAGGCCAATGCGACAACAACAAGTAAAATTGAACATATGCCATCATGATACTCTGGACGATACGAAGTCGAGCATGTAACGGCCATGTAGATAGTTTTCAATGTAATTTGACATTGAGGCGTTACATGACCCAATCTACGTGCTGAGTATTGGTTACTTGCCAGCCAATAGGATACCCCAAGTGCGTGACAACCACATGTGGATCAAGAATTTCGCCAGGCCCACGCACTACGGGGCATGAGTTTAGATTTCTGAAAATTCACCTTAAGGCCTACTGCTAGACCGAATGTATCCAGTGCCTGCATAATCTCTCGCACATCAATCTGGTTGTTGCGGGGCATGAACAAGGAGTCATCGGCATAAGCCTACCCAATAAAGTCATACCCAGAGGGTAATTTCAACCCATGAAGACAACCAAGCGAAGTCAAGTGATCCAAATGCAATAACAAGGGGTGAGTAGCAATTGCATACAACAAGGCACTGAGTGGGCAGCCCTGCCTGACAGTGCATCCAAGAGGCCAAGGTTCAATAAACTCACCATCAAGAAGGTCTAAAGCCATATTGTGAATATACAGAAAATACAGCATTGGCTAGCTTTGGACCGAATCCAAGGGCCTACATTGTAGTGGCAATGAAATCCCACTGTACCGTATCAAAGGCATGTCTACCTGCATTATAAGTACATCCTATTGGGTATATTTGGCATATTCCATTTCAATCACTACATTAGCCAAATTATCCAAAATTTGGCAACGAGCGATTAGGTCGTACTGCGCCGAACGGATACCCACCATAAGAGGTTCCTTCATACGATGAACAATCGTTTTAGCCAAGATTTATAAATAACTGGCATAACAGTAATCGGCCGCCAATGTGAACTGCTCACAAAGTGCTTGTTTTGGCAACAATTTCAGCAAACCTCAAGATAACGGCAAATTCTCTTTAGACCGCGCAGCCTTCATCATGTAGAGCAATGATTCTTTTAAAGGCTCCCAAAAGGAGATAAAAAATTTCACAGGTGAGCCTATCCCAACTAGGGGAATGCCGTCGGCCGAGAGCAAGTACTGCTAAGTGCAATTCACTTTTTGTAAAATTCGCCTCCATTGCTAGAGCATCATGAGATGAGATAATCGAATGCATCGTAGATAACAAAAGTTGACGTGCATGAAGAACTTCAACTGTCACGTGACACATCCCAACCCTATGCGTCCGTGGACAAGCTATACCACAGCAGGGTTCAGTCAGTTCAGTCAGTCTAGATTAGCAATGATCTGGCACTTTTGTGAGTCTATTCGTAGACCGTGCATGCCCAGTCACTTAGCATAGATGCATATCCTCCGGTTGCACACAGCATGATCATCGGAATTCCCATCAGAATCCATTAGCATCAGTTAGGGGAATTTTCGAGTGCATTTAGCCTATTTTCCTATTTTTGGTTATTTTCACTTATTATTTTTAAGTGACTTTCCAACAAAAGTAGGTAGGGCAATTTTGCTAAGTTAATATATAAGCAAACCCAAGTTAGCACTTTCTGGCAGAAGAGGCAGCAGGAGCACATGCTCAACAGGCAACTTCTCAACAGAACCCCCCAAGAGGCCTAGCGTTTTTGGAGCAGATCCATCAACCTAGCGCTTTTGCATGAAGAACCAGCCCTGGCGTTTTGCACAGCAGATCAGCCCCGGCGACTACAGCAGATAGCAGATCAGCCTAGCGTTTTTGCATCTGCTACAAACCCTAGCGTTTTGCAGATTCTCCGCGACGGAAGGTCAAAGAACATCAGCGTTTTCAGTTTTCAGTCCTTAGTACCTGCAGATCAAGTCCCGAACCTCGCAGATCTCACCTTCCCGCAGCAGTTCCTCGCCGCACGGTCAGTTTCCGCAAGGTTTACAGTTTCAGCCCGGAAAACGCAGATTTCAGCATCTGCATTTTCAGCGCGTCGTCGTCGCATCGTCGTCACCGACATAAGAGTCAAAATTCAGCAGATAGAAGAGTTGCAGATTTCAGCCCATAGCGTTTTTGGACAGCAGTAGAAAGATTGCAGATTTCAGCCCTTAGGTCGACTTCGTCATCACCGTCGTCATCGTCGACATAGCCTAGAATTGCATCAATCCATTGCATACGCATTGTACGCCTTGTGCAATCAAAGTAGACCACTCTCGCCGACGAGAGTGGGGCCTTTGGAGGAGGGTTTTGCAACCTCTCGGGTGTCGTATCTCTTCTCTCTCCTTCTCTCAATCTCATTCACTTGCACGCACAATATCCACTCACTTTGTTCGTGATCATAGCACTCTCCATAAGACGGAAAACTCTCTCTTTCCCTAAGAACTAAAAGGAACCTTGAGCAATAAAGATCACTAATCTTGAGAAAATACAACATTCATTCCGCTACATCTAACATCAACGGATGCCAGAGGAGCAGAAATGATATTCCCAAAAATGGAAAACCATGGCATCTGCAAGCTCTCATTTTGAGGCTGTCCCCCAAGAACCCAATTGGAGCATAACCCTCTTAATAGTTTGAGAAGCCCTTGATTGATGCAAATGCTTCAAAAATTGTTCAGAGGAACGTCGCTTATATACAAACGCTCGATGGCGAGCGCGAGTCTGCCATTTGTCTAATTTACGTCTATCATTGTGCTGCACACATACCCATGTGTCACGTGACACATCCCAACCCTATGCGTCCGTGGACAAGCTATACCACAGCAGGGTTCAGTCAGTTCAGTCAGTCTAGATTAGCAATGATCTGGCACTTTTGTGAGTCTATTCGTAGACCGTGCATGCCCAGTCACTTAGCATAGATGCATATCCTCCGGTTGCACACAGCATGATCATCGGAATTCCCATCAGAATCCATTAGCATCAGTTAGGGGAATTTTCGAGTGCATTTAGCCTATTTTCCTATTTATTGGTTATTTTCACTTATTATTTTTAAGTGACTTTCCAACAAAAGTAGGTAGGGCAATTTTGCTAAGTTTCTATATAAGCAAACCCAAGTTACCACTAAATGGCAGAAGAGGCAGCAGGAGCACCTTGCTCAACAGGCAACTTCTCAGCAAGACCAACCCCCGCGACTACTCTGGCGTTTTCTCCACAGAAGACCTAGCGTTTTTGCATCAGATCAGCCTTGGCGATTTGTGCACAGCAGATCAGCCCCGGCGTCATACGACACAGCAGATCAGCCTAGCGTTTTTGCATTTGCAGAACCCCGGCGACGGAAGGACCAATTTCAGCCCCTGGCGTTTTTGGATTTCAACAGCAAATTAAGACCGGCATTATTCACCTAAAATGTAGCAGATTCAGTCCGTAAAGACCATCAGCTTTCAGCCCTAAGAAACCTCATTTTTCAGCCAAGAAAACGCAGCTAAAACAGTCATTTTCAGCCACCGAAACAGTCCCGAAATTCAGAAGATCTCAGATTTCAGCCATCGTCGCCGTCGTCATCGTCGTCACCGTCGTCGTCATCGGCATAGACCAAGTTGCATAGTCCATTGCATACACATTGTACACCTTTGTGCAATCAAAGAGTAGACCACTCTCGCCGACGAGAGTGGGGCCTTCGGAGGAGGGTTTTACAAACCTCTCGGTGTCGTATCTCTTCTCTCTCCTTCTCTCAATCTCATTCATTTGCACGCACATCCACCCACTTTGTTCGTGACCACAACACTCTACAAGACAGAAAGCTCTCTTTCCCTAAGAACTAAAAGGAACCTTGAGCAGAAAGATCACTAATCTTGAGAAAATACAACATTCATTCCGCTACACCTAACATTGGTATCAGAGCTTTGGAAGTGTTCTGCATTACTCAAGGAAAGAACCACAAGAATTTTTTTTGCTTGTTGCAATCGCACGAACCCAAGTTTACTTGGGCGTGGCGATTCCTAATCGTGTTTTGTTAAAGAGTGACAGGAATCCCAAGAAAGAAGGGCTTGTCCAGCCTCCCCTTGTGTCTCTTTTCACTCATTGAGAGCGAACCGTGCACTTCGCAGCCGGCCAATCGACGTGAGGTGGAAAAAAGCAACCTTGGTGTGAGCGCAAGGCCGCCAACGGGTGCGCCCGCAGAAAAGGGTAGAACTCGGGTGAAGAGAAGATCCTTCTCCAACGCGATTTGCAAGGAAAAGAAACCCTCAAGAACCTCAAGAACCCAAGATTCTCACGAATCAAGGACCTCAAGACCCTCAAGAACCCAAGATTCTCACGAATCAAGGACCTCAAGAACCTCAAGACCCTCAAGAACCAAGTTCCTCGCGAGCTTAAGACCCAAAGATCATAGTGCATGGTCGTCACCCGAAGCGGCATGGATACTTTGCCTTCAGGTGATGAGCATGAGAGAGGCGACGAAGGATTCTCCCCACCAGGAGGTTTTTCCAACCCTCCCCCTTCGCCATCTACGCCAGACCCTATGGAGGCAATGATGAAGCAAATGATGGCCATGATGGATCGACAGGACGACAAGCGCCTTGCTTTGGAACGTGAGCGCGACGCAAGAAAAGAAAGAAAAGAACTAAGGAAGGAAGAAGCCGCAGCAAGAAACGCAGCATTGGAGGCCGATCGTGCTGCGCATAGATTGGCTATGGAGGCCGAGCGTGAAGCTCAAAGGGAGCTTCGCAATCAAGAATTTATTGCCCAAGTCCTAGCCTCGAAGACAGATCCACCCAAAGATCGGGGAAGTTCGTCAAGTGGCGCAAGCCACGATGCGGATTCCAATCATCCAGTTACAGAAAAGTTGATTTTCAGTAAGTATGACGGTAAGATGGATGCTACAGTGATTCATTCTTGGTTGCATCAATTTAATGCTTATTTTGCGACAACTAAGAAGACAAGCAACAGCAAAGTTTTGACGGTAGCTATGTACCTTGCCGGTGATGCCATTAATTGGTACCACGCATGGCAAGAGGCACAGCTAGCCACGCACCTAGAGGCAACCGACGATTTCACGCCCCTCTCTTTTAGTTGGGCTGATTTCCAAGACAAGCTCAAGGCGCGGTTTATGCCACCTCAGTACCTCGCACGGTTGAAAGATGATTGGCGCGCTCTCAAGCAAAATGGTATACCGGTTATGTCTTTTTCTAATCGTGTTTTGTAGCTAGGTACCCAATTACGCATGTCGGATGATGAACGCAAAGAGGCTTTTCTCTTTGGATTGGACAGGTATATCAAGTACGATGTCGAGGTATTCGATCCAATCGATCTCAACAAGGCGGTAGCGATTGCTCTCACACAGGAGATGAAGCACAACAAGGGAAAGCCTAAGGAGAACAAGACTTCCACAAGTACCTCGCAGACTCCTCAGAACGGTAAGAACGGTAAGAATGATAACTCTTCTAACCACTCTACCAACAGTCTCTCATCAAAGCATTCTTCCAATGAATCTAAGGGTAAGGCTAACACAATTGCTAAACCTAAGCTTACTCTAGATGAAAAGGTAGCACAAGGAATTGTAGGAGATTACATCACTTCGGAAGAACAAAGCACGTATTCTAAGGAAGGTCGTTGTTTTCATTGTCGCATTAAGGGTCACATAAAAAGAACATGTCCTAAGCTTGAATCGAATGAATCTAAAGAACCCACAGCACCCACTACATCTGTCAATGCAATGTATGATAACACGATTGTGCCCACAGTTTCTCACGACCCTCTTATTGATAATTCTCTCATCAAATGTTATGGTCGTACGTAAGGGCACCGTTTTGTCATATTGTTTGACCCTGGTAGTATGCATGATGTGATCAGTCCCTCTCTTGTTGAGAGAGCCCGCCTTGAAGTTAGTCCGAGGTCTCCTATCGAGGTCTCTGGCTTTCGTCCTGGTATGGACGCTCTCATCACGAAGGAGTGCCTTGATGTGTTGTTTGCAATTCAACAGACTGCCTTCACTAGACGATTTGTTGTTTCTCCTCTCTCAGGATGTGATATGATTTTAGGCATGAAATGGTTTCGTGAAATCAACCCTCTCGATGATTGGTAGGTTAGCACTTTAACTCTCAATGCCAAAAGTGATTCTCCTACTGTCTTTCATGGAGTGGATACTTCTCCTTCTCCATCTCTCATTGCTAATATGCAGGACAAGATTGACAAGATTCAGGAGAAGGAGACTCCCTCAGTCTCTTTTTCTCCCCAACATGACACAGGATTTTCATGATGATGATTTGAATGACAATGATAAGCATGATGATTTGGATAACAATGACAAGCATGATGATTTGCATGCTCAAGATGTGATTTCTCACAAGCATGATGAATTGCATGAAGATGATGTGATTGTTCAAAAGGATGATGTTTTAGTGGATGCTTTTTCTAGCGAAGCTAACCTCGTTGCAGATATGAGCACTCACGAAGGATCGGTCTTTTGGCTCTCGAGCCTAGGTCAACAGAACCCCCTCAAAAAGAATCCACTCAAGAAGAACCCCGTTAGGAAGAAGCGATCTTGGCTATTGAACCTTGGTCCAAAGAGCCATCACAGGAAGTATTATGTGTTTGCATGATTGATACGCACGCATTGTTCGAGTGTTTCATTCGTGAAGGTTTCCTGTATTTTAGTCAGCATCGTTATGTGATCCCTTTTCCTAGGCATGACATAGTGTATGTTGAGCACGTTTCTCTCATGGATGAGCACAAATGTATGCCGATTGTGCATGAAAAGTTGAAAAGTTTGTATGTCAGGAAGTCACATTCCATGTCTCTTCCTTAGCATGACACAGTTTCCGAAAGAGCACATGATTGTATGAGCACCAAGCATGGGCATTTCCATTGTGATTTGCCACAGTTGATTGATTTCGATCAAACACAAAAGATTCGAGCGCATTGTTTGCATGTGTTTGATGAACGGGTTGTCACTCCGTCTCTATGTTCATCTACATTGCATACACAGTCTTTAGAGAAGACAAGATTTATTTCCTTCACTTTACATGGAATGGATATGTTCATGGTTTTGTGTTGGAGATGGTTTCAGGAATTTTCAGCCATGGAGATTCTTGAAGATGGAAGAAGCAAGACTCTAGACGAAGTTGAAGCAAGAAAGGAGATTCAGAAGACTTTGTGTCGCTTTCGGCACGGCCCAAAGAAGCAAGCGTTGCAGACCTTTATGAAGTTCAAGTACCGCACGACCCACACATCAGAGTGGGCCGGCGAAGAGTCCCTTCCAGGATTCCGGATGCTGTTGGCGATCTCCCTCGACGCAAGACAGTTCGGTACCAGTACCTCACTTTGAAAAGGAGGGGATGTCACGTGACACATCCCAACCCTATGTGTCCGTGGACAAGCTACACCACAGTAGGGTTCAGTCAATCCGATCAAGTTAGATTAGCAGTGATCTGGCACTTTTGTGAGTCTATTCGTAGACCGTGCATGCCTAGTCACTTAGCATAGATACATATCCTCCGGTTGCACACAGCATAATCATCGGAATTCCCATCAGAATCCATTAGCATCAGTTAGAGGAATTTTCCAATGCATTTAGCCTATTTTCCTATTTATTGGTTATTTTCACTTATTATTTTTAAGTGACTTTCCAACAAAAGTAGGTAGGGCAATTTTGCTAAGTTTCTATATAAGCAAACCCAAGTTACCACTAAATGGCAGAAGAGGCAGCAAGAGCACCTTGCTCAACAGGCAACTTCTCAACAAGACCAACCCCCGCGACTACTCTGGCGTTTTCTCCACAGAAGACCTAGCGTTTTTGCATCAGATCAGCCTTGGCGATTTGTGCACAGCAGATCAGCCCCGGCGTCATACGACACAGCAGATCAGCCTAGCGTTTTTGCATTTGCAGAACCCCGGCGACAGAAGGACCAATTTCAGTCCCTGGCGTTTTGGATTTCAACAGCAAATTAAGACCGGCATTATTCACCTGAAGTGTAGCGGATTCAGCCTGTAAAGACCATCAGTTTTCAGCCCTAAGAAACCTCATTTTTCAGCCAAGAAAACGCAGCTAAAACAGTCATTTTCAGCCACCGAAACAGTCCCGAAATTCAGCGATTAGAAGATCTCAGATTTCAGCCATCGTCGTCATCGTCGTCATTGTCATCGCTGTCGTCGTCGTTGTCACCGTCGTCGTCATCGGCATAGACCAAGTTGCATAGTCCATTGCATACGCATTGTACACCTTTGTGCAATCAAAGAGTAGACCACTCTCGCCGATGAGAGTGGGGCCTTCGGAGGAGGGTTTTACAAACCTCTCGGTGTCGTATCTCTTCTCTCTCCTTCTCTCAATCTCATTCATTTGCACGCACAGCATCCACCCACTTTGTTCATGACCACAACACTCTACAAGACAGAAAGCTCTCTCTTTCCCTAAGAACTAAAAGGAACCTTGAGCAGTAAAGATCACTAATCTTGAGAAAATACAACATTCATTCCGCTGCACCTAACACCATGCCTAACAAAGAGCTATCGATTCACTTTCAAACAATAAACGTATGTCAACCAAGAGTTTGAGCTGTTGATAAACATGTTTGGCATCATCAACATCACCACGTAATTGAAGCATGTAATGCTTGCCATATTCCCGAATTATACTTTTTCTCATCACTCCTTTCACTGCCTCCCAATGCTTCTTACCAGGATTAGACATGTATCATAAATCATCTCGCGGAACACCATGTGCAGCAGACGTCTCCAAGAGAGAGACTAATCACAGTGCAATCGCCCAAAGCGCAATGTCATCACAATGGGGACATGATCAGACAACAAGAACGTATGGTCTATGCTCATTTCGCATAGAAACGCATCAAATTGTTGCATGTTGAGGACGTACCACCGATCTAATCGTGCACGATATGAAGAGTGAGCATTATGCTGAAAAGTATACCCATAAACATTTGGATGCAAAAGGCTCCACAAATCCGACATCCGTGTGCATGCAATGAGATCTGTTCAGGCCTACAATTCCACACTCAACATGTGTAAATGTCCTGTGGTATTATCAGATAAAGCGGGTGCATTGTTAAAATCACCACAAAGCAGAGCATTGGAAAGTCATGGATAAGAAGACATTGTACGCTACACAGCAACCCGTTGCCCCGATGTTATATGCCCATAAACACCACCAAAATTCATAAGGCTAGCCATTGATCAAACATTTAACCACCATCCAATGACCCGCTGGATCATTGTACGCAAGAATTTGTTGCAACTCATGCCGTAATCAAAACACCCGAAAAGCCCGATAGACCAGCATATGCTATCCATCCCGCAATATACGAGCATTGCCCAACAAATTCATGCTGATTATGCTCTTGCAAAACCACAATGTCTGCCTTACATGTATGTACATAATGCCAGGTTAATCTCCACTTGTCAGGGTTACATAACCCGCGCACATTATATGAAATGCATTTAACACAACCATGCATTCAAGAGATATGTACAAAGACAAAGGAAGGAAGGGATTAAGTTGACGTGCCCAAAAGCACATCAACATCAACAGATCGCGGCTCAACTACAGCATCCTGCATTCCTGCCTCAGAGGAAGCAAAGCTGGTAGGTGAAGGAGAAGCCCCATGAATCACTGCATCTCTGTAAGAGTGTACCACCTTCTTCCCTGCATCCGCAAGAGTGCGATTGCCATTACAAGGAAGAGGTTTTTGCACCACAGATTTCACTTCAGGAGGTACATAATTGCGACAAGAAGAGAGGTGTGGGCATATTTTAACAGTCTTCTTGGGGATCACCCAAGGAGATCCTTCCCCCGAATCCACATTTTTCCCCTAATTCTTGGTCTCATGTGCAGATACAATCTTTCCTTTGCTCTGAATGTTTGGAGAAGTAGCAGATTTGACCTTGTCTTTATCCAAAGGTGGAGTAACAGGCAAAGAAGAACCCCAATAGTGGTGGATCTAGGGTTAGAGGTTTCTTTCTCATTGAGTCATTGGAAACTGCTAGTTGAGGAACTGCTGAAGGAGGAGGTTGCAAAACAGGTTCTCGACGTTCAAATTGCATGTGTCCAAATTTCCCACAACGAAAACATGGATTTGCAAATTTTTCCCATTTAAAGGGCGTTTCCCAATGAGAGGGTCCCCAAGTTGATATTAATACCTTCAGTGGTGAGAACGTCTATGTCCCAAAGCACACAAAACCGATTTGTATTGGTATCAAGTTTGGAAGGACAAATCACTTTCTCCAAGTGAGTAGCAAGCTTAGGAAGAAAGTGTCGCCAGGTGCACGGAAAGTCAACTATTGAGAGATCAACCTCCATGAGAAGACGGCGAGATAGTGGAGGTGGACAAGGAAGCCATCAAGGAGTACCTCACGAGGGACCAAGGCAATCACAGAAACCATAGAGGGGAAGATGTAGTGTCACGTGCACATCTAACCCTATGTGTACGTGGACAAGCTACTTCATGACATGGGTTCAATTCAGTTCAATCAGCCTAGATCTGTTCGCAGACCGTGCATGTCCAGACACTTAGAGTAGATACATATCCTCTGGTTGCACACAGCATGATCATCAGCATTACCATCAGAATCCATCAGGAGCATTTTTACAGTGCATAGACCTATTTTCCCTATTTTTGACATTTTTCACTTATTATTTTAAGTGACTTTTGTTGGAAACTAGGTAGGGCAAATTCATGCTGATTATCCAACAAATTCATGCTAATTATGCTCTTGCAAAACCACAATGTCTCCCCGAATCCACATTTTTCCCCTAATTCTTGGTCTCATGGGCAGATATAATCTTTCTTTTGCTCTAAATGTTTGGAGAAGTAGCAGATTTGACCTTGTCTTTATCCAAAGGTGGAATAACAGGCAAAGAAGAACCCCAATAGTGGTGGATCTAGGGTTAGAGGTTTCTTCCTCATTGAGTCATTGGAAACTGCTAGTTGAGGAACTGCTGAAGGAGGAGGTTGCAAAACAGGCTCTGGACATTCAAATTGCATGTGTCCAAATTTCCCACAACGAAAACATGGATTTGCAAATTTTCCTCATTTAAAGGGCGTTTCCCAATGAGAGGGTCCCCAAGTTTATAGTAATACCTTCAGGGGTGAGAACATCTATGTCCCAAAGCACACAAAACCGATTTGTATTGGTATCGAGTTTGGAAGGACAAATCACTTTCTCCAAGTGAGTAGCAAGCTTAGGAAGAAAGTGTCGCCACGTGCGCGGAAAGTCAACTATTGAGAGATCAACCTCCATGAGAAGACAGAGAGATAGTGGAGGTGGACAAGGAAGCCATCAAGGAGTACCTCACGAGGGACCAAGGCAATCACAGAAACCATAGAGGGGAAGATGTAGTGTCACGTGCACATCTAACCCTATGTGTACGTGGACAAGCTACTTCATGACATGGGTTCAATTCAGTTCAATCAACCTAGATCTGTTCGCAGACCGTGCATGTCCAGACACTTAGAGTAGATGCATATCGTCTGGTTGCACACAGCATGATCATCAGCATTACCATCAGAATCCATCAAGAGCATTTTTACAGTGCATAGACCTATTTTCCCGCTTTTTTGACATTTTTCACTTATTATTTTAAGTGACTTTTGTTGGGAACTAGGTAGGGCAAAATTAGCAAGTGAAGTATATAAGAAAACCTAGCGCTAGCACTTTCTGGCAGAAGAGGTAGCAGGGACTTGACATCCACAATGCACCTTCTCAAGCAAGACCCCCCCCCCCCCCCCCCCCCCCCCCCCCCCCCCCCCCCAGCAAGAAGACTCAGCGTTTTCAGCCAAGAACAGCCAGCCTTTTTCTTCAAGTGCAGAACCAGCCCAGCGTTTTGCAATTGCAGGCCAACCCGGCGACAGCAGGACAGCACAAGCCTAGCGTTTTTGCAACAGTCCCAATTTCAGCCCTAGCGTTTTGCAGATTCATCGCGACAAGATAATCGGAAGCAATAGGGTTTTCAGTTTTCAGCATAAGACACCGCAGTAGACCCCCAAACCTCGCGGATCTCACCTTCCCGTAGCAGATCCTCGCCGCACGGTCAGATCCCGCATAGTTTGCAGAATCAGCCAGGAAAACACAGCTTTCAGCATTTGCGTTTTCAGCGCGTCATCGTCGCATCGTCGCCATTGACGTCGTCACCGACATAGAGTCAGAATTCAGTAGATAAAGATTTGCAGATTACAGCCATTAGCATTTTCAGATTTCAGCCCGTCTCGTCGTCGTCGACATTGTCAGCAAGTCCAAGCATTGTAGAGATTTGTGCAATCAGTAGTAGACCGCTCTCGCCATAGAGAGTAAGGCCTTCGGAGGAGGGTTTTGACAACAATCTGGTGTCGTATTCTTCTCTCTCTATCTCTCAGCCTCATGCACCTTCATTCACAGTGTTTACCACTTTGTTTGTGATCACTTGCACTCTCTCACTAAAGGAAGGGAAGGCTCTCCCTTCCGCAAGTAAAAGGAACACAGTGGCACTCATCTTGAGCAGAGTTCAACATTCACTTCCGCTGCACCTTATATGTATGCAACAAGAGATGATTGGGTGAAGGTGGTGAAGAAGAACCTCCCAAAAGAGGTGAAAGAAGCACAAAAGTAGAAGATAGAGCTAGTGTACACCACGATGAGGGGGAGAAGATGAGACATGGTCATCCGCCCAACATGCAAGTCAAGGGCCTAGTAGAGAGGGTTGAGACTTCACTCCACTCCTGAAAGGGATGGGAAGATGTTATGCATGAAGATCGGGTATGCACAAGAAGGGCCCTCTCCTCTCACCAAAGCTTGGAGGGCAGGGAGGGATGCCACAATGAAGAAAGCCCTCGTTTTGGGATGAGGAGGCAAAATAGTCCCAGTTTTTCTAGAAAACGACTTGACGAGGATGCAGATTGTAGAGCATGCATGCCAAGTGTATTACAATCCAAAAGGGAGGGGAAGAAGGCCTCTTACAGAGATGGTCAGGTCATCATGGCCGGCCAACAGATTAACAGTGCTCAGCCTTGGGACACACTAGCCCACTTGCAGACATAAACATTGCAATCCAGAACTGCAAGGGTTCATTATGGGCACAACCTGGACGACTAGAGCATGTGAAGGGTAAAGACATAGTCCTACTAACAGAGGCACATCAAAGCCCAGAGAGAGGGCACCCTCGTATAGAGGGATGTCGATGGGAGTCCACTGTCACAAACTGATGATGTGGCATGACCACCCGCGGCCAGATGCTGACGTGGACAGACAGTACGACAGCTGACGTAGCAGACAATACAAACGTCCAAAAATTGCGCTGATAGGCTGCTGACACGGCAATACGGACGCCTGTAAAACGCGCTGCTGACGTGCCAGAGCTGTATGGAATTCCACAAAAAACGTTGATGCTTTTTGGGCCAGATTTTGGGACCAGTAGCTTTTGGAACTGTTTGCTTTTGAGTTTAACTGCTTTTGGGGCTCTGCTTTTGGCATCCCTTGTAAGAATAAAACGAGCCCAAGGGGCCTCACTCTTCAGAGCATCTGGACGCAGAGTCTGAGAGCCGAGGACCCGCGGGAGTTGTAACTTTGATTAGGGGACGCCAGTCTTTGGGGCCAATACCTCTGGGCACGGAACTACGCCGAGCCGTGTCGACCAAAATTGAAATGTGATTTTAAAGTTTTTAAGTATTTTAAGTGATTCTCTCGTGTGTCGTGTTGGATTCCCGACTTGGGGTGTGCAAGCCTGTGACAGAGGTATCAGACCATCAAGCGTGTGCTTTTCTCAAAGCATATCGGTCCTATCAAAGAGCAGACAGGGCACTTGGGCACAATTTTGGATTGAAGAATCTGCGTGTCCCGACCCTAGACTTATTAGCGACTCCCACACTTCGTACATCACGCATCAAGCGCGCTCCCGTCTTCATCGTTCTGTCTTACAGGGCATAAAGCCATAAAGAATCCCAGATTACACATGGGTTCTCATGGAGAATCTGGCAAAAAATACATCTCCTAGTCGAAATCAGGCGTGGGAACTCAAGAAAAGAATGAAGATTTGGGCAATTTTTTGGACAGAGAAGCTTGCCAGAGCGAAGTACAAGCATCAATTGGGGCATGAGGCCATTGATTTTTCTCTAAGGATGGAAGGAAAGCTGAAAAGATAGACAAGTGCAGAAAAGTGGAAGCTTTATTCGTAGAAAGAGCTAGACAGAACTGTTGACCTGAAGATGAACCAGATGCTGGAAAAGATACTTATTATGAAAGATTTTGGGATACTTTTCCGACCTCTTCTTTCAAGAAGATCAGTTTTAAGGAGCAGATTGAGAGGTTTTATTGTGGACTTCCCAAAGAAATTCGAGACTACTGCCTTGAGAAGAAGTTAGAGTCCATTCAACAATTGATGAGACATGCTAAGCGGGGATTCGCTATGCATTCGGGTAACTTGACTTACCCACCAGATGAATCTTTGACAAGTCAAAACAGAAACAGACGACTGGAAGATACACGAACTCGACTGACTGACAGAAGAACAGAAAGATACACGATCTCGGTTCTAGAGATATATATATTTCAAAGCAGGAAAGTGTTTTGAATGTGGAGAACAAGGACATATCGCTACACGGTGCCCCAAAAAGGCACAAGAATAAGGATGACTGACAGATTAAAAGTACATTGGGACGAGGAGATACTGGTTCCAGATCAGATAGAACATTATAAATTAAGAATGAGATGATGATGACTTTGGAGCAGTGACAGCTCCCGAATGAACAAGAACTGCAAGAGAACGAGGAGATACTCGTTCCGATACAAATACTCGCTTTCCAAAACAAGAAAGAGAAAGGTAAAGTGAACGGTGGTTCTTAGTTAAGACCATCGGGCATTAAATGCGAAATGGATGGATGGGGAGGACCTAGCAGATACTCCTCAGATTTGGAACTTTACCTCGACGCTTTTGGTCTAGCTAAGGCTATTCCAAGAGTTCCCACAGATCAGCGGGTTGAATCTGGTGCAGGTGGGACTGCACAAGAGAGGAGTTACTCCGCTCCTTTGTGACAGATCACCTAGATGGAATAAAGTCATTGATTTCCTTTTGGACTTCAAGGATACTGATGTGCTGACAATATTCTGTTGGATGACTTTATGAGAGATGTAACAAACTTGGGCACCCCAAGTCAAGATTCAACCGCGACACAGCAAAGATTCACTTCAAACAGTCCACAAAAGACGACACGGCCCGACGTAGTTCCGTGCCAAGAGGTATTGGCCCCAAAGACTGACGACCTTTCGGTATTTCTTTTTATATTAATCTTGTCTGCAAAGTACAAGAGCTCACGGGTGCTCACTCTCTCTCTCTGCGTCCAGATGCCCAGAGAAGTGAGCAACTGAGGCTTATTTAATTCTTACAAGGGATGCCCCAAAAGCAGAGCCCCAAAATCTTCTAAACTCGCAAGCTTTGAATAATTAAAGCAAACTATCCCCAAAAGCTTGCAAGCGCTAATTCAGCCAATCAAGAAGCAGCAACGTAATTTTCGAAATTCGAACAGCATGTCAACGCTTTTTACGCCACGTCAATAGTCAACGGAAATTGTGGGCGTCCGTACATTTTTGATGCATTTTCCGAGATTTTGCCAACAGCGTGTGTGTCCGGGGGCCTGCCACATCACCAGTTTGTGACATACCCCCCTCTTGAAAGAATTGTAATCACCCTCGATTACGCCTACAAAACAGATAGAGGCCATAAACTGACTTAGTAGACACTGATTGTTAGTACCAACGCACTAGACACGACACATCTGGCACTTCTACAAGACCACAGTCACATCATCGGACATCACTTAACATCACCAAGACATCACATGACAAATCATATACGAATTTATTCCAAGTCTCAGACCATGATCAATTGGCAACCTATTTAGTAATCGCATCTAGATCCATTCCAGACCTCACGAATGTCCGATTAACTAATCATTATTGCAATCATGTCTATAGAGATTTATGAGACTGAAATGCTACAATCATTTCGTCTTTCACTTCCTGCACTCAAACAAGTCAAGTACAAATCAATCATTTTCATTTTCGGGAATTCCAGTTATAAAGTCATACAGCAGAATACTACTCAACCCTTTAGTATCCCTGAAACCCAAAGGGGACATCAGTGACTCTATTCAAGATCGAGGTAATCCGTTGACAAAGGAGCGGAGTGACTCCCCTCTTGTGCAAACCCGCTGCACCAGATTCACCCTCGCTGAAGTCGGGGTTCTATCGGAGTAGACTATGCTAAAACGAATGCTTCAAGGTAAAGTTCCAAAATCTGAGAAGTATCAGCTAGGTCCTCCTCTATCCACTTCACATCTGATAAAGGATAGTTCTTGAACTTAACCAAGAACCGCCTAATTACTTTACCTTTTATCTTTTTGTCCTTGTGTGCCAATATCTGTTTTGGAACGAGTATCTCCTCGCTTTCCTCCACTTCGGGTTGCTCATCTGTCTCCCCATCATCGGAACATCGCCTTTAAAAGGCTTCAATAGACTCACATGAAATGCATTGTGAATCTTCCAAGTATCGGGCAGCTTCAGTCTAAAGGAGACATCATTTATCTTTTCTTTTATCTAGAAAGGGCCGTAATACCTCATGCAAAAGCCGCTTCTTTCCCTTTTTCTTTCTTAGGTGTGCCTTCTCAAAACGTAAGAGCACCCAATCGTCTTCCTTTAATTTCAAATCGCGATGGTGTCGATCTGCTGCCTTCTTGTGTCGTTCCTGAGATTTCGCTAAAGCCTCCTAGACCTTGGCAAATGCAGTGTTCAAGTTCCTCGTGTAGTGGTCGGCTTCAAAAAATTTATTTTTCGTGCTAAGGAAGGGTGGAACCTTCAGAGCACCTTCAATGATCTCAAATAGCGCCTTCCCTGTCGAAGAGTGGATTGTGTTATTGTAGGCAAATTCCACCAAGGGCAAAATTTTTTCCCATTGAGTCTTCTAATAAAAAATGTAAGACTTCAATAAGTACGACTGAATTTGCAATCTCAGATTGCCCATCTGTCTGCAAGTGATGTGCCAATGTTCTCTCAAATAGCTCTCCAAAACAAACTCGTGAATCGGGGATCTCTATCAAAGACTATTGTCTTAGGCATGCCATGTAATCTGAAAATCTGTGCAATGAACAGTCTCGCTAAATGATCCGGCTTGACTGTTTTCTTCACTAGAATGAAGTGAGCTTGCTTACTAGATCTGTCGATGACAGTCCAAATGCCATCATGCCCACTCTGTCTTCGGGAGATAAAAAATGAAATCCATTTCATTACTTTTCGAGGGGCGGGTGGGAATGGGTAAAGGCTGTAACAACCCCTGTGCTTTATGCCTGTCAAACTTGACCTTTTGGCATACTAAGCAACTGCGTACAAAGTCGTCCACATCTTTCTTCAGTCTCGGCCGAAAGAAGTAACGCTCCACACCTTTCAAGGTGGTGTCGATGCCACGATGACCCGTAAAAGATGGACAATGGCACTCAGTCAGAACCCTTTTCCCTCAACGACTGTGTGACGCACAACATCGTTTTCTTCATCAAGTAGCCATCCCATATGGAATATCCCGATACTACCTCCCCATTCTGTATTCGAGTGAATACATCAAAAAAATTCGGATCTGTGGTGTACTGATCAACCATGTCTTCGAAGCTTCTATGATGAATCACGGAAATAGCCAACACTAGCGGCTTCCGAGACAAAGCATCTGCCACCAAGTTCTTTTGTCCCTGTACATGGACAATCTGGAAGAGAAACTGTGAGAAGATGTTAGCCCATCGCATCTGCTTTTCCGAAAGCTGCTTCTGTAACAAGAAGTAGCGTAAATTCTGATGATTAGTGAAGACCGTGAAGTCGGCTCCAAGTAGGTAATGTCGCCACTGAGTAAGAGCATGGATCACTGCCAAAAGCTCTTTCTCATAGATCTGTGCTGCCAATTCTGGCCTTGAAAACAATCGGCTTTCATAGGCAATCACATGGCCTCCGCTTTTCAAATCAATCCTGTTGAAACAAGAGGATCCCTGAAGTCGTTCAAGAATATCATCGATCCTTGGAATCGGAAATCTGTTCTTGATGGTGATTTTATTGAGCTCTAAAATCAATGCACATTCTCCAAGATCCGTCCTTCTTTAAGACCAACAACAACAACAACAGAGAGCAGTAGGGTGAGTACTCGACTGGATAAGACCCTTTTCAAGGTCTCTCACTTGGTTCATGATCTCTTCATTCTGGGCTTGGCTAATACAGTAAGGTGGCCGGTTCGAAGGTGTGCTTTCAGGAATCAGATCAACGGTGTGATCCTCAAGTCGAGATGGGGGCAACTCGCCTGGAAGGCCCTCGGAGAAGCAATCGGCATGAGTGTGGAGAAAATCTTGGTGTTCTCTATCAAGTTCAGACATGTTCGTTCTGTGTTCATCATTTAACTCTTTCAAGTAGATCGAGTAAACAAAGAGACCAGATTTCATTAATTTGGAAATGGCCGAAGCCGATACAATAGGGATAGACTCGCCCTTCAATTTTACATCGAGTACAATTTTTCGGCTCTTTTCATTCGTCAAGGTTGCTTTCTTTGCCCGATAATCGACGACGGCGTTGTTCTTATGGTACCAAGGGACTCCTAAGAGAACGTCACAACCTTCCAAGGGTATTATGTAAAAGTCCTCGTGTCCCAAATACCCCTGACAATGCAACCGAAGTTTGCCAATGACAGGTGTAATGGCTATGTCCCGTCCGAGTGCCGCTAAAACTACCTCTGCTAATGGTCCCATCCTATCGGGTGTAATCTCGAGCCGTGCCGCCAATTCCGGTGAAATGAAGTTGGCCTCGGCTCCTCCATTGAAGAAAATCAGGGCTTCTTGATCTTTCACTTTGCCCCAAGCACAAAGTTCTGTACTTTCATCAATGAGGCTTGGGTACCCATGCAATTTGGTACCAGTCCTTTCATCTTGCCTTTTCTGCCACGTTCCTCTGCTGCTCTTGAACTCTCTGGCCTGTCTTCAGTCTGTTCTTGCTGTGCCTTTTTGGGGCACTTTGCGGAGATGTGCCCATGTTCCCCGCAACCAAAACACTTCCCCTCTCTGATATAATTGGCCCTCTCTCGAAGAGTGAGCCAAGTCGTGTATCCATATCCTTCTTTTCTTGGGAACTCTTTCTTTCTACTTTCATTGTTAGAGGTCTATCGGGTTCTCTGAGTCAAGATCTCATCAGTAGGGTAAGTCAAATTTCCCGAATGTACCGAGAAACCCCGTTTCGCATGACCCATTAAATCTTGAATAGAATTTGACTTTTGTTCGAGGCAGTAGTCTCGGATCTCTGTGGGGAGTTTGCAACAAAACTGCTCAATCTGTTCCTTAAAAGAGACCTTCTTAAATGAAGAGGTAGTGTTTGTACAAGTGCTGGATTCGTGTCGTCTAGTGCGTCGGTACTTAGGGTCAATGTCTACTGAACTAGTTTATGGCTTGTGTCTGATTGTGCAGGTGCAATCAAGGGCGATTACAATTCTTTCAAGAGAGGGGTATGTCACAAACTAATGACGTGGCATGACCACCCGTAGACAAATGCTGAGGTGGACAGACAGTACCGCAGCTGACGTGGCAAACAGTACGGACGTCCGAAAATTGCGTTGACAGGCTGCTGAAGTGGCAGAACTGTACAGAATTCTGCAAAAAGCGCTAATGTTTTTTGGGCCAGATTTTGGGACCAATAGCTTTTGGAACTCTTTGCTTTTGAGTTTAACTACTTTTGGGGCTCTGCTTTTGGCATCCCTTGTAAGAATAAAAGGAGCCCAAAGAGCCGAGGACCCGCGAGAGTTATAATTTTGATCAAGCACTAATATCAAAATAAATACCAAAAGGGGCGCCAGTCTTTGGGGCCAATATCTCTGGGCACAGAACTACGCCGAGTCGTGTCGACCAAAATTGAACTGTGATTTAAAGTTTTGAAGTATTTTAAGTGATTCTCTCGTGTGTCGTGTTGGATTCCCGACTTGGGGTGCCCAAGCCTGTGACATCCGCCAATACGAGGAACACAAGTCGGCACCTCAAGAGGTTCAGGGAAATGGTAGCGCTTTTTTTTATGAGAGTTATAGGGACTCGCAGATCAAGACACAGAGGTCAGATATATGTGAATTAGCTTGCAGATTTCCTAGGCTAGACTAATATACATGGCTTTACACTATTTTTCACCATCAGCATCCTCGTTGAAGGAGGGGACTACAAAGGATGGGGATATGGGGCCATTACCATAAGCATGCATGTATGACCCATATGCATGCATGCGTAAGGAGATTGTACACTATTCCACCCTAGGCAATGTCTTGCTCATGGGAAACGTCAATGACCATAAACAGAGCCACATGGAGATGTCACACATAGTGGAGGAGGAGGATGAGGGGGTTGCCCACATATCTAAGGACTCAAACCAGACAAAGGATACTATGGAGACCACTTCCTCAAGCTAGCAGCATGCCACCATCTCGTTACATATGATGGAATGGCACAGTGGCCAGGATTAGGACCACCACCAACATGCTTCCGACATGGGGGCCATCCCACAAAAGGAGCACAATGGTAGTTTATGTTATGTTATGGGGTCATTGGAGGCCATCGGCCCGCCCATTCAAAATTGTCTGTCACAATTTGCACTTTTATTTTCTGGATTGTTTGGAAAGCTAGATGAACACATGTTTTGCGAGCCACTCCTTCCTCAATGTCTGGACTCTGATACCTTCGTTGTGATATGGTCAAAGTTAATGTACACTTTGCACAGCCGGTGGATACATCAGCCGGCTCTTCTAGGGCAGCGAGGGAGCGAAGGGGAGAGTCGGAGGGCTCGCACTTCAACCTTCTTCAATATGGATCATGGCCGGATCACTTGGCACCACGCACGTTCCCAATGGTTCAATTTATGGTTTTTCCTTACAGCCTTGTACTTTCTTTTGGAGACACGCTCACATGAGCATCTCTAAAGGTCTACATGTGCTTAGTATACAACTCATTTTTCCTCACAGAGAGAGAGAGAGAGAGAGAGAGAGAGGGGGGGGGGGGGGGGGGGGGGGGGGGGGGGGGGGGGGGCTATCTTGAGGTCCTAACGGTTATGCTTCAAAAACATAAAGAAAAACAATGTCTACCCTATCTCTTCAATATGAAGCAAAACACGGCTATCTCGATTAATCCCCATGCTCTTCATGTATTTCCCCTTGAACTTCATCACTTCGGCCATTCCAGCAAAGCTCCCCGTGGAGACCCACTTGGCTTCACATTTGTTAGTTTTCCTGTCAAAAGAAAAAGAATTTTAGTAAAAGTAGTTTGAACAGTAAAATAAAATATTAAGACGATACTTTTATGATAAAAATTTTGAAGACTGTTTCAAATCCCACACAGGTTGTTCATGTATTGATAATTGAGGTAACAAACTAGCTAGAAGTATAGAAACTAGCTATATTTTATTGCAAATATATGCCTTGAGAGAGAAACAGCATGTGCTCATAGTGATCATATATCCAGCAAGCATCTTTCAAAGTTTTTGTTTTTGGGATTTCACAAGACGCTGTGTCTTGGCTTGGCTTAGGATGGAGATAGAGAGACGTGATCTGGGATGTCTTAAGGTGGCCTGAGTAGGTTTAAGTTAAAGAAGTTAAAGAAGTCAAAGAAATCACAGGATAAAAAAGAGCTCATGCAGACCAAGCTCTGCCACATGAGCAATAGGAAAAAGAAATGAGAAAAGTGAAGGAAAAAAAGTCAGTAGCAAACTTCAAAAGATAAAGGAGCAGATTAAAAGCGATGAGCTCAAGTACTCAAGGGAAAGGTGAAGGTGGAGGTTGCAGCAAAACAGCACAAAGAATTCAAAATTGAGTAAAGGCGGTCAGGGAGGAGACAAAAGGAACGGTAGATAAAAACCACATTCAAGGGCCTCTTATTCGGTTAAGGGAGTTGGAAAGACTGTGATTACTGCTGCAAATGGCAGATCTTTCACACTTGTTGATGCATTGTATGTACCTGTGACCCTGTCTCTCCCACTGAACCCTTGGCGATAGCAGATCAGCCCACAGCGTCTTCGTCGTCGCCGCCGTCGTCATTGTCGTCATCGTCCAAGCACCAGCAGTACCAAGTACGCAGCGTTTTCCAGCTCTTCTCATCAGAGTTTTCAGTCCTTCAGCATCAGCGTCTTCAGCATGGAGCATCTCAGAATTCAGCCAGCAGTCCAGCATTTTCAGCACGAAGATTTCAGCCCCTTCATCGCCAGTTAGTTGCAGATCACAGCTGTCAGCCCCTAGCATTTTCAGCATTCAGCCATAGCCTCGTCGTCGTCGTCGTCGTCGTCGCGTCGTCGTCTTCACAGTACCACGCACCAGCAGTACCAAGCACCAAGTACCCCGCAATATCCAGCACTTAGCCTCTCAAGTACCAACTATCCACAGCTCGCTGCTGCTGGTTAGCTATCCGCTTGCGCAGCTTGTGCCATCGCTTCACCCCCCCACCCCCCCTCGCGCCCAGCGGCCCAGCGCGGTACTGCTCCAGCCGCCCGCCTACGGCACTTCGCTCCTTGGTGCCCGCCCCGCCTGCCAAGGCAACTGCAATACCTTCAATATGCGTTCTACTACCTTGGGTGACTGGTGGTTGGCTTCGCCAGACTATGGAGTACTCGGACCTCTCGAACCAGTGCTTTATTTGTCGACAGATGGGCCATCTAGCAACAGACCCATCCCCAGCCTCCTAAGGCTGGCCAGACACAGCATACAGACAATCAGGGAGCTCAGGCAGGAGCCTCCTCTGAGTCTGGTGCCCAGGTAGAGGAGTGGTGGCAGCAAGTTCGTGGTCGTCGCCGCCAGGCACCTCCACGTCAGTTCGTCCCATTGGTGGTCCCCCTACACCGGGCTAGCAGTAGTGGGAACCGTTTTGGGAACCGTTTTGACCCCTTACAGCAGGACGAGCCCACAGTTCCACCCTCCACCTCAGCCTCACCACCGATAGCCCCTACCCCCCCCCCGTGCCACCATCCGCCCAGCCCCCTCCGCCTCCATCTCCTCCACCTCCCCCCATCCCACCCGTTGCTCCTCCCTCCCCTTCCATTCCACCAGGTAGCCCCCCCCGCCTCCTCATCCTCTCCTGCTCCTACTCCACACCTGGCTCAGGGGCAGGACTTTCATCGTCTACTAGGAGGTCTCTTGGCAGTGCTTTTTCACAAGCCGCCTCGCGAGAGAGGAGCAGCGAAGAGACCCCCCTTATGGTGGAGACATCACCCTTTGCCGCAATCCTTCGAGGATTGACGAGCTTCGACAGAGGGATTATTGTGCCAGGCAGGGCTCAATGGATCACTATGCACGTTCAAGGTTGCCTTGTGGGCTTCGTGAACATATATGCGTCCAATGTGGCGAGTGCATGAGCAGAGTTTTGGTCACAGATTGTTGAGTCTCTGCCGCAGGCAGAGCAGTGGTGCATAGGGGGTGACTTCAACATGTTGGAGGACCCTTCTGACAGGATTGGTGGTAGCCACGCTACTGTGCATGGAGTTGAGCTGGCAGCTTGGGAGAGGTTTTGTATGACTCTGAGGGTTTCGGATGTGTGGCAGCGCTCTAGCTTTGTGAGGCCCCCAGACAGCCTAGCCTTCTCTCGTTCGGACCGCAGAGTGGGAGGAGTGAATCTATCGCAGATAGATCGCTTCTACACTAGTGACCTTTTCTATGACTTGGGTGGGACAGTTGGCATTCTGGCAGGGACTTCCTTCTCGGACCATGCACCAGTGATCCTCACAGTGGCAGATAGGCAGAGGAGGGGGAGCACGATGCTTCGCATCCCTGAGAGGGTCTTGCTGGACTCTGCACTCAGAGAGCGAGTGGAGGCTCTTTGGACAGAGAGCTTGGACATGCAGGATTCTCCTGCTCACAGAGTGTCCTCAAGAATAGCTCAACTTAGTTGTTTCTTTCTCCAGGAGTCCTTGGCTCGCCTGGCTGCAGCGAGAGGAGAAGCAGCGTCTAAGACGGGGCATTGCTTCCTTGCAGAGGATGCAGGAGCAGCATCCAGATAGTCCTTGGTTGGAGGAGCAGTTACAGCAGGCTCGCCACGAGCTTATTAGCACAGAGCAGCGGCGCCATGAGTTTGCTTTCCATCGACAGGCATCTCAGTGGACGCGGGTGGGTGACAGAGTGACTGGTGCTTTCTTCGAGACAGTGGGACCTTGGCATACGCATGCCAAGGTCAGTCAGTTGAGGAGGCCCGACAAGTCAGTTGCTTTTGAGCCAAAGGACATGCGTGCAGTTGCTACTGACTTCTACCGTGAGTTACTGTCTGCAGAGCCTCAGACAGAATGTTAGGATGCATGCAGGGAGCAGGTGTGGGCACAAATGCCTTGCCTTGTGATTGAGGAGATGCGTCAGAGACTTGAGCTGCCACTTCAGCTTGAGGAGTTGCACACGGCTCTCAGTGCACTCCCCGTGGTAGCTGTCCAAGTGAGGATGGCTTGACTCCCAGTTTTTTCTTGGAGTACTGGGACTTGCTTGGCCCAGATCTTTGTAGTGCTTTCCAGTATATCTTGCACACAGGAGAGATGCCTGACAGCATGAGTGAGGGTCTAATCTACCTCATTCCCAAGGAGCGTGGCTCCTTGGATGAGATTCGACAGTGGCGCCCCATCACCATCCTCAACTCAGCCTACAAAATTCTTGCCAAGGCTCTGAGTTTGAGGATCCAGCCACTTCTAGAGAGCCTTATACATGGGACTCAGACTGGTTTTGTCAACGAGCGTAGTATCCAAACGAGTCTTTGTTCTCTCAATCCCAATCATTCATTTTCTATGGTCATTATCTACTCAAATCCATAAGAGCTATCTTTACTTTTTGGGAGGCTTCTGCCCTGGCGAGGCTCCGTGGTGAGGATCTGGTGATTCTTCTTCTCGATTTTGAGAAGGCCTACGACAGAGTTGACTGGGACTTTCTGGAGGGCACTCTACGCAGGATGGGCTTCTCAGATGCTTGGATCAGAGGGGTGTCAGCTTTGTACAGATGGGCACACAGTCAGGTACTTTTGTCAGGAGGTAGAGGTGATCGTTTCATGCTCACACATTCGGTCAGACAGGGCTGCCCTCTTGCCCCCTTCCTCTTTCTGTTCTATGCTGAGGCGATGAGCAGGTTTTTGGTGTCGCAGCCGGTTGGTTTGTGGGGCTTAGCACTTCCTATTCGGGGAGATGAGCTACTGGACGCTGAGTTTGCGACGACTTAACCTTGTACTTGGATAGCCAGGAGGCCAACCTTCACAGGTGTGAGCAGGCTCTTGAGACCTTCTGTTGTGCATCTGGCGCATTGATCAACTAGGGAAAAACGGTGGCTTTCTCGGTTGGTAGTGCTCCTGTGCCTGATTGGATGCCAGGTGAGGGTTTCAGGTGGATTCCCCCAGGGACTGTAGTTCGGTACTTGGGCTGTCAGGTTGGTCTGGACTTGTCTCCCACTGGAGGACCGCTTCGCTGTGAGTTTGCTTCGATCTTGGGAGCATTTGCCCACTTGGTTGGTCCCATGGCAACGGGTCCAGCACGCTCTTTAGGTGACTGGTTAGAGTTTTCTGGCTTGTCAGAGGAGCTGCAGGGTTTCCAGCTACAGGGCATGAGAGGGGTGCAGAGCATGTGCCAGGACATCTCAGAGGCAGTTCCAGCTGAGTGACTCATACCTCTCAAGCCAGTAGCACCCATATGGATGGGAGCCTTCACGTGGCTGGAGGTCCTCATCTCAATTCGGGCTTGCTCAGAGACTTTTCCCTCCCTGTTTTTCGAGTTACTGGTTGAGGGACACTTACAGCGAGTTGCAATAGAGGCCCCGCAACAAGCGGCAGAGTGTTGTTTTCAGAGGATCCGAGTGATGGGCATCTGTGGGAGGACTTGTGTCATCGATCCTGACCCAGCAGCTCTTGAGACTGGACATTGGAGATTGTGGACTTGGGAGTGCTGTCCACTGGCACGAGTACAGTGGGATCCTGGAGAGTGGCTTTGGAGGGACCCTTTCTCGTCTACAGCACCAAGGTGTCCCTTTCTTTCAGTACACTGTTCGATTGCGTCACATACTGGCTCGCCCTGCTGCAGCACCTCATTGGCAGGAGGAGGGTCTCACAGCTGAGTCCTTGGCAGCTTTTTGGGAGAGGTTGTGGGACTCCAAACAGCCGAGGCGAGTCACCTTGTTTCAGTGGCTGGTCGCACACAGAGCTACAGCAATTGGGAGCTGGCTTGTGCATAGTGGTCTCTCGGCCGCATGTGCAGCTTGTGACCATCTTGTGGAGAGTCAGCGTCACTGTCTTTGGGACTGTCCTTTGGCACAACAGGTGTGGCTTCGTGTTCTTCGGTTGATGCCTGCTCTTTCCACGGCCCTCAAGTAACTCCCGAGAAGAGGTTGGATCTTCTTGAGAAGCCCACGGTGTATGAGGTCGCAGAAGCGGCCAAGAGGGGCCGTTTTGTTGCCGTTGACCCTCCGCCACGGCGACACCGCGAGAGCAAAGGGAAGCTGTCACGAGGACGTGGCAACTGCTAACCTCAGGTGTTGCTTTCTTCCCAATGATTTTTGTTTTATTTCTGAAACCCTCTTTTTGAAGTTGTAAATTGTAACAAACTTCTTCCCAATGATTTTTGTTTTATTTCTAAAACCCTCTTTTTGAAGTTGCAAATTGTAACAAACTGCTATGTGTCGACCTATTGAAGAACGGAGCTCTACCGGCTGAGGGGCCTAAACCCTAAGAAGAACAAGTAACAGAAGAATTGTCACAAAGTGATGACGTGGTTGCCCGAGAGCAAAAACCCTAACCCTAATTTCTGTCAGAAACCCTAACTGCTGAAACCCTAATTCTGGAAACCCTAACCCTAAAACCTGCAAACCCTAATTCTAGAAACCCTAAGAAGAACAAGTAACAGAAGAATAAGTCCTACCAACTTATGGGGACCCTGTCCGATGGGGCCCCAAGTGACATAAAGGCATTAAAAATAAAGCAGAACACGCTCAAAAGACTTTGCACATCAAAATATGATGATGTGGCACTTGTACGGACGTGCAGGAATTCGCGGCAGATTTTTAAGGAAATCCCGAAATTTTAGGAAAGTGATTTTTTGGGGTCAGCTTTTCATATTTGATGCTTTTAGGCTTTGGGCCTTTAAATATGAGCCTTGGGGGCCCTCTCTAACACTTTTTAGCGCGCAGATTACAGAGCAGGTGCTCCCCGGCTGTTGTACTTTGTGAATCAACAGTAATATAAAGAAATACCGAAAGGGGCGCCAAGGTTTGGGGCCAATACTCTCTGGGGTGGAATTCCGCCACTCCGTGTCGCGTGTCGCCTCTCTCTCTCTCTCAGTTCAATTGTTATTGAAGTGCTCAAAGTCTGTTCAGTCTGTTCTTTTCTATTGGCACGTGGTGCCCGCCTTGTGACAGTGGCATCAGAGCATCAGGCGTGTGCTTTTCTGAAAGCATACCAGTCCTACAAAAGAGGAGATAGACTTCGCCCTCCAACCCGGCAGAGCATCAGGCGTGTGCTTTTTTGAGAGCATACCGGTCCTACAAAAGAGCAGACAAAGCTATCAGAATTTTTACTTTACTTCAGGTATTTTCGGGCTCGAACCCGGACTTATTAGCCACTCCCACCCTTACTTCATCGCGCATCGGGCGCGCTCCCGTCTTCACCGCTCATGTCTTACAGGGCATAAGCCAATTAAGATCCCTTGCAAGAGAAGAATCCAGATTTGTTTCAAGTCACTGTTTTTCTCAGAAGCAATGCCATGCAGATGTTGATGTCTACAGCTACCAAGCAGCATACTCCAAGTACTTGGCAAGCTTTCAAGAGAATTTTTGCCCGAAGTTATATGGTTTCTGACATCTTCCTTCGAAGTGCAACTTCTGGCAGAGTGGGGTATCCTGCAATGCTTGCCATGGAAACCCTAGCAAATTATAACTTGAAGTTTCTCGACATCTCCCAGTAGATGTCTCTTCAAGAGCTGATAATCTTGGTGGTTCGGTGTGATTGCTATCTTGGGACTACCATCGCTGCCAAAGAAACACTCTTTGTTCAAGAGCTGATGGACCATGCTGTGCTCGGCTACGACCTTATGGAAGAAACCTAACCCTAATTTTTGGTGCAGGTTTCAAGATGGAAAGTCAATCGACTTTTCGAGCTCGACTGATGTCGAGATTGCTTTTTTAGTTTGAGTTCTGTTTGATCTTGTTTGGTGATCCTGTTTGGAATTTGTACCTGTTTTGAACCTGTTTTGGTGCCGATTTGAATTGTTTGACTCTGGTTTGACTCTGGTTTCAATGATTGGTGATTTTACTCCCGGCTGGAGAAGTGAGAAATACTGTTTTGGTATTGTTTGAACCTCCGAACGACGCAGGCCGATGCCTAGGGAGCGTATGTTGTATGCTTGTAAAATAATTGTTGTTGTGACTCCCGGCTCGGACCTGGATGGTTATGCGGGAGGAGTATTAAGAAGTTTGAGCAGTGGTTACTCTCAGCACCTCCAAGCGACGCAGACTGCGGTCTGGGGAGCGTTTGGTTGTACAGACCTTTGAGCTCATGGCCCGGACCTTTTTAGGTTATTTACGGGGGGAGTGACGAGGTAGTCGTTGAGTAGCTTCATACCGCAGACCGTTTGTCTCGGGGGAGTGCTCAGCGGCGCTGTTTGTTGTGTCTTGTAACATGCATACGTGAGCATTTGTGTTGCATTGTGATGTGTCAATTACTGAATATTCCTAATTGGATGAGATTGCTTGGATATGTAATTTTAGTGCATCAAGACACCCGTGGAAGATCAGTACGGTCTGGGTGTGATGGCTAATTTTACTACGCCGGAATATGAGCAGTTCCGATCTGGACGAACGGAGAAGCTAACTCCTTGATCAAAAGAGCAGAAAGGAGAAGCTAACTCCTTGATCAAAACAGCCGAAAGGAGAAGCTAACTCCTTGATCAAAACAGCCGAAGGGAGAAGCTAACTCCTTGATCAAAAGCAGAGTTACCGGGGAACGGACTTTTAGGGCCTTGGAACGTCGGAACGGCGTTCCGGCCGGCTGGAGTTTTCTGGAACGCATCTAAACGGAACGGCATTCCGGCCGGCGGCTGTCACCGGAACGGGACCACCAAAACGGGCTGGAACGGGCCGGAACGGGCCGGAATGGCCGGAACGGCCCCAACGGCAGTTTTTTAAATTTAAAAAAATGACTGTTGGGCAGCCAACGGCCATTTTCAGCAGTGAAAAAAGTATATAATGCCCCCCTCCTCCCCCATTCTTCACACACTCATCAAGCCTCAAGGCCCATTCTCCCTTGCTTGAGCCTTGCTCTCAACTCTCAAGCCAAGCTCATTCTCCCTAGCTTGCTCTCAACTCTCAAGCCATAGTGAGGCGCTGCGGCATGCCTCAAGGCTCAAGCTCTCAACCTCTCTCTCTCTCTTGGGCTAACTTCTAAGTTCTAACCCTCAAGGCTCAAGGCTCAAGCTCTCTTTCAAGCTCTCACGGAATCAAGCGGCAAGCCTTGGCCGCTGGCGGCCCTTGAGGCTTGTTACTATGTTAGCCATAATTAATTCCAAAGTGTTATCTCTGACTACTACTCTTGCAATTATTTGAGAGCATTGTGTATGTACTATGGGCATTGTGTTTGCTCATTGTTGTTCATCTGGCTATGTACTCTGGGCGCCTCACATCCCAATCAAGTCATAATAAGGTTAAATGGTCTTCGAATCGTGTTTTTTGTGGGTATTAGAGTCAAAGGACTCTAATACTACTTGTATTCAAACACATAACGCTAAAAAAAATAATATTTGGGTGTTTTTTTAGCCTGCAGTTCCGCGCCGTTCCCGTTCCGGGCCCATTCCCGTTTCCCCGTTCCGCAGGGAGGCCCGTCGCCGTTCCCGTTCCGCGTTCCGCAGGGAGGCCCGTCGCCGTTCCCGTTCCCCGTTCCGCAGGGAGGCCCGTCGCCGTTCCCGTTCCGCGTTCCAGGTAACTCTGATCAAAAGAGCAAACTGATTGTCCCTCGGAATGTCCCTCGGAAATTTTTCAACTAACTTGAGTTGTTTTGCAGATATGCTATAATCGAGGACGATTACTCTCTTTCAAGAAGGGGAGATGTAACAAACTGCTGACGTGTCGACCTACTGAAGAACGGAGCTCTACCGGCCGAGGGGACTAAACCCTAAGAAGAACAAGTAACAGAAGAAGTGTCACAAAGTGATGACGTGGTTGCCCGAGAGCAGAAACCCTAACTGTTGAAACCCTAATTCTGAAAACCCTAACCCTAAAACCTGCAAACCCTAATTCTAGAAACCCTAAGAAGAATAAGTAACAGAAGAAGAAGTCCTACCAACTTATGGAGACCCCGTCCAATGGGGCCCCAAGTGACATAAAAGCATTAAAAATAAAGCAGAACACGCTCAAAAGACTTTGAACATCAAAATATAATGATGTGGCACCTGTACGGACGTCCCGGAATTCGCGGCGGATTTTTAGGGAAATCCCGAAATTTTAGGGAAGTGATTTTTTGGGGTCAGCTTTTCATATTTGATGCTTTTAGGCTTTGGGCCTTTAAATATGAGCCGTGGAGGCCCTCTGACACTTTTTAGCGCGCAGATTACAGAGTAGGTGCTCCCCGGCTGTTGTACTTTGCGAATCAATAATAATATAAAGAAATACCGAAAGGGGCACCAAGGTTTGGGGCCAATACTCTCTGGGGTGGAATTCCGCCACTCCGTGTCGCGTGTCGCCTCTCTCTCTCTCTCTCAGTTCAGTTGTTATTGAAGTGCTCAAAGTCTGTTCAGTCTGTTCTTTTCTATTGGCACGTGGTGCCCGCCTTGTGACACAAATGGTCGGGCATTGTATGGCCAATGTGAACGGTAGTTTCACCCGCAGACGGGAAGTGGGTCGGCACTGGAATGTATAGCAAGAGGATGTCTAGGCTCAGTACAAGATCATGTAGGTCCCCCCGTCGCACTTAGCAAGTTGGTGGATACTAGGAAGTGAACTCAATAAAGGTACAATGTCAAGGTGGGGTCACCAAAGGAAAGTACCAGAGAGTTGGGCCACATTACAGTTTTGGATGCGGTCCCAATGGGGAAAGATGGTCAAATGACCAATGGGAGCCCAACGAAAGCATCTCCTAAAATTTAGGGAACTGCTATTTTGGGCCATGAAATGTGTTAGCGTCATTACCTTCGGTATGACCAGGGGAACATTTTATTACTCTGTTGCAAAGTCAACTGATGCACCAGTTGAGAGATTTTTAAGCGGGAAGCCCAATGCGGGAAATTGCATGTATGAGTGCCAAGTGGCACTTTTTGGCTAATTTACCAAGTTTGGAAGAACAAAACTCGTAACTGACTTTTTGGAGCAATTTTGAAGGCTGTTAACTCCGATTTTCAACCATTTCTCTCCATTTTTGAGCTTCCCATTACTTTACCTAGGTCCAAGGAGCTCATTTTCAGCATTGGAAGGCATCAGATGCGTGTTTACAGGGCTGTTTTGCTGCGTTTTCAGCGATACGCAGGTTTTGGCAGCCATGAAAATCTTCCCCTTTTTGCATCTATTTGTTCACAGATGCATTATAGGTCAAGGGCAGCAGAGGGGGCGCTCGATTTATGCTGGGGGGATGCTTCATTGAGAACCTGCACAGGTTAAGAGCTATGGAGTGCTTGCTTTCCTCTCTATGTACAGTGTGGTGCTAGGAGTGATGACCTGCACACTACACGCTGCTCTCTCTCACCCCTACGTGCAGTTATCTAATGCCCCACAAGAGGGCTCTTCATTTGACTGATGTACAGCTATGTGGTTTCATGCTTTTGTGCTGAGGCAAGAGTCTAGCTAACTGCTACTCCAAAGCAGGCACCAGTGAGGGTCATAACCTCACCGTAAGGTGCGTTTTCAGCGCTATGTATGCGCTGTGAATTGACTGTTTTTCAGCCATACGGACGCCAGAACCATTGGGAATAGTGCCCTACTGGCAGAGGACAGTTAGAGGACTATTTGGGGCTGAAAACAGGGCAAAAACTAGTAAATACAACGTGCTGAATTTACTGTTTTTGGGCAAGAATCAAAGGGTTTATGCCAGTGGAAGTGAGTTCCAGCAGGGGAATTGGTTTCACGCAAGTTTTGGGGCTGTTATGCTGCCGAAATTTGGCCAAATCAAGTGTTATCTAGTTGGATATAGATAAAGGATTCCCAGGACTCTACTTTGTAAATTTACCCTCTCAAAGTATAAAGAAATACCGAAAGGGGCGCCAATTTTGGGGCCTACAAGTTGTTGGCGTCTGCTCGGAGCATTCTAGCTTCCGAGCCGTGTGTGCGCTTAAGTGTTAATTCCCGTCGCAGGTTCCCTTAGCAAAGTGCTTTGTGTGTGTGTGTCTAAAGTAAAGAATTTCGGGTGAAAGCCAACGCCTACCGCCCCACAGGCCGGTTTCAGAAGCCAACCTTAACGACATCTCTCAAGCGTTCAAGACAAATGCATCTACACCGTCCTCTTCCGTTGCGCATCGCCAAAGCACCCTCAACAAAAATTGGAATCCTAAATTGAAGGAAGAGGTGGATACGTCGGTTGCCCGATTCTTCTTCCACGACCACATTGCCTTCCATGCTTTGCGGTGAGTTTCTCTTGGCATATGCACATTGCAATCTCCCATTTTGTATTCATTATGGGGTCTCTACTCTCGACTCTCCATACTAACACAACATGCTCTATTTTGTGTGGATAGGTCTCCATACTTTCGAACCATGGTTACGAAAATAGGGGAATATGGCTCCTCTTATGTGCCACCTTCATCGGAGAGGCTTCGAACCACCCTGCTTGACAAAGAGAAGCTTGCCGTGGAGCAAGCAACCCAAGCAACAAAGGATTTGTGGGAGACCAATGGCATCTCTCTCCTTGTAGATGGATGGAGCGACACCCGCAAGCTGTCCATCCACGGAGTGGTGGCCTACTCTCGAGGGGAGATGTACTTTGTGGAGATGTACTTTGTGGAGTCACATGATGCATCCGATAGTGGTAAGGCCGCGGAGATGCTTGCTGCGGAGTCGACAAGCACCATAGAGATCACCGGCCCGAAGAATATCCTTTGTATGGTTGCAGATGGAGAGGCGTCAAATAGGGCAGTCGGGGCTATCATTGAGGGCATGTATCCCAGGATCCATGTCACATTTTGCATGGCGCATTGCTTCAATAACCTCCTCAAGGACATAGGGAACTTGTCATGGATTTCAACCACCATTGGTGATGCCTCTCGAATTGTCTCCTTTGTGCTCAACCATAAAAAAGTGCGCCATGAATTCTCAAAGAGGAGCCACTTGTCTTTGCTCAAATATTCAGAGACAAGATTTGCATTCAATTGGCTTATGCTAAGCCGCTTGTCTATATGTGGCGGAGCCTTATGGGGCCTCTTTCTCAGTGATGAGTTCCAGGCCATGCCGGAGTCTACATCAACAAAAACAGGATTGAAATGCGGAGAATGGGCCGACGACGCCGCTTGGTGGGAGGAGGTGAAGACTCTTGACGCCATGCTCAAGCCTATTCTACACCTACTTCGAGTTGTGGATGGCTTGCAGCCATGCATTGGCAAAGTCTACGAAGCCATGGATCGGATGATAGAGGCACTTGAGAAGCCTGTGCCTGACCCTGTTCAATATGCGGAGATTCATGGCTTGTGTGAGTCGAGGTGAAATGGATACTACTCTCCACTTCATGCGGCAGCTTATGTGCTTGACCCTGAGTTTCAGGGAAGGCGTCAAGAGACCGACAAGGAGGTGAGCAAAGGATGGCGGCACTATGGAGGAGATGGCCCACATTTGCAACGCTTGGCTGTTCGTGTCCTTAGCCAAGCATGTACCACTAGTTGCTTGGAGCAACTATGGAGTGTGTGCAGCCACATTGCCTCTAAGAAGAGGAATCGCCTTGGGGTCGAGAGGGCCAATGATTTGGTGTTTGTGAGCGCTAACTTGCGCATGCTTGCCAAGAGCGTCACACACAAGGCAGATCCCTTCACTGAGTGGGAGATGGCACAAGAGAATCCATCTATGGCCGATACACTTTTGGAGGAGCTAGAGGAGGACTTCGAGCCTCAATGCGAGCCTCCCGAGGCCTCATACGTTGCTGACGACCTCAACTACGACGACGATATGGAGATTCAGCAGGCGAGCACTTCTTGAGTTTGATGATCATTGATCACTCTCGAGTCTAGACTCTCGAGTCTACGACTCTACCTACTACATAGCTGTCACCAGCGTGTGACTACTATCTATCCTTTTTGTTGATTTCTTTCTTATTATCTATTTACTTTCACTTTTTGGAAACACCCCTCGGGAAATCTAACTGCCCTGCATTGCATAGCTAGTGTGGAACTGTCCAGAGGGAGTCCAGGCCTGAGGGCAAGAGAGCACTAAGGTTGGACAAGGACTATGGTTAGCCAAGTGGGGTCATTGACTAGCCAAAGTGGAATCCTTTGCTACAGAGGCTACATTTCAGTTTTGGATGTGGCCGCAGTGTACAAAGAGGGTCGGATGACCTAGAAAGATACAATGGCAGCATCTCCTAAAATTTAGGGAACTGCTATTTTGGGACCTGAAAATGTCTTCGCGTCATTACGTGCAGTTTGACATGGGGATCATTTTGTTACTCTGTGGCCAAGTCAATAGAGGCTGCAGGTGAGATATTTTTAGACCCGAGGGTCTAAAGCGGGAAAATGCACAAATGAGTGACACTTGGCACTATGAGACCAGTTTACTACTTATAGAGAAGGCAAAAACGTGATTTATAGCTGGGAGGCTCATTTTGCAAGCTTTTGTCACAGGTTAAGAGCTATGGAGTGCTTGCTTTCCCTCTTATGCACAGTGCGGTGCCAGGAGTGATGCCCTGCACGCTACGCACTGCCCTCTCTCTCCCCTTTGGCAGTATGTTATGCCCCTCTAGTGGGCTCTTCATTTGACCAATGTACAGTTGTGTGGGTTCATGCGCGATTGCCGAGGCAAGAGCCTCTTGCACAGGTACTGGATTAGCTAGCGGCTAATCCCCCCCGCAGGTACAGGTGAATTCGGAGAGGTTTCACGCCAGAAATCTCGTCCGATTCAAAGGGCAAGTAGCCCTACAGGTGCGGGAGCTCGAGGACTTGCTAGGGATGCGACCGGCACGCGAAACGGAGCCCGAAACAGTGAATTACAGCCTGCTGTGTATTTTTGCAGGTTTAGGGTTTTGGCCCTAAACGGACCCTAATACCCCCAGGAGGTTCGGGGACGCAAGGGGACCGCTGTACAGGCGATCTGGCGCATTTTCAGGGCTGAAAACAGAGAATTCAGCGTGCTGCAGATTCTCGCCAGGTTTTGCAAAGTGCCCGTATGCGTCGGGAAAGTCGGTCAATGCGTGGGAATACTGACCGTGAAGGGTTCTAGTACAGTTATGCTGCCGAAATCGGGCTGGAACAGTGGAAATTCAGCCGAGTTTGTGCGGGGCAGCTTGTAGGAACCACAGCGTTTATTCCCTCTTTTGAACAATAAAGAAATACCGAAAGGGGCGCCTAAGTTAGGGGCCAATCTGGTGTCTGTCCACTCATACAGGTGCAATCTAGCAGCCTGTATCCCTCTCCCCTTTGTTGTGTCTTGAAAGTACAGGTAAAATAGACGACTAATAATGGGTGAAAGCTAAATCAAGGTTTAAAGTAAAGTCTACCGCCCTTTTTGGATCAAACAGGCCGGTTACATGGTTCCATCGACGGGATTAAATCACTTTTTTCCATAGAAGTGAGCCTTGGTCAGTTTTGGGCTTGAAGACACAGGGGATCATAGACCAGACATAGGGAATTGTAATTATGGCTGACAGACCAGATGATGTGACTGAAGAGGTTTCCTCTTCACAGGGTCAACAGACACATGAAGTGGGTGAGTCCTCAAGACCACCACAGACTGATGATGATATATTCAGGACCCAGTTGGTTACTGCTGTGGCTATGTTCACACAAGTAATGCAGAACCCAAGGTTTTTAGCCTTTCTGCAACCTCCTGTTCCGTCTCAGCAAGTTGGGTCACTGGATCATATTCAAAAGCCTGTTAAGGCTCGAACACAGGTGATTCATACTGCACAGTCAATGGAAACACCTGTACACTTGACGGAGAACATGCAGTCTCCACAACGTATGCCTAAGGTGCAAGAACAGGTGGCTGAGATGCCAGTTTTTCAAGCTGTACCAATTCAGCCCGCCACCTTTCAGCAGCCTATAGCTGGTTCTAATGGGCAGGGAAGCAACCTACAGGCTATGCAACAGGTCTTCCCACCACCTTCAGTACACCCTGGCTATTTTGGAGGTGGATCGGTATTTCAGAGCATGGCTGGTCATGCACCTGGAAATCAGTTTTACATGCCAGGAACAGTGTTCGGGGGTGCTCAAACGATGATGCCTAACCCCATGTATGGTGTCACAGGCATGCTACCAGGGTTTCAGAGCACTCAGGGACAATTTGGGATGCCACAAGCAAGTTTTGGTATGGCTGGAATTACAAATCAGCAGCCAAATATGGCATTTCCAGGTCAAGTTAATAGCGGCCAAGGAACACAGATGAACCTTAATAGTGTTCCCATGTTTCAGTCACTTCCATATGACAATTTAACGCCGCTGGAGAGGCCAACTCCGTACAAAGAAGGTGGCAAAGGAGTGTCATTCACGACCTTTACAGGGTTTGATGACAGGAAGAAGGCTCTTTCATTCCTCCAGCAGTTTGACAAGGCCTATGCAGGGGGAAACTTTACAGAGGCTTCAAAGGTCCGCAAGGCAGCCACTTTCTTGACAGGGAATGCGGGACAATGGTGGACAACTTTATTGCTTCAAGGGCAAGCTCCGTCCACATGGATTTACTTCAAGCAGATTTTTGCAGCAGCATGGTTATCTGATGATTTCGAAGCAGATGTCATGACAGAATGGCACCAGCTTAATGCTGCCACTTGCAGAAATCTGGATGATTACAATCGGAAGTTTTGGAAAGCTCTACTTCCAGTAACTTCCTATAGGTTTGTGCCATTGACAGAACAGATTGAAAAATACTGTTGTGGCCTACCTAAAGGATTGAGAAAATACTGCACAAAGACCAAAGTCACTACTTTGACGCAGCTCATCGAGGTAGCAAACACTGGCAATGGTTTGCTCAAGGGAGAAGATTGTGAATTTAACACTGGCGTCAAGGCAGGATCAGGCAAGAAAAATTCAGCCAAGAAGCACGTTCCCAATGAGGCTCCTAAAGGGACTCAGGAGTCGGCCAACGCAGGGAAAGACAAAGCTACGGCTGAATCAGAAAAAGGACCCGCAAAGAAATGGAAAAGACGTTTTCCTCGCAAGTCAGAAGAGCAAAAGAAGGTCCTGAGGACAGAGAACAAATGCTTTATATGTGAGCAGCCTGGCCACATTGCTTACAACTGTCCTACAAAGAAAAGGCCAGCTGATTCTGAAGACAAGGAGGACAGGAAGGGAAAGAAGCCCATGGCTGGTCTAGTGCCAGATATGGTGGGCGACAAGCCAAATTCAGATGCAAGTGAGCTTTGCAGAGCATGGGGAAAGGTTAGGGATCAAACAGTGCTTATCTTCTTTGATCCAGGTGCCAAAGCCAACTTTATTTCCCCAGAATTGGCTTCAAAGTTGGGAATCAGACCTGAAGAGATGGGGTATACAGCAGAGGCAGGTTTGGCATGTCCTGGCCATACAGAGGCTGTGACACCCATCATTGGAAAGTTGCGTCTACATATCCAGTCCTATGTAGATGCTGAAGAATTTTACATCATGCCACTGGACGGATGTGATGTGTTGTTAGGTATTCCTTGGTTATTTCGTGTACAGGGAATCATGGATGCCTACAACAAAAAGATCACTGTACAGAGCAGGGGAAAGACTCACATTCTGGATGTAAAGCTTAAAGGGGAGTCTATTCCTACTGTATCAGCTTCTGCTATTACTTCTGTAATGAAAAAGCATCTTTCTGCGTACTTGGTTTTTGCACGTGAAGTATCAGATTGTGATGAATCAAATTTATCTATGCTAGATAAAGAAAGGTCAATGTTTTTACAACAGTATAGTGACTGTTTTTCCGATTCATTACCGTCTCAATTACCGCCAGAGAGACCCGAGGACCATGCGATAGATTTGGTGCCAGGCTGTAGCCCACCAAATAAGCCTCCGTACAGGGTTACTGCGGCTCAGCAGAAAGAGATAATGGGCCAAGTACAGGAGTTGTTAGAAAAGGGGCTGATTCAGCCCAGTTCATCTCCATTCTGTTCTCCAGTGTTGTTGGTGCAGAAAAAGGATGGCTCATGGCGTATGTGCATCGACTACCGTGCACTGAACAAGAATACCATCAAGAATAGGTTCCCTATACCTAGAATTGATGATATTATGGACAAATTAGAAGGAGCAGCTATGTTTAGCAGGATAGATCTAAAGAGTGGGTATCATCAGATCCGCATTAGATCAGAGGATGTGCACAAGACTGCTTTTAGAACAACGTTTGGCCTTTACGAATTTTTAGTGATGCCCTTTGGTCTCACAAATGCTCCTGCTACGTTTAATAGGATGATGGACAGAATTTTCCGTCCACACCAGCAGTTTGTTGGTACATTCTTTGATGACATGATAGTCTATTCAAAGGATGAAGAGGAGCATAGGCATCACTTGGCCATTGTGTTCAAAGAGCTACGCAGTCATAGGTTGCTCATCAATGCAAAGAAAAGTGAGTTTTTTCTGGAAGAGATTCACTTTCTGGGACACATTGTCTCAAAGGATGGTGTCAGAATGGATCCTGCAAAAGTCGAAGCGATCAAGTCATGGCCAAATTTGAAGACGGTGCATGATGTCCGAAGCTTTTTGGGACTATGCTCCTATTACAGAAGGTTTATCCGAAATTTCGCTGAGATTGCTTCACCTTTACATGCTCTTCAAAAGAAGGCAGTCACCTTTAGATGGACACAAAAAGAGATTTCAGCTTTTAATCTCTTAAAGGAAAAGATGACTTCGGATCCAGTCATTGTGTTGCCAGATCTTAGGAAGTCATTTGTGGTCCAATGTGATGCCTGCGGTAGTAGCATTGGTGCTGTGCTAATGCAAGATGGCAGGGTAGTAGCCTATGAGAGCAGAATTTTGCAAGGGCCAGAGATGACCATGCAGGTCTATGAGAAAGAGTTACTGGCTGTGATTCATGCGCTCTTAAGTTGGAAACACTACCTGCTAGGTGCAGATTTCGTTGTCCAAACGGATCATCAGACCTTGCGATACTTCTTGACACAGACAAAGTTATCTGAGAAGCATATGCGATGGGCAAATATCTTGTCCATGTTCCATTTTCAGATTGTGCATGTAGAAGGCAAGAAGAACATTGTGGCTGATGCCTTGTCAAGGAAGCCACAAATTTCAGCTGTGTCGATTCCTTATCATCATGAACTTGATGATATGAGAGAACAGTATGCAAATGATGAAGATTTTGCAAGGGTCTTCGAGCAACTAATGGATGGACAACGTCATGAACACTATCTTCTTAAAGACGGGTTCATGATGATGCATGGCAGATTGTGTGTCACAAAGCCATTGCGACGCAAAGTTATGGAAGAGAGTCATGTCCCACCGTATGCAGGGCATCGTGGTATCGATGCTACAGTTAAAGCGGTTGAGACATTCTTCTATTGGCCTACATTGAGAAGGGATGTGGATGCCTTTGTGCGAGAATGCCTAATATGCCAAAAGGTCAAGTTTGACAGGCAAAAGGCACCAGGGTTATTGCAACCACTACCTATTCCAGATAAACCATGGGAAAGTATTGCTATGGATTTTATCTTTGATCTTCCAAGAACGCAGACAGGAAATGATGGTATTTGGACCATTATTTGCAGATTCAGCAAACAGGCTCATTTTATTCCTGTCAGGAAGAAGATAAAGCCAGATCAGATGGCACGCTTGTTTATGAGCAATATTTTCAAGTATCATGGCATGCCACAGTCGATTATTAGCGACCGTGATCCACGCATGACTAGTTTGTTCTGGAGAGGCTTGTTTGAGAATATGGGCACCACGCTCAAATTCTCTTCGTCATTTCATCCTCAAACAGATGGGCAGTCAGAAGAGGCAAATTCTACTGTCCTAGATCTGCTGAAGTGCTATGTGTCAGAGCATAAAGGAAGGTGGGAGCAGTATTTGCCATTGGTGGAGTATGCATACAATAATACAGTGCATTCATCAACTGGCAAGGCACCCTTTGAGATACTTGAAGGTGGCAAGAAAGTTCCTCCCATACTGCATACAAAGGACAAGATATTTGAAGCAGATAAGTATGTTCAGGACATGGATGAAATGTACAAGAAGGTCAAAGTGGCCTTAGAAAGGACTCAGGCAAAGCAAAAGAAAGCAGCTGATCGTCACCGTCGTGAAGTGGTATATTCACTTGGTGATTGGGTGCTTTTACGCTTTGAAAAGGCAAGGTTAAAGAAGATGAAGGGCAAGGAAAGAGTGTTTCCAAAGCTCAGCATGCGTTACTATGGGCCTTTTCAAGTGTGCGACATAATCAGTGATGTTGCATATAGGCTGAAATTGCCTGACAGTTGGAAGATTCACAATGCGTTTCATGTGAGTCTTCTCAGACCCTATGTGGGTGATGTGCCAGAAGATATGCCAGCTGAAGATCAGCCGGAAGTCGAGGAACTTGACGAGATCTTGGTCCCTGAACAGATTTTGGCACACAAAGAAAGGAAAGTGAAAGGCAAGGTTGCTAGGCGTTACTTGGTAAAGTTCAGAAACTATCCACCAATGGATGCTAAGTGGATGGAAGAAGGTGAACTTGCAGAGTCACCAACTGTGTTATCACTTTACCTGGAAGCCTTCGATTTGCAACCTACCTTGACCCCTTGAGTTTCAAAGCTACATGGATTGTCAGTGTGACAATGGCTTCTGAAACAAATGATGTACATGGTATTTAAAGTGAGCTCAAATCAAATACCTGTTACATGAATGTTAGAGCTGTACAGATTGTCAGTTTGGCAATTGCTCTTATGGAATGTCCAAAAGTTTGGTTAGTGCTATAGAAGTGAGTATTTCTTGTCAGTCTGTCAAGGATACAGTGATTGCTTCTATTAAAGAGTACATGTGTAACTGCATTCTTAAACTGTCGGTTTGGGTATGCTCGCAAGTGTTACGGGATCCAACGTGTACTATAAGACAGTGGCAAAATGTGCAGCTACCATTTTGTCATTGGAAAGTTAGTGACTCAAAGCAATGGCAGAGTGCGAAGCTACCACTATGTCATTGGGACAGGGTTCACACGCAGGCAATACATGAGTCGACGAGGTGTTGAATACACCAGGGTTGACAATGAGCATGTATGTGTCGTATATGTGTCGACATGTGTTGAATACATCAGTGTTGACAGTAAGCATGGACGACATAGATGCAAACGAGGACGTTTGAGATTTCAAGAGGGGGGTATGTCACCAGCGTGTGACTACTATCTATCCTTTTTGTTGATTTCTTTCTTATTATCTATTTACTTTCACTTTTTGGAAACACCCCTCGGGAAATCTAACTGCCCTGCATTGCATAGCTAGTGTGGAACTGTCCAGAGGGAGTCCAGGCCTGAGGGCAAGAGAGCACTAAGGTTGGACAAGGACTATGGTTAGCCAAGTGGGGTCATTGACTAGCCAAAGTGGAATCCTTTGCTACAGAGGCTACATTTCAGTTTTGGATGTGGCCGCAGTGTACAAAGAGGGTCGGATGACCTAGAAAGATACAATGGCAGCATCTCCTAAAATTTAGGGAACTGCTATTTTGGGACCTGAAAATGTCTTCGCGTCATTACGTGCAGTTTGACATGGGGATCATTTTGTTACTCTGTGGCCAAGTCAATAGAGGCTGCAGGTGAGATATTTTTAGACCCGAGGGTCTAAAGCGGGAAAATGCACAAATGAGTGACACTTGGCACTATGAGACCAGTTTACTACTTATAGAGAAGGCAAAAACGTGATTTATAGCTGGGAGGCTCATTTTGCAAGCTTTTGTCACAGGTTAAGAGCTATGGAGTGCTTGCTTTCCCTCTTATGCACAGTGCGGTGCCAGGAGTGATGCCCTGCACGCTACGCACTGCCCTCTCTCTCCCCTTTGGCAGTATGTTATGCCCCTCTAGTGGGCTCTTCATTTGACCAATGTACAGTTGTGTGGGTTCATGCGCGATTGCCGAGGCAAGAGCCTCTTGCACAGGTACTGGATTAGCTAGCGGCTAATCCCCCCCGCAGGTACAGGTGAATTCGGAGAGGTTTCACGCCAGAAATCTCGTCCGATTCAAAGGGCAAGTAGCCCTACAGGTGCGGGAGCTCGAGGACTTGCTAGGGATGCGACCGGCACGCGAAACGGAGCCCGAAACAGTGAATTACAGCCTGCTGTGTATTTTTGCAGGTTTAGGGTTTTGGCCCTAAACGGACCCTAATACCCCCAGGAGGTTCGGGGACGCAAGGGGACCGCTGTACAGGCGATCTGGCGCATTTTCAGGGCTGAAAACAGAGAATTCAGCGTGCTGCAGATTCTCGCCAGGTTTTGCAAAGTGCCCGTATGCGTCGGGAAAGTCGGTCAATGCGTGGGAATACTGACCGTGAAGGGTTCTAGTACAGTTATGCTGCCGAAATCGGGCTGGAACAGTGGAAATTCAGCCGAGTTTGTGCGGGGCAGCTTGTAGGAACCACAGCGTTTATTCCCTCTTTTGAACAATAAAGAAATACCGAAAGGGGCGCCTAAGTTAGGGGCCAATCTGGTGTCTGTCCACTCATACAGGTGCAATCTAGCAGCCTGTATCCCTCTCCCCTTTGTTGTGTCTTGAAAGTACAGGTAAAATAGACGACTAATAATGGGTGAAAGCTAAATCAAGGTTTAAAGTAAAGTCTACCGCCCTTTTTGGATCAAACAGGCCGGTTACACCCTTTGTACTTTTTGTTATCCTTGAGGCTTGTCCTAAGTCCTTTAGGCTTTTTGACTCTTGAGCCCTTGTGGCATGCACTTTTCATTTTGTATCCATCGATGTTTTATTAGCACATTTCCACCTATAACTCGTGCTCTTTGGTTTATTTAGTGAAATTTGTGGTCAAAGTGATGCTCTATGTGTGTGGCATGTGTGTAGGTCAAAAAATGCCAAAAAAACTCTTCTTTTTTTGCCGTTCCGACCCCCGTCCCTGTTTCTTGACTTTTGCCGTCCCGTCCCCGTCCCCGTCCCCGTCCCCGTTCCCGACCTTGACCCACTGTCCCATGTAACTATGACTGAAAGAGATCCACGCCATGTGATTCAAAATTCAGCGCTGCTTAGGGAGTGGCGGAGTTCCACCCCAAGAGAGCACTGGCCCCAATCCTTGGCGCCCCTTTCGATATTTCTTTATATTGCTTGAACTCAGTACAAGCCGTAAAGGCCCTTGGCCTATGAAAAACAATTGCATGAAAAGCTTTAAACTCAAAAGCATTTGGCCCAAAAGCATCTTGCCCAACAGCTGCTAGCGCAAAATAAGGAATTCTATATACTGCCACGTCAGCAACTGTTAGCACAAAATGCGAAAATCCGAGCAGGTGCCACGTCAGCATAGCCAACGTAAAATGCAGGATTCCGTATAGCTTTGCCACGTCATTAGTCATTTCGCAAAAGAGTGTGTGTTGGTCCTGCTTTATTTAATCTCTCTAGGTCACTTGGGCCCCATCGGACGGGGTCCCATAAGCAGGACCTAGAGAGATTAAATAAAGCATCCTGTCCATAGTCCGACCAACAACAGTGAATTGTCACGCACATCCATAGTGTTTTAGATACATCTGATTGGTTTCCTGCCAGATACATGTGCATTAAACTCCGACCCACGGGTTCAAACATAGAGAACTTGAACTCCAACACAAGGGTCCAAATTATTTATAGGGAGCACTGCTTGCTCCTCTCTGCCACCCACAAGCCTCTCTCTAGCTAAAGCTAAAGGCGGCAACGGCCTCATGACTAGAAACCTGGTGTTATGGCCACTGTGGTCGCCACCACGTGTGCCCTGTCGATTTCCTCTGTAAAATCTTTATCACCGTTATCTCTGTCCAGCTTGCCTTTGCCTTTGTCCTGTCCTTTGTGAGTTCTTGCTTTTGTCTTTGGCTTCGAACTCCCAAGCCAAACAAAGCGTCGTGTCACATTTATAACAACGGTTGTCAGACCTCGTGGATACCGCGGCAGCCAACTGAGTACTAGTATTGTCGACCTCGTCAAGCGTGCATTTGCCTCTGTCCTCTAGCGAGCTTGTGCATTTGCTTTTGGCTTCACAATCCCAAGCCAAACAAGTTGACGGTTTCCTTGAGAGCTTTGATCGAGCATAGACCGATGACTGGATGGTGGTCGATGAACTTTCCACAGCCGATGATTGGTCTTGGTCATTAGTACTCGAGCAAGGGTGGGCCATCTCGCAAGTACAAGTCGTAGAAAGCCAGGTTTGATCGTCAGCAAGCATGCACGTCTATCTCGCACTCCAAGGGCCTCTGATGGTCGTCCTTAAGCTGCTCCAAAAACTCCTTCCAAGGGCCTTAGGACACATCAGTCCCCACCTCTGAAGCCTCTAGGCTGCTGGCGTTTCAGACCGTTGCCTTGAGAGCAAGAGGGGGCGCAGGCCCCGGGGGGGGGAGGGGGGGGGAACAGCCTCACAAAGGTGTCAAAAAATGTGTCGCTATGTCCTCCTCTGCTGCCTAGCGTTTCAAAACGCAATCCTAATGACATCCATTTCCAGGCGCTGCAATAAGTAGCATCTCAAAATACTCGCTACAAGGGCTTCCTTTGCCTAACGTAGAAGCTAGCGTTTCCGAACGCCGTCGCAGGTGACTCACCCACTGCTCAACTACGTTTCAAAACGCCCAACGATGCAATGTGCCAATGGTGCTCCCCGTTGCGGACTAACCGCAAAACGCCATTGAAAACACTGCCTATTGAGATGCACCCAAAAATGCTAGCGTTTTTGAAAAAAAAAATTAGCAACGGCCTAGTTCTCTACGAGCTTCTCCTTCTTCGTACGGGTTGACTCCTCCAATGCTCATCGAGCACACAGCTCGACACCATGTCAAAGTCGACGATGCAGAAGCGTGGAGCAATGGAGACAATACACGAGAGAGAGAAAGAGAGAGAGAGAGATATTGCTGAACCAACCAACCTTGGCAATGAATTGGTGATTGTACAATGGGGTCAAGGGGTTGCATATATACTCACCTAAGTAAATTGCCCTACCCAGACTTTGACAAATAAGTAAAATAAATAATGGGATCGCATTGGGTAGTTCACTTGAGATGCCATAACTTTAACAACATCCTTGTCCCAAAGCACACAAAAATGATTTGTATTTGCATCAAGTTTGGGAGAACATATCACTTTCCCCAGGTGAGAAGCAGGCATAGGAAGAAAAAGTCGCCAGGTGCGCGAAAAGTCAACTATTTGTGCATTAGTGGCAAATGAGGCTTTGGTAGTCTTTGGTAAGAGCTCAATATATTTGTCATCGGAGTACCAAAAAACAATGGAGATAATTTAAGCAACATATTGCACGCGTCACTGTCTGCCAACAAGACTTCAAAGAATCCTTTGGGGCCAAAGTAGACACCTCTAACTGCCTGGAGTTTAAGAAGGAAATCTATTCACTGCTGTCAAAGTGTGCAGCGGAAGGTGAGAGAGAAAGAGACAATGGCGAGAGAGAGAGAGAGAGAGAGAGAGAGAGAGAGACATGACATGAGAGATGGTGGAAAGGCTAGCAGCCCAATAACTCCACATGGGTACATGGTGTGAGACAATACAATGAGGGTGCCCCCCCTCCTATATATAGGAGAATAGGGGCTGGTCGGGCAATAATCCTCAATATAGCCCAATGACCTAAAAAATATGACCCTCCGATATAAATGGGGGAATATGTGACCAAAACAGGTCTAAAGTGGGAAATGTGCTGAACAACCCTTAGTGTGCCTGAGATCCCTGTCCAGCAGGTGTACGAGTGGCCAACCCATAACCAAGGGCCAGTGCACGCGAGTGGTGAGGAGCCTGTAGACAGTGTGCGAAGCATCTAGAGATGAAGAAAATCTAACACCCCTCCTCAACGACAGACGCGGAGTCGCTGAGGAGGAAGATGCAACACGCATGGCAATCTGGAGAAGATGTAAATCTGGGAGAAAAGGATGAGGAGCGCCAGGCAAAGAACACGACAATCCGTACAACACCAATGTGATGACAACCAAGGGTGAGGAAACTCCGATCAAGTCACACAAGGAAGCTGATGGAGTGGCAAGCTATAGAATAAGTTGCTGAAGAGGATTTATATGAGGACGTAACCTAAAATGAGCGTCCAATAGCCCATTGGTGATGATCACCACTAGGATGGAGGGACCCAGTGTAGCAACAGGAGACAAGACATGGGGACCCCCCCCTGAAGAGGAACGCTCTCCCTTGAAGAGGAACGCTCTCACCAAGATGAGAGGAAAACTGCCGAGGTGGGAAACCGGTAGCATATCCAAGTCAAAGAAGCTCGAGCAGAAGAGGGAGGAAGAGCAGGAAGAAGAAGCTCAATAGGGAAGGCATCGTCCACCATAGTAGACAAGATGACAGGATAAGCAATCTAATCTATCCATATAGAGACCGTAGTATCTGCAATCTTCCGGGAGAGGAGTCGTCTTGGGGGTATATAAGCTGCGATGTGATCTATCGTTCCATGGCACATACACAATATCGGACAAAAGAGTCAGAGAAGATCCTAGGGAAAGTCAACCTGTGGGAGCACATCCACGACCGGCGTCTGGACAAAATATCCAAGTGAGAGTCTGCAAGTGCAAGTCGTGAAGACACGCAACATAGGAGAACTCCACCCCTAGGAAAGTAATGGAATGTGGTGAGATTAAGGACGGCTGAGAGGATGCATCGAGAAGAATGACCGGTGATGTAGAAGTCATAGCCTCAAAGTAGACCAGGAGAGCAAGGATCATCCAAGAGGTCTTCACGGTGTAAGTAGTGCATAGGTACATCCAAACGGCAAGTGCAATAGCGACAGGACCAAGCAGAAGCAAGGAAGAGGCTCTACCAAGTAGAGGCAAGGCAGAAGAGCCATCATAGAGCAGTGTGCTGAAAGAGAGCATGCAAGCATCTAGATGCCAAATGTCACGTGCACATCTAACCCTATGTGTACATGGACAAGCTACTTCATGACAAGGGTTCAGTTCCGTTCAGTCAACCTAGCTTAGGAAGTGTTTTGGCACTTTTATGAGTTTGTTTGCAGACCGTGCATGTCTGCACACTTAGATTAGATGCATATCCTCTAGTTGCACACAGCATGACCATCAGATTTCAATCAGAACCCATCAGGAGCATTTTTACAGTGCATAGATCTATTCTCCCTATTTTAGCCAATTTTCATTTATTATTTTTAAGTGACTTTTGTTGGGAACTAGGTAGGGCGATTTTGATAAGCAAGTACATAAGAAACCTAGCGCTAGCACTTTCTGGCAGAAGAGACAACAGGGCCCTAACATCCAACAATGCATCTTCTCAGCAAGACCCCCCAAGCAGTTTACCTAGCGTTTTCTGCAAGGAGACCCCAGATCCAACCTAGCGTTTTTGCATGAAGACAGCCAGCGTTTTGCATTGCAGATCAGCCCCGGCAGTAGCAGACTACAACAAAAGCCTTGCGTTTTTGCAGCAGGACAACATTCAGCCCTAGCGTTTTTGCATCAGTATGACAGCCTAGCGTTTTGCAGATTCTCCACGACAAGACCATCAGAAGCACCAGCGTTTTCAGTTTTCAGCAGTCAAACACCGCAATAGAAGACCCGAACCTCGCAGACCTCACCTTCCTACAGCAGATCCTCGCCGCAAGGTCAGATCCATCGACGTTTGCAGTTTCAGCCCGAAAAACGCAGATTTCAGCATCTACGTTTTCAGCGCGTCGTCATTGCATCGTTGCCATCGACATCGTCGTCGACATAGAGTCAGAATTCAGCAAATAAAGATTTGCAGATTTCAACCATTAGCGTTTTCAGATTTCAGCCCGTCTCGTCGTCCTCAACATCGTCGGCAAGTCCAAGCATTGTAGAGATTTGTGCAATCAATAGCATTAGACCGCTCTCGCCATAGAGAGTGGGCCTTCGGAGGAGGGTTTGACAACATTCTGGTGTCGTATTCTTCTCTCTCTATCTCTCAGTCTCAACACCTTCATTCACAATGTTGATCCACTTTGTTTGTGATCACTTGCACTCTCTCACTAAAGAAACGGAAGGCTCTCCCTTCCGTAAGTAAAAGGAACCTTGAGCACACTTCGGAGCACTCATCTTGAGCAAAGTTCAACATTCACTTCCGTTGTACCTTACACCAAAGGATACTCACATCTAGGAGAACATGTCCAAAAGAAGTGTCTGACGTGCCAAGAGGCAAGGGTCTATCGTACAGAGAACCAATGAAGGAGGTGGATAGGGCAATCCCAAATAGAGAGACAACGATGGAGGGAGAGGGAGGGAGGGTTACTGAGGAAGAAGTAGCAGTGGAAAACACGAGCCACGTCCACATAAGTACCTGTACCAATCCAATCCCCTACATCTTCCCGAGGGCAAGAGAACCACGGGGAGGGAAGATCTACAATGTCGAGGAGATCCATCCGTTGTGCCAGAACCTATATCCGAGTCCACGTCTCAATGTCGAAGAAGGAGCAAAGCTGAAATGCGATATGAAAACATACCGTGTAAGCGCCACACGGGTGCGGGTAGGAGGTAAAGACCTGCAAATCAGGAAGGGAACCCGAGAAGTCACTGATGAGGCCAAGGTAAGGTGTTGTCCATGCCAAAAAAACGCAGCTAAAGAGGCTGAAAAACGCTCTGTTTAAACGCAGCTAAAGAGGCTGAAAAACGTTGCCGTAAACAGAGTATTCAGCATCATCGCTCACGGTGTTGGGAGACATCGGATGCCGGATGTTGGGGCAAGAGGACGGGAGGGGCACTGAGTAATCGGCTGAAAATCAGCAAAACAGTCCCAAATCTGAAGTAGAAGGTCCAACAGTTAGTATGGGCAGCAATGGAAGAAGCTTCTCGTGGCCGAGGAGATGTAGATCCGGCAAGGAAGAGGCCAATTGCTGATGGGTACAAAACTGAAAACGCAAAGTGTGTGTGTCTCCCTTTTGCAAAACGTTGGGCAGCAAGCAAAAACGCAGGCCTACAAGTGCCCAAAAAACGCTAGGTGTAAAGGAGGACCCCTCTGCTGCAAAAACGCCAGGCCAGCAAAAACGCTAGGTTACTGAAAACCGCAGGTAGAGTAGAGGGTGTAGAGAAGGAGGCGCTGGGAGGTGGAGGAGGTTGGCGATGGAGAGGAGAGATGGAGAAGCAAAAACGCCAGTTGGCTGCCCAAAACGCTAGGGTAAAAAAAAAACCCAGGTAGCAGCCGAGGGTTTCTAAATGGGGGAATATGTGACCAAAACAGGTCTAAAGTGGGAAATGTGTTGCAGAACCCTAAGTGTGCTTGAGATCCCTGTCTAGCAAGTGTACGGGTGGCTAACCCACAACCAAGGGCCAGTGCACGTGAGTGGTGAGGAGCTTATAGACAGTGTGCGAAGCATCTGGAGGTGAAGAAAATCTAACTACTGCCCACGTCTTGCGTAGTTGGATCTTGCCCAGAAAGAACAAAATAACCACATTGAGAGCATACTACAACATTGACTCCATAAGGGCTTGAACTAGAATGAGCACCTTAGTGGTGGGTTCCATACCATTTATTTCTTGCGTTTGTAAGAGCAGATGGTAGGTGAGGTGGAATCCGCAATACAATTTAAGAGAGATATGCTGAATATTGAGCACGCTGATTTTTTGATGTTCTAGATTTGTCTCACACACACACACACACACACACACACACACACCAACACATCCTCTCCACTATACACACATACGCGCACAAAAGATACACACATGGAATAAAGAACAGAGAAAACATAGAGAATAGCAATGGCGATAAAAAGCTGGCGATGAAAACCTACACACACACACACACAAAAACACTTGTCAGAGTCTCTTGGGATTGTTCCTACGACGTTAAAAACTTCTTTTCTTATTCTTCTTCTTCACACACACACACACGCGCGCGCGCGCACGCACACACACAACACAGAGACAAAACACACACGCAGCCACACAATTTTTACAGAAAGTGAAAAGAACCTGTTGGTGAGCTTGGGGACCAAATTCCTGTTGAGGAGGAGCGTACAGACTTCATCGTCCTCTGAAGGAACCTGGGAACCACAAGCCTCTTCGTCTGAACTGTGACACACGTTCATATATTGTGTGCGCGTATGTGTAGGCGTGCGCGCGGGGTAAAGATCTATCCGACAAGGAGACTTGAACTCAAGACGTGTTATTCAAGAGAGAGAGATCCAGCTGCGTGGTGCCAAGTCTGTAAAAAGCTAGAATTTGCGTGGTGCCAAGTCTGTACTCTAAAGCTGGAATTTGCGATGGTGCAGGCTTCAACAATCGGGAGGTCACTGCCACCTGTATATCCACTGCAGCGGCAGCGATATACAGGTATAACCAACTCAAGGCTAAGCTGAGGTACCCTTTTCACGAACATTCTCTCTCTCTCTCTCTCTCTCTCTCTCTCATGACACGTGCATACATTTGTACGGCCAAAGCTGGGTAATTTCATGATGCCTCATTTTGATCCATTTCGATGAATGTAAGTGTGCAGGTTCTATTTCTATTCTACCCTATAAAGAGGGAGAACCTTTTTTAAACGCGCCATGTGGTGCAACAAGAAAAAGGCTCCAAACAAGAAGCACCATCTTGCATGAGCCAAGTTCGGAGGGCAGAGATTCAGATCTCCATAAGAATTCGAGACCAGGAGGTTGACATTCAGAATGTGAATAGGCTGGTGAGGGGGAGTTGAAGAGCCAAAGGGGGGGCTAAAGAGCCCACCTGAATCGCATGCACGCGCACACACAATTGTTGCAACAATCGCCCAACTTCGAATATTGTGTGTGTGTGTGTGTGTGTGTGTGTGTGTGTGAGTGAGAGAGAGAGAGAGAGAGAGTTGGTCATTTCCTTATAACTTCTACGTCTGCATGCTCCAAAACCTCAAGGGTTTGTGCCTTCTCCAGACCACGAGCTTTCTTCTTATTGCCTTGCTTCCTCACAATGAAACTTGGTTGTTATTTTTGAATGTCCAACCCAAACGACCATTTTTGCCAATCACCAATTCAGTCACCAGACGATCAGTTCCAGCCTTACATGCCTTTGGCCAACATAGCTTGCTCCACCTTGTGCATAGCCCACCACCCGCTACATGCTAAGGGCTAAGCCAGTGGCAGAGGCATTTGCATTGGGTGCGATAGGGATGGCAGCCCAACAACAAGCCACAACTATGAACAACATTGAGTTGAAGACGTACAACTACTCGAAGCCAAACAAATTTTTGTGTGACAAGATTTAACGTCTGCCACCAACAAGGTCAACTAAAAGTGGTAGTCGTCTACCACTAGCAGGTCGACTCAAAGTACGTGGTAAAGGCCACACGTAGTCTTTTGTGTTCGTTTTCAAAAGTTGCCTTTGTGCCTCACAACCTAACATGACTGCTCTAGGCGCTTCGAGCTCAATCTTTCTTCTCTCCTTGCTCATGAAGCAGTTAACATGATATTTTAATAACACTATCGTCATTGCCACCAATAGGGCCATCATCATCACCTCAATTTGCAAATACACTCTCTCTCTCTCTCTCTCTCTCTCTCTCATGTGCACACTACAAGAGCGGGGGAGAGAGAGGTGGGGTGGTGAGTGATGACAACAAGGAAGAGATAGAGAGTGTGTGATGTGTGTCGTGGGGAGATATATAATGATTGACACACACATAAATGTATATACATATCCACACGCACACATATACATAAACCTTGGTATGTACACACCTATATACATACTTACATGCAAAAGCGAGAATAGAGAAATGAGAGATATAGTGCCAGTGTTTCTATATGTGCTCATGAGTGAGCTTGAGAAACTATATATGATCAGCCATTCGAAACTATTGGTAAGAGCAAGCGAGACCCGTCCTAAGCGAGTCTCACGAGCTCGTAGCTAGTAATAGCAAAAGGTGATTTGATGTCCTCACATGTAAGGTTCTCAATGTTTAAAGGTACACACATGAATGAAAGGGGTGATTTGCCACTCGCGCAGAAGAACCATAAGAAGTGGCTGCATTGTTGGTACCACCCTTTCTTTGAGCAGCAATAAAAGCCTTTTCAACTGCACGCTGTCTAGTCCTGTTTTTTTTGGAAAGTGACTCTTGCAACAGCAATATGCATAATGCATCAAACTTGACAACTTCAAGATTTCCTTGGGTCAAACGTCTCCAAGTAGTAGCAAAAGTCTAGTAAGAATCTAGTAAGGCATCAAGAACAGTCTGCACAAGGGAACTATCTAAAATGACTTCACCTGCAGAAATAAGTTGCTCATTAATATTCTTGACACCAGCAAGGAAAGTGTCCATATCATCTTCCTCATGCATAATCTTTGACTCAGGCTCTTTACGATGCATTGCAATTTTTGTCTCATTGCGGCTTGCATAAAGACCAGCCAAAATATCCCAAGCCTGTTTTGCACATTTCACTGAATGAATGTGAGGAGGAATGGTGTGCTTCACAGACAACACAATCAACACACGAGCCTGCGCATCCTTTACATCCCAACAAGCTTGTTTTGATGTAAGCAAAACAACTATAACAGCAATAATCCTTGCAGCAAGACCTGCATCATCCTCAACATCGCCTACATCCTCAGAACCAGGACGTACATCAATGCCCTGCACAATATTCCAAACGCCCTTTGACACAAGAACATGTTGCATCATGTAAGCCCACATAGAGTAATTGTTTCCATTCAATCTGTCCTCAGCAGCAAACATCTTGAACACATCTGTGCTGTTGTCAACCATGGTAAATGTTGCACTTGATTTGAAAATTGCCCAAAAAGAGGAGAACAAAGCGGAAACAACACATGCTATATAGCACAAATTGTAGAAGACTGTAAGGGACCTGTTATGCAGAAAACGACACTGACAAAAATTTTGCACAAAATGACGAAATAGCCTGTGCAGTACTGCTTGTAGTGGAAACGAAGGCCAAAATGAGCTCGAATTAGAAATTTGAGCAAACTAAGCTCTACGATCTGACCCGAAATTTTTGTTGACCTGTAAACGCTCGCCAAAGCTCACATAAATTGGAGAAAGTGAGCAGGCATACGTTGGAGCTTCTTGCGACTAATCCCGAGAGGGTGCAACCTGCTCTGATACCAATTGTTGGAATTAGGATTTTAGGAAAACACACACAGCTTGGAGAAGACAAAGGAAGCTCATTGGACACAACAGAGAGTGTATTACTTAGTGTGCAATGGAAAGATAGATAGCCCTAGAATGAATGGGCGTATATACAATGCACAAGGGAAAAAACATCCTAAAGAGGGAAAAAATGCCCCAGCGATCCTAAGTGTGTTCACACACATCACTACCACATGTACATGGTAACAATAAGCTTTATATCCCATCCTAGTATTTAACTCAAGGGTAATGTATTTTTGCTTTACCGTTAGAAAGTATTGTGGAAAAAAGTGTCAATAGCTGCGCCTCTTTAATTTGGGGAAAAAAGCATCGGTTCTTTCTTTCTACTATCCCATTATCACCTCACACTCATGCGAGATCCTACAGGTAGTGTTATTTCCAACAAATATATTTTCTATATATTTCATATTCCTTTTTGATAGCTACTAGGAAGGTATCAAATCCTAGTGGGACACAGCTTGCATAATTTTTAAAGATGCACCTATTTTAATGCATTATTGAAAGGATGCGTACAAACTCTATCAAATGAGCAATGTCATGCTTTCATATTGCATGACGTGTCCATTGGAATCAAATGAAAGTCTATGCTAAGGGGACCACAAGTAGACTTTTGCTGCCAGAAAGATATCCTATTCTGATTATTTTTTTACACATGGTTCCAATGCAAATTTTAAAAAAGTATATAAAATGGAATCATAGCTCATGAGCTGAATGTTTTGCCCTCATTTTGATTTTTTTATTTGGAGCCACAGTTGAGAAGTTATGATCTAAATGGTGGACCCAGTGTGCCTATCCACACCACAAAAGAACATAACATTCCTCATCCCCTGTTCACATTGCATCTAGTGGAACTAATGAGGGTTTTCCACATCCATATAAAGGACCTTCTTCTCCCTTGTAAAGAAATCAAGAGTTAGGGAGTGAAGTGATGTTAGTGGGAGGAAGTAAGAATAGAGAGGACCAATTTCTATGTATGCCTTGGGAAAGATCTAGCTACATTGGCAAGCACACACACATATTTTAGCAAGCCTATGATCATCTAGTGTACACACATTCTACTCATCAAGAAAGGGGTTTGATTGACTTAAGAAGGTAATAAAGGCTGCTAATTGTTTGCTTCTTTGTGACAAATCAACAATGTACTTGTGGGCATATGTGTAAGGCACTACTTTTTACATTATTTGTTGTTCTATTTCTCCATCTATCTCCCTCCCTAACAAAATCTATCTCTCTCTCCATTACATTTTTTCCTATTCTCTCTCTCCATCTAGCTCCCTCTCTAACAAGCACATATCTATCTCTACATAAACCTCTATTTCTATCTTCCTCACATCCTAGCTATTAGCCATAACTAGATCCTTTCTTTTATGCTTAAAATTTTCTTGAATGAATAACCCACATAATGTCGACTTTCAGCATTTCCATTTTGTGCAATCTCTTAGGGTTAATGTGTATTTAAGTCAAAAAATTTACCTCCAACAAAGAATTGTATTTCTTTTTAGACCTGAAAGACCACAATAAATTCTTCTCTCTCCATTCCCCCTTATTCTACCACTCCTAGATTATTCTAACCCATTTGATGTGCACATATTTAGTTTGCTCTAGAGGGTGAGTCTTGCTTGATTATGAACCGCGAAAGACTTATATACACAACTCATTCCAATCGCTAGGCAAAATATATACATCATTGTGAGCACAAATTTATATTTTCAAAAAACAATCTGGGGTTTTTTTGGAAGAAAAAGGTTAGCCGCAATAAATGCATCAGTAAATCCTTTCATCCTACCCTTGATTAGATATGATCAAATCTCATCTTTGTCTTATTTTGAGAGTTCTATGTGTACACAAGTGGGTGAGAGAGAGTCTTCTATGGCTGCACTTTAAGTATTCACCACCAAACACCACACTTCATTGAGTGAATCCTTTGCTAAGTTCTCACAAGCTCTCACAACTAGAGGTCCAGTACCTTTCTAGAAACCACGCCAGCTTCTCGTCATATTTTTGGTGAACCCGACGTGAACCTGCTAGGGTGAGAGTTTGTGGGAGTAATGGGTGATCACACAGGGCAACACGATGTGCAATTTGATCTAGCTATAATGCCAATGTTTCAAGAATCTACTGCATTCATGCAATATCAACATGCTACAGAAAGATGGGAGGTTTCAACAACCAAAGCTATTGAAGGCGTTGTCAACAAAATGGATTAGTTTGAAGGGAAAGATGTGACAAAGTACCTTTGCGGATATGTGAAGGAAATGGAACTACATCGAGTACTAGAAGGCAAGATGATTCAAAGCTTTGAGTTGGTTGTGACTCTTGAGATTAGGGAGCATGTAAGATCAATTAGAGAAAGGCATGGGGAAAGCTGGAAAGCATTTGGCCTTAAAGGAGGAGTATTTCATTGAAGATTCAAAGCAAGTGATAGAAAGAACATTTTTGGAATGGATAGCAAATCTGAAGGAGGGACTCTCTCCAACAAAGTTTCTTAGGGAATTTGAGCAACGCTATTCTCAACTAACAAGGACGGAAAAGGCCACACTGAAATCAGAGAAGGCAAAGCTTTTCCTATCGGCAAAGAAGAAGAGACAAGATGGTAGTCAATAACTCTACATTGACCTCCTTGTCTCCTGAAAAGATGGTAAAACCTTCTACTATAGCTCCAAAGTTTTATGAATATGTGCTAGATGAGGTTGTGAAAGGCATGTGTGAATTAAAGCTAAAACTTACAAAGCTTGAAGAAAAGGGACAACCATCATCACCATCTTCAAGGCAAAGACAACAAACCAAAGAAGGGTTTGTTTACAAATGTATATGGTGTGATAGCATAGATCATGTAAGAAGGGATTGTGATGACTTTAATGATACTTTAAGGAAAGATGATGTGTTCTTTAAGGACGGTAAGATCCACTCAAGGGAGATAGGTCTACCCTTGAGAACTAACTTTGGGAAGCGGGGAATGCAAACCTTAGTTGAAGGAATGGAAACTAACCATGCCACCTCTTCAAATGAGGCAGCTACTTATGGAGTGAAAATTGAGTACTATCTTATTGATGAAGAGGTGAGTGATCACCCTGGTAGACTTTAGCCAAATGTCATGGAACTAGCAAAAAAAGGAAACTTACAAAAGAGATTCTACATGAAGCAGGTGAGTGCAGATGTTGGATAGGGGGCAAGGGGAACACACCCGATACACAACACATATGCCTCTCTATAGCCCACGATACTCATTGCACCCCACCCCAATCCACTAGAGTTCACCTTCAAAATTCAACACCTCTGCATACAGATCATCGTCTGCATTCATACCAATGCATGCACGCTTCAAACAATCAATTGATAGCACACCATCCTAAATTTGTCCATTTGCAGCAATCACACAATGCACACCGCTCTCTCTTCCTGTCTCACACACGTAGAGGCCCTGGGAGGCACATACATCTCACACACCGACACCAGATGGTTGGAATAGAGCAGAGGGGAAAAGGAAAGAAACGGCAACAATTTGGGCTATGATTTGCTTCAATTTCCACAAGAAAAAACCTTCTACAAACACCATGAATCTTGACTACAACCAGGTCCGTCGGCACAAGCACGACGAGCGTAAAAAGTTTGGGCAACCTCTGGCTGCGCCGCTACGCGGCTCTCCTCGCTGAGAGCAGCCAAGAAAAAAATCTGTGCTGGTGCCCTCATTGGTGCCAAAATTTCTATTGCAATCTCCTCTTCTGTGCTTTTCCTAAACAGCCCCGAGAGCTCCTCGTTGAGATCTCCACTGTCTTCTCCAAAAAAAATTGCCCCGAAAAGCAAAAATTGGGCCTTTTGGGCGTGGGCACCACCCCCCTATTTTTATCAACTCCCGGCTATTTTTGTCTTTGATTGCCTGTGAAGGCACCCTCTTTTAGCAGCTTGCCTTGGGCTTAAAGATTCATGTGCACAACCCCTTGAGTGAGGCATCGACAGCGCCGTCGGTGCTCTCACACTTCTCTTTCAAAACAGCTTTTGGGCCCTTAGGGCATGTGAACCAGCCCCGAGACGGGCACCATGTCATCATCTCACTACGCAATCAGCAATCGACACAGTACCGAACACCACAAACCACAATGATGATGCATCGCCACCGCTATGGCGAATTCCGCCAGCATCATCTCAGCTCAAGCAGCGCTTTGGGCACCCAGAGCCAGGGGTCGCCAAAACTAGGGAGCTCACTTGAGCTCTCTCTCCACGCGTATGCACATAGTATGCCATGCTATGGACTATGTAGCCTATCCACCGGCCTCACACCTTCGCATGTGGGGTTTCCCACTGCCATGTGTCAGCACCAGAAGTAGTGGCCCTTCAATATCCACAAAAATTCCACACACAAAAATGTTCAGTTATCACCTAAGTCTCGTCTTTGTTAAGCTTGGAGTGGCCCGAGCTAGATTTGTGGTCAAACGTATCTTTGAAGCAAAAGATGGTATTGGATGTCCAACACTCCTTGAAATATGCTAAAACTTCTAGATCTATGGGATTGAGTTGGTGCTTTTCTATCCATTATTTGTGCATATGTTTAAACAGCTTGCTTTTGTGAAACGGCCACAGTGTTTGTGTGAAAAGATGTCCACTATGAGGATTTGAGGAGGTTGCTAGGAGAGAATTGGGGTTTTGTAGAGGGCATCCACAATGGGGATAAGTATTTTTGTAGGATAGGTGCATCAGGTATTGGGATACGTTATTAAAAGGCTTGCACCTCTTTGTACATACACTTTTACTATGATCCTTGGGGTGTGGATTCCATTATAGTGTATTGAGATAAATATTTCTCCTTTTGAAGTTATGATGAAGAAGATAAATGATGTTTTGGAGACAATCCAAGTGAACAAGCATTGGACTCTCAGCAATGTGTTGAAACATTTGGCCATGATGGGCTTTGAAAACATTCAACATGCTCTATTTTGCCTCCAAGGTCACAAGGTGAGTTTGTCTTCTTCGCTAAAAATTTTTACCTTCATTTGATCACTTTATCTTACATGTTTGCATATTGGAAAGAGAATGGCAGCCAACTTGAAGGTCCAGGAGGATTGGAGTGTAGATGGAACCACGCTATTGCTCATGTAGCTTTGTTATTGTTATGTATATGAACACATTTTCCCTTGTAGATAAGATGCCAGTCTGTGACACATTTTGAAACTATAATTTTGCAATGGTTAGTTTGTGTACAGAGTTTTTGGGTACCATTTACTTTTTATACTATTAAGTATGGAGCCTCATTTACCCCTTGTAACTTTTATTCTAAAAAACGCACATTTGTAAGGCCCCCATTGTGAGGAGAAGCCATCGTGCGTGAGAAAAATCACTCGCAAAAATATCAAAAATTCACGCCCAGTATCGACAGAAATATTCCTTTCGCCGGAGTATTATGGCTGGATGGCGACCGAAAAGTGGTCGAAAAATGGCCGATCAGTTGTCCGGTGGCCGCTAGTCAATGGCCGGTGGGCAGAAGTCTTTGGCCGGTGGCCGAAGTCAAGGGCTAGGGACCAATTTCTAGGCGGACTTGTCTTCTCGCGGCCACATGGGCGCATGGGAGAATTCAACTCGGATTTGTCTACACAAGGGCGACTACACACGACTGCCTCTCATGAGAGAGGGCAACCCTTTTGGCCTATAAAAGGAGGCCTCTTTTACGTGTTTATAAACTGTGTCGTTTTCTTTCATGTAAAGCTCGAGTAGCTTCTTCATCAAGCAAACCTTGTTACTTGCACTCGTACGTATTGCACAACAGTTTCCATAATACTTTAGAAGTAACTTAATTGACATAGTGAAGTACACAGAGTTTACAAGATGTAGTGGACTTAGCTTTGGCATCAAGCATTTTCCATTGTGCACTCGTGTAGCCATTGCCCTATGGGCACTCAAAAAGTGGCTCCAATTGACCTTTCTGGATTAGAACGTTACGAATATGCTCTTTACATATGAAAATTTCGTGCCATCAAAATCCTTAATGTTGTAGATATCTTTCTCAAAAGAAGAGGCTACTATAACTGCAAGAATAGAACACCATGGCGATGAGACCAAGAAACTGTGGCAAGAATCTTAGGGAGATTTTGGCAGAATCTCATCTATAATTGGAGTCAAATCTCAACTCAAACTAGAACTCAAAATTTCAGGAAATGCATAAACTAAACTTGCGAGAAAAATCCGACAGTCTTCTTTGTATGGGGAGCAAAAAACTCAACCCAAAATACGCATAAAATCAAGCATAAACTTTCAAGAGCATAAGTGTTCATAAACCAAGTCAACATTGACCAACATAGACTTCCAACATGGCCAAAAATGCACCTAACCCTCTCTATACATAGCGTATGGTGACGCCTTGTAAAAGGGGTGCTCCAATAAACCTCTATCACCGAAGGTATCTCAACATTTGAGAATATCCCAACTCACAGAAAACCTCACACGACACCCTCCAAAAGGCTTAACAGAAGCAATAACTATAGTCCATCCCAGAAAGGATTATCCTCCAAACCGAGTCCCAAAAACGGCCGAGTAACTACCAAAGAACAAGCCAAAGTTGGCTCTACAACAACATACAATAGGTAGTGTTCATCGCAACTCAAAGTATATAAGTGTAAAACTACTGCAAGATGCAATATATGTGCTCAAACATGTGCAAGATGAAATGCAAGCAGCAAACAGTAATTCTTGTGAGGGTATATCTCTCAAAAGAACACACATAATACTAGTAAGTGCCTACTACACATGTACCATGCATACTCCTTCTGAAAATCTATAAAGTGTGACAAATATACATGATGTGCCTATTATCTATGTCTAATTGTACATGTCCAAGATTTGTTCATGTACTAAGACAACTAGGTTGTATGCATGTAAATCAAAGAATCAAATTCTCAAAAAACCGACGATAGTTGTCATATATCGATGCCAAATGCATGTGGCAGACCATAACTTTTTAAAAAAACACAAAGAACCTGTAATCTGTAGTAATGCATACATGGGCTTACCCCCCCCCCCCCCCCCCCCCCCCCCCAAACCAGTGAGCTTGAAAGAAACATGTATGATAGTGTAGACGCCTTGTCAATGTCACAAAGTGTCAAATTGTAGATGTCAAAAAGTTTCCAATGCTGTGAACACAAAGAGTGTGTGTGTGTGTCTGTGAACACAACACAAATCTGAAAGCCGATGCACTCACCGAATGAGTACCGAAAGTTGTATGTCGGTGTAGATGCCTCGTCGATGCTGAAGTGTTGTTGTAGATGCAAAAGCTCGACAAACAAAACAGATAAGCAGATGTTGAAGCTCATGTCGTCAATGTCACCATTGAATCATGTGTTGATATAGATCCATAAGGCAATCCAAGAGCAAGTGTGAGCCAAAGAACCATATGCCCTCTCTGTACCTATCTCAAAAGCTCCACAAATAGATAAAAGAGGCTATGAACAACTCTCCCTCTCTAGCTGCGCCTTCGAGAGCTGATCCAAAGTCCTCTCTCTCTCTCTCTCTCTCTCATGTAGCTATCATATACCAACGATGGCTCAGTCACTCTCTCTGTTACCGAGAGATGTGCACACCCATAAGACATGTGTAAGCCTATTGCTACATGTTTGCACCTTTTTTGCTACTTCAAAAGTCCCATTGCTTGCATTGATATTTTTTGAAATCAGTGTTGCCCCTTTGTCTCAATTGTCTCCAATGCAAGCTTTCATAAGCTTGTTCAAAACTCCACACAATACTTGAATTGCTTCAAGCTTTTTAAAAAAATAGGGTTGTTGATCTCTTGCTCTCAAATCTACTAAGGTTGAAGCCTTAGCTACTTGTTGTGGCGGACTCACATGTGAGACGAAGATGAAGTCGACAAGCCATCACATCACTCTGTGCTTGAGCTTTGATATCAGTTGTTGTGTTGCCTATGTGCACGGATGTGTGCATGTGGGGAGAGGGGAGGAGAGATGGAAAGTGGGGGTGGAACCAAACTGTAAGGACTGTGAGCTTGGCTGGATCTTGATTATGAGAAGGAGAATCATAATATGAGTTAGTGTGAGTGTAGGGTTAGTCATGGGAGGGGACTTGCAGCCACTATGGCCCTTTACCCCAACACATTGGAAGAAGCATTTGCAATGGCTATATTTGCCTCCTTCTTTCGAGCCTTTTTAGCCTTAAGCTTAGGACATTGCTTGATGAGATGATCATTTTTCCTAAAGTAATGGTATTTCAAATTCTTCTTGCGTTTATCGCCTAACTTCTTGAAATTATTGCTATTTGAAGAAGCAACAGGTACGGGGCAAGCCTACTACCTGTAGAAACATTGAAGGTCGCAACAATGGTATTCTTCTTTTTCTATTCAACAACAAATTTTCATGTTGCTTAGCCCTATTGTTTCTAGATTGGGTATTTGCAACAATACGAAACAAGACTACCAAACTTTACATCATAAGGTTTATTCTCTATGACAAGACTAAAGGTGGAGACAAAAGTCTGCTAAGAATCTAGTAAAGCATCAAGAGCTATCTATACAAGAGTATTGTCAAGAATAACCTACACAAATGCTATCTACACATGAGTATTGTCAAGAATAACCTAACAAATGGCAATTAACTTTTCATTGAGATCTTTAATATGTGTAAGAAATACATCCATATATCCTCCTAGTGCATAACCTTAGACTCTAGCTCCTTATGCAAGTAAGCAATTTTTATCAAATTTATATTTGCATACAAAGTTGCTAGTCGATCTCATGCTTATTTTGTTATTTGTGCTAACCGAATGTGTGGAGTAATGAGCATGTGTATGCTTAGCATCCCAACTTGCATGTCCAGTAGTAGGCAAAACAACTTTAGCAACAGAATTACTAGAACCCACATCATCATGCACGAAAGCTGTATCCACAGAGCCTAATCTTACAACATAACCACACATAAGATTCCAAATGCCCTTTACAACAAGGACATGTTGCATCAGGTATTTCAAAAGTGGGTATTTGTCCCCATTGAGTTTGTCCTTAGAAGAATACATGCGATAAATATCATCATTGTCAACAATGGCCGGTGACTGCACTTGATGCAAAAGTTGCATTTATTAAAGAAAAATTTCACAACATCAACCTGTGCTTTATAGCACAACCCATCGTGGACTAGGAAGTACATGTTTTGCAGAATTCTACGCTATCAAAAATTTGCTTTAAATGATTAAATTGCTTGCACGTACAACCAATAGTGGAAAGAGAGGTTGAAATAAGCCCAAATCAAAATTCTAGCAATCCCAAAATCAAAGATCTTGCCAAAAGGTACATCAGTGTGCGAACACTCATTAAACATCGCCTCAATTGGAGAACGTGGATTGGAAGAGTGTGTACAATCGTGCCTTAGATGTCAAAGCCTACTCTGATACCAATTGTTGGAAATATGGCTATAAGAATGCACGTGACGATGGAGAAGACAAAGGAGAAGCTCGGGAGCAAGAATGATGGGCATACAAGCCCGGGGGGGGGGGGGGGGGGGGGTGCTAACAAGGAAAAAAAGAGCTCTATTGGTCCTAAGTGTATTCACACGCATCACTACCATAATATGGTAACAAAGGGCTCTCTATATCTATCTTTCAACATAACAGTCAACAAATAGAATATGCTTATCTAGAGGCAATGGCACTCTTGCGGACCTTCGTAACATTGATTACCAATCTCGCTTGGATATTCTACTATATCATTTTTCACAATGGGAGAAGTTTTAGCTTGCATTTTTTGTCATTATTGCTTAATATTTGATGCGTTTGGCACTTTGTTATGCACAATTTCTTTTTAAATCACTAGTCTATGTATTGTAGTGTAGAAACTTGCATCTTATGCATATTATATGTATTAAACTAAACACCATTTTTTGTCATAATCTTAGATATCCTAAAGGCCATAAAGACATACTCTCACTATTATCAGGCTGCAAGTCCTTGATTTCTTTGTCTCTGGTCTAGATTTCTTCTCCTTTGTTATTCCTTTATCTCGCTTGTTATCTTTGGACTACTTCTTATCACTCTTCACCCTTACCAATCGTCTTTCATAAGGCCTTTCTTGTGACATTGAAAGTATTCTACATCGTTGGAGTACAGACTTACTTCTTGAATGGCACTTTTCTATTTGTACAACTTGCACAAATTTTGCAAGACTTGATAAGCACCGCTTTCATGTCTTCACCTTGTGGTACACTCTTGAAAAGTGAAAGCATGATGGACTTTTGCAATCTATCCACGCTTCTTCATCTACCCTGATGGGCTTAACTTGCTTCTTTTGCATCAAACTATGGTTAATCGCTTCAATCCAATTGAAAAAGCAAGCTAGTTCCATCCAACTTTTTAATACTGAAATTCCAATCTTGAAATTGAAGCCATACTCTGCAAGCAAAATTGGGCAAACAAAAGTACAAATTAGTTTGCCTACCACCAATGCAATTGTAAGACAAACATTTTACACAACTTTGGGAAAGTTTCAGTAGTCTCTCTTAAAACAAAAGTTTTCCAGCATAAACCAATCCAACTTGTAAGAATTTCATAGTATTTTTGCATAGAAACAGAAGATCGACAAGACATAAACTAAAAACAAAGTGTCACAATGAAATTGGGTGTAACAGAGCAGGACTAATGCAAAACTTGAGGACTAGAGAAGCTAAAATGACTAAACAAGCATTTTAGTCCTAACCATATACTATTGATCCTGTAATTCAATGTTGTTTCAAAACACGTCTCATACTTGTTCACAACATACTATCCTGAAGTTTGTAAAATGAATGGTTATTATCAAAACCGAAAAATCACATGCTACTGGTTTTGTACAATTCTATTACAGCAAATTCCATTCCCACATATGCCTCTCTCTGTGTGCAATGTGCATTGATTGTACTCATGCGTCATACTCAAGGTACTTATTCAAGAGCGTGATTTGTTTGTTTTGAACCCATTTTATAAGAGTCTAAATCTTCCCATATTTCGTTCATTTCAAACACTGTTTCATACCTATGAAACCCCGATAGGTATGCAACCCCATTGTGTATGTACATTTTAAATCAGCCCAACAACACTGATCCTATAGCCATAAATGGCAATTGACTACCACTCCTGCAACCTCAATGTTAGCACAATCGCAATGCAGATCCTCATTCAACAAAATGCATGAAAAACATAAGATATTGAGCATTGTAGATCCAGCCCAAAACCAATCAGCATCATATTGGCGACATACAAAAGACATACGCACTCGTACAACGGCAATTTCACTGGCCAGAATTGTATCAAGATGCTTACCAAAATCTATTCTAGACACCATCAACTGAGCTCTTAAAACGACAAAGACCTGTTTGTAGTTCCACTATTTTGACCACATGGATCATTTACAGATGACGAACACAAAAATTAATGCCACTGAATGCAGTAGACGGAAAAATTTGTTACAAAGAGCATTTTAGAATGAAATAACAACAAAGAGACAAAAGAGACTACAGGTCAAATGGGAGCTGATCTTCACCCTTGTGCATTTACTGCCTCCCATACGAGGTTTTTTGGAATGGGCTTCGACCAATCCCTGGCTTGCAGAGCTGCCGTTCGAAGCGTGCGGATAATCATTGCATTGGCCTCCCAAAAGCTCACAGCAGTATAAGGCAGCCCATGCTTGTCGCAAAGTGACTTCACTGAACCAGAGATCTTGCGAAGGTTATGTCGTGGCAAGCGCGGGAAGAGATGGTGCTCCACCTGAAACTGCAAGCCACCATGGAACCAGTCCATCCAAACCGGGGTCAACAGATTCAATGTGCCCCTCACTTGCGCCTGCGCAAAAGCCATGCTCGTCGGCCGCTCATTGTAAACCGGCGAAGAGAAGTGATTCAAGCAGAACTGCACATGCTGTATGCCCGTAACCGCGAAGCTCACCAACACAAACGCCACTCTTTCAAAGTTGTTCGGTAAGCATGAGAGAAGCGCGATGAACCAGGCCCAGAAGCATAAAACGCTTGCAATCTCTAAGCTGCGGTTTTGAATCCTCTTATTTGATAACAGCAAGATGAGAGTCTGTGCGAAAAGATTGATTCGAGCAACAGCCATGACTGGATAGAACGTCCAGTGTTGGTAGCTGACTAAGAGGCGTGCAACCGGATCAAAGGCCATCTTACGCTCATAGAAATACGAATGCAAAGACGAGAAGAGCTTGGAAGAGACAGCAAATATCGGAATATACTGAAGGTCAGGGTCATACTCAAGGCTGTTACATGAGATGTGATGTGCATTATGATTCCGCTTCCACCAGCTGATGCTAATACCCGAGATGATGTTACCAACAAGAAGTGCAATACATCTGTCGATGGAGGGCTTCCCAAGTACCGGGGAATGCCCTGTGTCATGCCCAATCCACCCGCATTGTGTCCACACACATCCTAGAAGGAGTGCACTCACAAGATGCACTGAAAGACTGCTTGACAATAGAACCCCCGCCACAGACGCGCCAAGCATTGCCGTTATGACAACAAACAGCAAGAAGTAGATAGAGTGATTCTTCCTGAAGAGGCCTGCTTTTCTCAGATCCGTCAGGGTTTTGCGATAGTCGGAGGCAAGTGGGGATACCTGGTAGTCAGTAAGGGTACCGACAAGAAATCGAGGCAGCAAAGCAGCTGCAGACAGCGGGTGGAAAGCAAGAAAGGTGTCTGTAACATCTTGGCCAGCAAGGCTGAGCAGGGGGATGTCCCCGCCGGGATGCGACGTAAGCCATGGAGTGACATCGTAAACCTTGCCATTGATGGAGATCCACAAGTCGTCGGCAGAGGCATGTTTCTGAAGCTCCTCCAAGGACACAGCCAGCGCCCTCTTCTCGGAAGACGCCATAGCTAGATCTCTGCGTCAACCCACTTCAGCATCACAAAAGTGTTACCATCTCGCAAGAAGAAGATGGTACTGCAGGCGTCCTCTGCGTGAAGCAGATCCCGAGAGGTGGGCACACTTACAACGCATAACCTACACAAAGATATCTATGCTCGAGCATGAGCAGCGCACATTGTTCCAAGATGGTGCACATGGTATTGTTTCATAATGTGCCTGGTTACAAAGTCTCACACACACAAAGTTACAAAGTCTCAAGAGTTTATAAAAACTTAAACTAGATGTGCATGGGAAGCGTTGCAAGATGGTCGATAACATAATGCATCTATTGACGGCATGGATTAATAACGAGAGGAAAAGGACCAACCTGCATTAAACTCTTTTGAACAGTAGTAGCACTGGGCAAAAATCAACTGGATGATGAGATTTGGATGCAAAGGGTATTGGATCAGTATGTTGTGACAGGTAATGCTTGCATAGATATGCATTCCAAAGTATTAAGAAAAGCAGATGCAATAAATATCCAAAAATTGATATCACGTTAACACTCTAGTAAATAAGCATACAAAGCAATGAGAAGAAACAAGATCCTTGATAGGAAGTTTATGCAGAACTCTGCTTTGACAAGTGCATTCCACTTTGAATACACACTCAAGGATGTGTTTTTCCCAAGTGCCCCATTGTTGTGAATGCTAGAATGTATCCTAGTAGTAAGCTAATGTTACCAAACACGAGAGAACGAGAGAGAGAGAGAGAGAGAGAGAGAGAGAGAGAGAGAGAGTCCAAACAAACACAATGGGTTTTACCTTGCTAGCAAAGGGCACCTCTCTTTGAGAGGTGCCCTTCAATCCAAGGTACATGGTCGATTTGCAACATTTTCATTGAGTTGGTATATCCGCCTTTGTAGGCTTGTGTTTCTCTCCTTGCAAAGGAAAACAAACAAAAAGAAATAGATCAATGGCTAACTATCAATGTGTGTTCGCTACATGTATCAGACACTAGTTGCATTTACATTGTATGTGGTCATGAGCAACGCATACCAAAACACATGATTGTTAGGGGAAAGTGTCACTATTCTTCCTATATGAAATAATAAACAAAAGACACACCCCACCCTTCTTCATATTATCACAGGGAACTCCTTGTGTTAGGAGTCAGGTTTGGGCTTCTCGTGTTGGCGATGGGTATTTGAGAGAATACAAAATCACTCGTTATGATAACTTACACTTGTTAATTTTACAAGATTGTAGTAAACAACTCCTCTTTGTGCAATGCAAAAAAAAGAATTAGATTTCAAAAACAATTTGAGGCAAAAATAAACTTTAAATACTTTGAGTGACCCATTTCTAAATAAATAAAATAGAAAAACAGAAGGACCACGTCAAAGTTAGAAAAAACAATGGAGAAAGGACTCCATTTAAGAGCAAGGTTGTCATGAATACTCAACCAAATCTTGATATATCTAGAACACATTGAAAATGAAAATGTGTAATGCATCCCATCTTCCAAAACCACTTCTTGATGTCTTTCATCCATCCCAAACTTAAGATTTTTCTTTTGTGTGGGATTACCTTAAGGTCTACACATTCTTCGGTGCATCGATACAGCAAATTCTAAGAAAGGGAAAAATTCTCCGGCCAAACTCACACAGGAAACTATCAAAGTGGAAAATCCCCCTCAGGGAGTTAGTAAGCCAGTTAGAAAAGGACAGGCATAATAGCGACAATCGAGCTACAACACTAAACAAGGTGTAACATTTAATGGCCTAGTAACTTGTGTGTAGCGTAAAATAGCATGAACATAGTGAGCATTTCATTAAAATAGATTCCTAATGAGATTAACAAGAGTGCTAGGGTGGAGAGAGCAACAAAAAGCATAACACCTAGTTAGATAGCATGAACAATACTTCAAAAGAGAGAGAAATTAAGCAATTGACAGCAGTTGAGGGCCGGATTTGCATGGAGCCGGTCCCCCCTCCAAAAGGCTTTGTATTATGGTTTCTCCCATCAAGAGAGATGTTTTACAATACAATTTCTTGTGTTCCTTCAATACTAGCTAGTGCAATGAAGATGGAAGCTTCATGCACTACGCAAAACACTTATCAAACACAACATCAATTCCCTCACGGTCCAAGACCTCACACACCTTCAAAGATGGTGAGAGCTAGCGGGGTATGAGAGTAGATTGAGAGGAAGAAGGAGTATTCTTACAAGAAAGATGTACATCTCCTCACATAATCACTCATATTAGCATAGCTTAGCTTAGTAATTAGCATGGTAGAGGAGATGAGCATGCATTGAAGCTTGGCTCTTGGTTGGATTTGCATCACAAAGCCAAGAGTTGTTGGTGTAGGCCTTCCTTCTCACAAGCTTGGAGTAGGTGATAAGCTTTCCATTAAAGCTTGAGAAGGAGAGAGAGTCTTCTTTACTTCACACATGAGAGTGTGAGTGTGTGTGTCAATAATGACTTGCAAAAATCAGCCCCCTCTCTCTCTTGGTCGACCCCCCTTGCTAATTACTCATACTAGCATCCTATTGGACCTCCCCAGGCTTAGCCAATGACAATTAAGCAGCATAAGTGATAGCCTTCTGACATGTGTCCCCGTTTCCCTTGTGTACAAAGGGAGCTTGTGTGTGTGTGTGTGTGTGTGTGTGTGTGTGTGTGTGTGTGTGTGTGTGTGTGTGTGTGTGTGTGTGCATGAGTTTCTCTCTCATCCCCTACTTCTTGGGCCCGCCCCCTCCTATGTAGGGCTTGACAAAGACTTTTGGGACACACACAAAGCATCCAATTTTCCCTAAAGTTGACCTTTGGACACAACCTTTGAATTTTGAAACCTTAGCATTTTGGAAGTCTTAACGGGCTGAACCTTAAGGTCTTTTAAGCCCATTGTTTCACATAGCTCTTTTGCAGATGGCCCCTCCTTTGGATCCTTATTTTCCCTCCTTTGGATCCCTACTGTGGCCGGTCTGCTAACTTAACCAATATTCAAGCTTTTTCTCCCCTGGCACTTCCCCATATTAAGGTCTTTTAAGCCCATTGTTGCACATAGCTCTTTTGCAAATGGCCCCTCCTTTAGATCCCTATTGTGGCCGGTCTGCTAACTTAACCAATATTCAAGCTTTTTCTCCCCTGGCACTTCCCCATGTTAAATGATCAGTTTAACACGAGAAAATCATTTAGGAGAATTAGATATTGATTATTATGACACAAGGAAACACAAGATATTCTAGCCAGTGAAAACAAAGCATCTGATATCAGTAATAAAGCCGCCCCAGCTTCCAGTTCACCGCTTCTCTTCACCAGAAACCACAAGCTCCAATCATTCAAAGATTGTTCTCTCTTGCTTTTACGAGGGAAGATGATGGATGGCAGAAAGTTTCTGGTATCTTATACAATATCTCTAAATCACATGCATGGGCCTTCACACAACACAAAGAGAATCCACTAGGAAAAACAAAGGCTCCAGAACAATATAAGAATTTGTTTGAAGGGCTCCAAGATGCAATTCCTGAGGACCCTAGGATTACCAAGTTGGTTGTTTCCCAAAGTGAGGTTGCCACAAAATACCTCAAGGAGGGGGAACTCGATCTCGTGGAGGATGACAACCAAGACAAGAATACAAAGGAATCCTTCAATGATGGAGGAACTAACTTTGCAATCATGGAATGTGAAGGGCATAAAATCCTACAAAAAGCAAGACCTTTGTTGAGATGTGGCAAGGAATGAAAGGAACGTTAATTGTTGAGCTATCCAAGAACATCACCTCAATGCCACAAGTAGTAGGAAGCAAGTGTTTGACAAGAAGCTCGTGTTTTATGGAGAAAGAAGTGATGGCTTCAATGGAGTTCTTACCATTGTTGATAGAGACCTCAAACCTCATGTAATCTTGAATCACGTTTCTCGAAGAATCTTAAGCATTAAAATCAAATGGGTAGGGTATTTGCTTACCCTTATCAATGTATACGCCCCCTACAATGTTAAGGAGAGAGCCAAACTATGGTTGGATCTTAGAGACTCCCCTGTTGAGGGGGATTGGTGCCTCATGGGGGATTTTAATATGGTAGAGGTTAGGAAAGAGTACAAATTGGATCAAACCTTTATTCGAGGAGAGATGTGAACAATGTAAACAAGCACCAGACATTAATGGTTGGTTCTCTTATTATGGAAAAGCTATTTGGATGTTCAATGAAAATGAAAATAACTGAATGAGCCAAAAATAATAGTAAACATGTATATGGACAAGCACGTTTCCAAAAACATCATAGTTCCATTGATCACCTTGTCACTCTTCAAGTTCTGATGGAAGGGAGTTGATTAAAAGGTAAAGGATTGTATTGTTAGTTTATGGACTTCAAGAAAGCTTTTGATATGGTCCCCATGGAGAATCTTTGGAGACGTACGAAAGAACTCCAAAATATATGCTTATAATTTCTTGTATTTATAAGCAAGTGGTGTGTCAAAGTGTGTATGAGAGGATGAATTTCAAAAAAAATCAGAAGTACTATTGGTGTCAAGCAAGGATGCCCACTTTCCTGAATCTCTTTGGGCTACTCATTGATGAATTGGAGCTCATGTTACTTACATTTATGCAACAAGAATGCATTGAAAAGTTTATGATTGGGAATGTGGTGATCATACTTTTGTTGTATGTGGATGTGTAGTGCTTTTCATCCATACTCTAAAAGATGCACAAAATCTTATGGTTGTCTTGGAAAGAGTTATCTGGAAGCTATTAATAATCCAGGTAGCCTAGAAGGTTCTTGTTGAGCCAGCAGAGGATCACACCCACATTTTTGCTCACACTCATCATTTTTGTAACCATTGATTGTAATAAATGTCTTTCCGACATTGATTTTGAATTGAGCCATTCATTAAGTAACGGGACTCAATTGAGTTTCCAGCTTGTAATCCCGAAGTAATTTCACTTGCTGATGTAATTAGTTAGAGATGTTCTCACCTCCAAGGCTGAGGTATATAAGCCAAAGTTTTGTAACCTAAGGGGATTCAGATTATTAATCAAAGTGAGTTTTTGAGCGCCGTGACTGTGTCTGAGAGAGAGTGAGAGAGAGAGAGAGAGAGTCTTATCTACTTGCTACGCGAGCTACGGAGCCGCCATTGGAGAAGCGACACCGCCATTGTGTTAGCAACGGCGAGAGCTACGCACTGATACCAAGAGTGCGCGCTATCGGCTTCTATGTGTGGTAAGTTCCTACGAGCTTCGGTGTGAATTTTCTTCCAACTCGTGTGTCGGAATAGAGCGTGCAGCATATCTATAGAACCACAACGAGTAGAGCTACGCATTAGTACCATCGGGGTCAAGTTTCGGTCACCTATATTTTTCGGCCTGTCTTCATACGCGTTTACCGCACGGAGTGATTATAGGTTGATTTTGCAGTTCAAGTCTTAAGGGTGTTGTTCTTACCTAGTGTATAGACTTCCCCTTGAGTTTGAGATCGATTCAATGATTCTAGATCCTGTTTTGTATAGCATTCGTTCGTAGTACGGATTTCAGTCACTTGCGTATTTTAGAACTTAGATTTGATTTCCTTAGTAGTGATTATCATTAGAAGGTCGAGTAGGTGATTTGACACCCACCTAGTTGTTTCCATGCGCCTGCGGGTCAAGCTTCGTCCTCGTCTGACAAATTCTGTTGTTGGTTGAGTTCTCGCTATTTAGCTTCCGCTAGCGGCGTAACCGCCTTAACATTTGGCGCCGCTGCCGGGGATCGAAAGCCCTAAGTAGGTGACCTTAGACTAATCCTACGAGGTGAGTCGTATAAACTACTTTGTATACTTTAGTTAGAAAAGATCTAGGAGTGGTGGACTCCGAAGATCTCGAGAGATACTAGGAAGTGGGGTATTCCTGGGTCTTCCGTGTTGACAGTATTTTTAGTTTAGCTTAGATTTGTTTGTTGTTTTGTTGGTGTTGAGTAGTTGTTGATAGAAGAAGAATTTGCTAGTCCGTGAGTGACAGTGGATATCTTTAAAATCACAATTACCAAACCCATTTTATGATTAGGAATAGCTTAGGTAGGACTTCATTTGATCCTGATCTAGAGCTAATAATCATTGGAGTATTTGGTTGATATGGTTGATTGCATGTTAGATCACTAAACCGTCGAGTTAGTAGTGAAACTTGCAATAAACAAAAGTCAGAGAAATTTTGTGTGTATCTGGGAGTTGCTGAGCACTTGAGGAAGCTTTAGGAAGGATTCTGTGCCAAAAAATTGGAAATCTGCAACTTTAGACATCATACGCGTATGATGTCTAAATGACCAAACAGAGACCAAAACAGAAATTTTGACTTTACCAGAGTGTTCAAAAGGGGAGTTATACCCTAATTTCAACTTAAAACAAGGGCATTAACACTCAAAGAAACCCAAAAAGACAAGTCGGAGTCCAAGAAACGCAAAGAATAGGAAATTTTGGATTCAGATCTTGTTTTTACATTCAAACCTGACAAAAACACTTGAAACTCAATTGTAAACATTGAAGAAGGCTTAAAACCAAAAATAGTCAAAATCTGGGAAAAAAGACATCATACGCGTATAATGTCTTTTGGCACATCCACTGCTTAATTTTGATATCTGACCTGACAAGATTGTTACAAGCACTGTAGAAAGCATAAATATCAAGTTTTGACCCATATTGATGAAAAAGACATCATACGCGTATGATGTCTTTGACCTAATTTTGGACATATTTTGATACTTTGCTAACACAGATCCATTGTAATAGCTGTCTAGAGGTTATATTTCAAGTTTCATTCCATTTGTATCACAATTGACCCAAAAAACAAGTTAAAAGCGGAAAATTGCCAAGAAAAGCCTAAATTAGCCATAACTTGCTCAAACAGAGTTCAAACTGAATTTTGTGAGTGGAAAGAGCATAAGGGGGCTACTGAGAGTGAGCATAACCAAAATAGTCTAAATCTGTGAAAAAAGACATCATACGCGTATAATGTCTTTTTCAGCATAACTGCAACAAAATTCTCACTTGATGAAACAGAAGTTGTCCAACTGACAAGATTAAACAATTGACCAAGTATCAATCAGTTTGGATCAATTCTGACCACAACAACTTGGGAAAACAAATTGCCGAGACGGAGAAGTTAAAGTCCTTTAGGGGAATTGATGAATTTGAGATCGGGCAGGAACCTCCAGAATAACCAACCAAAACAAGGGGAACAAGCAAGTGTCATATCAACCGAGGGAAGTGTAAACCAAAGTTGGGTGCAACCATTAGAGCCGATCTTTGAAGGAAGTGTCTCTGATACTTCTTCGGAGAGATCTTACGAGATTTTCACCGAACACGTGGAACACCTGAACCTGAACAACAGAAAAAATATGGTAGCAGGATCATCAAGCCCTTCCGCCACAATGAAGCTATTGTTCATAAAATATCAGTACGACAATGAGCAAGGTGCCAAGATCTACAAGGATGGAATGGACCGCTATTGTGTGAAGATAGAAGATAGACCTAGTGAGTTCAAGGACTTAGTGCCTGTGAGCTATAGCGGAGATAGATATCTAGATGACGAGGGTACCATGTACTTGGTAGTCCTAAACCCTAACATTGTGGACAAGTGGGGATTGATGGGCACCAAAGCCAAAGTAGATGAAGAACTTGAGGAGAAAGCACCAATAATGAACTTCCCTGATGCGAGGTTAAGAAGAGAGAATGAAACTACAAGGATCAACACTGATAACATCTATGTGGGGCTATACAAATATAATAATGGGGAGCAAGATCTCTATTATAGATGTGAAGAACCCTACACCGGAGAGTTGACAGACCAAAAAAGACTTTATGTCTTTACCTACACAGAGGGATCGGAAGTGAAAATTGCCGCTTACGACAAGTATGGCAGGCAATACTCAACAATGGGCAAGAAAGAATTAGAAGGATATACATACTTTGGGGGACCACTACATCAGTATTATGTTACTTCTAGCTCACAAAGACCAGCACAAACAAATGGAGGGCAAAACCCAATGACGACAGGAGGACAAAGAACTCAGGCTGCTGACTCTTTCAGTCAACCTCAGTACTCGAAGCCCAGACCAATGGGATCATTACATTCCAGAGAGTCAATGGATACGAATCGAGGTAGTGCAGTTCCAATCCCCACGTATACCACTCCAGGTCCAAGGTTCGAAGCGGAACCATCACATTTACCTCCTAGTAGTAGATTCAGGGCAGGGGAACCGACAGGGGTAACCCATGAAGTCCATGATGCTAGAGAAAGCTTTAGCCGGGACACAGGAGCAATGAGATTGGTAGCAGACCATAGACGTATGAGACCATCTCAAGTAGCGAAGTGTATGCCAAAGAAGTATGGTGGTTCAGGAGATCCGTATGCACATGTGTCACTCTTTAAGCAAGTCTTAAGAGCTGAGCAGATAACAGATTTCCATACACAATACGAGGGATTTGGTCTTACTCTAGAAGGTACGGCATTGACATGGTTTCAACCACTAAACATAGGGGGATTCCATGACATTGACCATTTGCTAAGAGAGTTTGCTGAGGAATTCTCAAAACGAGGGATTAAGCACAATACGGTCTCACAAATATATGCTTTTAAACAGAGAGAACACGAAAAAGTGAAGGAAGCTTCACTTCGCTTCAAACAATACATTGAGAGATGTCCAGTACGTGAACGACCACAAGATGACAGACTATCTGTTCTCTTTATTGAGGGACTGAGAAACGACACTCTCAAGAAGGACTTGCACTTGAAAGCTTGTACAAGTTTCGAGCAAGTAACGAGAGAAGCATTGTACTTAGTGGATAACTGTACGGTTTATGGAGAGGTGTCAGCGGATACAGATTTTGCATCCAGTAGCTCTTCCTCCGTAGCGAGCGAGACTACCACTAAAAAGAATGTTCAAACAACAACCATGCCAAATGTAGAGCAAATGATAGAAGATGCTCTAAAAAGGATGGCACCATACCAAAAACCATTGCCAAAAACACTGAAATGGTGTGCTATTGAACAAAAATGGACAAACCATCCAACAGAGGAGTGCTATTACAACAAAGGGTATGTAAGGGAGCGTCAGTATGCACCTCCTGCTCAATTAGCACCACCTCAGGTACATCCAGTACCTCGATACCCAACGGGAAATGTACCAGGACCTATGGGGATAGAAAGACCGCAACCGGTATTGGGACAACAACCACCTTTACCAGGAGCAAGACCAGTAGGCATTAGATATGCACCAACCTTAGAGAATCAGGAAGAACAAGCCTAGTGCCTGTTCAAGCCTATTATGAAGAATCTGGTGCACACATGTCTCCAACTGTGTATTACCCACCAGAAGAACCCAAACAACCAGAACCATGGGGCATGATTGGGAATGTTGGAATACCAACAGTTACAAGTGCTTCTGATGAAGAGAGATACAATTTGGACGCAAGAACATTGATGTTCATAGCTCATGGAGGGTTAACAGGACAAAGACCATCCTATCCACAAAGGACGAATCAAATGGGACCAAGACCAGCACTAGGACCCTGTTACAAGTGTGGAGGTGACCATCTGATGAATGTTTGCCCACATACGGAAATCATTAGAATTAACGCTTATTGCACTGAGTGTGGGGTTACTCACTTCATTGAGGATTGTTCAAAGAATCCAAACAAAGTGCAAAAGACGACATTGAATATGCTAGAAACTATTCCTACCAGCAGTGGGTCTGAAAATGAAACTCTGATACCAACGCAAGTTGTTACTAGAGCTCAAGCTAAGAAAACCACTAGAGAACCTGAGAATGGAAAGTTAGCGACTGAAATGGTTAGTCAGGACCGCGGAGTCAGAAAAACACATGGAAAGCTAGAAAAGCACGCATGAAGTTGAGAAAAGAACGTGAAGACGCTATTCTAGCTGAGGAACTAAAGCGAACTAAAGATAGATTAGAAAAACTTGAGAGTCAAAACGGGAAACGAGAGATGAGCCCGGAAAGAACGAAACAAAAGAGTATCAAAGAAACAACGAGCTTAAGCTCAGGGGGATCAGTGCTAGTCGACAAAGTACACGAACCATTGGACGCACTGATGAGAGCTTACGAAGCTAGGTTAAAGAACAACCAAACACAAGAACAGAGGTGGATGACATACCCAAACGCGGAATTGGAAAAGCAGAGACTTGAAATGTGCCAGAGAATGATCGAGACTGCACAAGCCTTATTAGAACCACCAAAAGAAACAATGAATTGTGGAACGGAAAACCCAATTCAGCAAGAGACTATTGTTTCACGGGTAGCTGAAAAGACTCCCAGTGCACAAAAGCCTGAAAATACACACAAGGATGACCGCATAGTATTGAACACAACCGATCAGGAGATAGAGAGTTTTCATCCAGTCATACAGAGGTCTTACGGAAGAGATGAGGATTACAATGAATTTTGGAAACAAGTGAGAGAGGCAAACTTTGCAAACGAGCTAAGTTGCCAAGCTAATCAGACAAATTGGGAAAAGGACATCAGGAATCCTCCCATAGTGGAATTTGAGGCAGGATCTCAAGTGGACTTGGATCTGCAATCTTACTGGGAGATGGGGGCTCTGTTAGAACAATGGAGAGCAAACCTCACTCACTGAATACCTTACCTTCATACTTAGGAGAGTATGAAGCAAAATCCGAGATTAGAGCACTTCCCTCACGAAGAATCTCATCAGAAAAAGTCATGGACTCGCAAGGATTGATAGAGATCTTGTCAACACCAGTGACATGCACTATCACTCTAGCTGAGCTTTTGAGGCTAAGACCACATATGTGGACCACTGTAGGAAAATGCTTGGAGAAATTCGGGATAAAAGACCCAACATCGAGACTGAAAGAGGGTATACAAGAGCTGAGTAAACCACAAAAGAACGCTAAGCCTGTACCCTTAAACAAGGTCGGAGAGTATTGCGAAGGTGAAGAGGGGAATACAACCTTACCAGTTGAATTCCAAGGAGTAAACATGATGGCAATACTAGACAGTGGAGCTGGGGTAGCCATTGCTACAAAAGAAATCTGGAAAAAATGGGGGAAACCAGCAATAAGGAAGACTAGGTTGAAACTCCAATTAGCAGATGGACACATGGAGAAACCTATGGGGTTATTAGAGAAAGTTGTAGTGACTTCTTGCGGCATTGAATACGAACATACTTTTGCTATTGTCGATTTTGGCAAGGAGAATAACTATGATATCATATTGGGAAGACCATTCATGAGACAGTTGAAAATGGTCCAGGATTGGGGCTACGATCACATATACCTGAGAAATATGGAAACCACTACACGTGTGAATCTGAAAGACCATAGCTACAAAGATGTGAACCGAACACCGGTGGAGGAATTTGATTCAGCTACTTTGGCGGGATCCGAATTTCCAGCTTGGTTAGATAAGCCCAAGGAGTTATGGATGTGTGGAGCTTCGAAATGTGGAAGTCTGAAATGAGAAGAATGTGTTTTAGAAAGGGCTATCGAAGACGAAACTTATATAGGAGAACCCTTTCCAGAGGACACGCTTGAACCATTAGAATGGACACACATTCTAGCAACCCTAGATGTTTGTGCAATTCCGGATGGTCCCACAATGAAATTTTGCGACAAGGACGGGTACGACGTGGTTCCGTATTTCATGTTGAGAATTTTACTCGAAAAAGAAACTGAAAAGAACGATACACTGGAAAAGGAAGATGAAGAAGAGGTGTTTCACGACATTCCCGATCATCCTGAGTGGGGAAATGAAGCAGACAACGAGTCAACGGACAATTCAAGCGGAAACGAAGAAACCATAACGGATGTCCGATTTTATGATTTTCCGAACCAAACTAAACAACGCCAGAAACGCTATAGAGCAAAGAGAAAAACAAAGGGGGTTAGAACCAATCCGATGCCTAGAATAAGAGGAAAAAATCAATTCCTAATGCTAGTAAAGGCGGAAGATTGTGTTAAGGACAAGATTTCTGGAAGAATGAGAGGCAATGATCAAAAGAGCTTACGAAAAGACAAAAGAGGCTCAAGAAATCAAGTTCAAAGGAATGGAACGAAAACAGAAACAGAAAAATCAGAAAAGAACAAGCGCAACAGAGAACACACGGAGTCCAAGTAGAACGTAGAAACAAGTACAGAGAGCTCAAGAAAACTCTGAAAGAAGTTTGGACGACAGAAATTGAGAGTGGAGAGGACGAAAACGCCAAAATCAAGGAAAACATGGATGTTCCCTCTCACTATAGGAAATTCACAATAGAGGATAGGAAGGTGGTATTAACCCCACCTATTCGAGAGAGAAAGGAGAACGAATCTTATGACGGACCGGGGATGCAAAAAAAGTTGATTTAGCAGCTCCAGGTGAGCCACCTAGACCGGTGTACATAGCCACAGATTTGTCTCCAGGCGAGGAAGAGAGACTTTTGAGTCTTCTCAGAGAGTATAGGGATGTGTTTGCATGGTCTTATAAGGACTTAAAGGGAGTTGACCCATCGATATGCCAACACACAATCCCACTGAAACAAGACGCAAAGCCTAGCAGACAGAGACCATACACATATAATGATACTTTTGCTAAGCGAATCAAAGAAGAGATAGATAAGCTAATGGAAGCTGAATTCATATACGAGATTGAACACACCGATTGGGTATCTCCAATTGTGGTAGTACCCAAGAAGAACGGAAAACTCCGAGTGTGTGTCAACTTAAAGAAAGTGAATGCTGCAACAATCAGGGACAATTATCCCTTGCCGATAACTGATCATGTTCTAGAGCGTGTATCAGGGAAAACAGCATACTCTTTTCTTGATGGTTTTTCAGGATATAACCAGCTAGCCATAGCACTGGAAGATCAACATAAAACAGCTTTTGCAACGGAGTGGGGAATTTATGCTTATCGGGTTATGCCTTTTGGTCTAACCAATGCTCCCGCAACCTTCCAGAGGCTGATGACGCATGCTTTCAAAGAATACTTAAGGTTGTTTCTAGAAATATACATGGATGACTTATGTGTACATTCTCTTCTGAGAGATGAGCATCTAGAACACCTAAGAAAAGTATTTGAGAAATGTAGGACATATCGCATTTGTCTCAATCCTGAGAAATGTGTGTTTATGGTCCGACAGGGCAGAATTCTGGGACATATTGTCTCACAAAACGGAATATCCACGGATTTAGAGAAGATAAAAGTTATAGTGGATATGCCTAGACCAACCAATGCGAAACAAGTACAGAGCTTTATGGGACATTGCGGATATTATAGACGATTCATTTACATGTACGCTATAATAGGCCAACCACTTTACAGGCTAATAGTGAACTTTGAATGGACAGAGGAGTGTGAGGAATCGTTCAAGAAATTGAAAGAGGCACTCATTACTGCTCCAGTCTTGAAATCACCAGATTGGGAGAAGATATTCCATGTGCATATAGATGCTTCGGCATATGCAATAGGATGCATTCTGGCTCAGCCAGAAGAAGGAAACATGGATTTTCCTATCTGTTACGCCAGTCGACAGCTCAACAATGCAGAGAAGAATTACACCACAACAGAGCGAGAGGGATTAGGAATGATATATGCTGTGAAGAAATTTCGGCATTATCTTCTAGCCAACAAGTTTGTGTTTTTTACGGATCACCAAGCCTTGCTCTACCTAGTGAATAAACCATGCAATACCGGGAGAATAGTGAGATGGTTCATTATCTTACTGGAATTCGACTTCACGGTAGTAGTAAAAAAGGAAAAACACATCTTAGAGCTGATCATCTTTCGCGATTGACGAATGGAGAAGACCCTATAGGAGTAGATGACGACATGCCAGACGCGTACTTGTTCAACATAGAAATGATACCGAAGTGGTCTCAAAATGTCGTTAACCTATTAACCTATGGAGGAGAGTTCGATAGAAGAGAATACAACCAGAAACATATTGCTATTCAGCAATCCAAGAATCTTCAATTGGTTGCAGGAAGGTTGTATCAATTGGGAAATGATCATGTTTTACGACTATGCATCAATCCTGAGGAATATAATATATATCTGCGCGAAGCACATGTTCAGGAATGTGCATTTCATTGTTCAAGAAGGAACACATATAGGAATTTGTTACAATTGGGAGTCTATTGGCCAGGAATGAAAGAAAGCGTACATGAATATGTCACTGTATGTATTGTATGTTCATCAAAACCGCCAGCAGAGTATTCGACATTATATCAGATAATGATCGCTCCAGAATGGAGTCAGTATATTGTTGAATATCTCACAAATAGAACTTTCCCAGAAGGAACGTCAAAAGCTCGTCAGAAATCTGTAGAGACAGAAGCTAGAGATTACGCTTTAATAGGAGATCAACTCTATAAGAGAGGTAAAGACAACCAGCTTAGGATTTGCGCATCAGAGTCTGAGTATGTGATAATCCTGGAGCAAGCTCATGGAGGAGTAGGTGGAGGCCATTTCTCAGGTGATAAGACAGCAAAACTTGTCTTAGCCGCAGGAATATGGTGGCCAACATTACATATGGACGCTGAGGAATACGTTAAACGGTGTGATGACTGTCAGCGGACCAAAGTACCACTTAAAAGAGATGATATGCCGCTTAGACCAATGATGGGGGCAAGAGCTTTTGCAAAATGGGGGATTGATTATGTCGGACCCATTTCACCTCCTGCATATAAGACTCATGCACAATACATCATTGTGGCTACAGACTATCTAACAAAGTGGGTCGAAGCAAAGGCAACTCAAAAAGCAGATGCCAGGACCACGGCACAATTTCTATATGAATACGTCTTTGTACGATATGGATTGCCAATAGAAATTGTGAGTGATCGAGGCACACATTTTATAAATGAAGTGATAAAGATCCTTCTAGATGAATTCATGGTAATCCATAGGAAATCAGCCCCGTATCATCCACAAGCAAACGGACAAGCTGAAGCAACAAACAAAACCATATGCACGGTCCTCACGAAGATTGTATCTGAGTCGAGAACTGACTGGGACCAGAAGTTGCATTCAACATTATGGGCATATAGGGTAGCATATAAAACATCAATAGGAACGACCCCATATAACATGGTTTTTGGGCTAAATGCTATCTTACCAATAGAATTCTTGATTTCAACCTTAAGGGTGGCTAAGGATCTAGAGTGGACAGGGCACGAGCTTTCTGATAGAATAGATGACCTGGAAAAGCTAGACGAGCTTCGCCTAAAAGCAGTAGCTTCTATCTACGCTCAAAAAAGGCGACAAAAGGAATTTTTTGATAAGCATGTGCGGACTAAAGAGTTTAAGGTTGGGGACTATGTCCTAGTTTACACTCTGAAACAGCATGCTAAGAAGCTTAAAAAGCGAGGGATGGGACCTCTGGTGATTAAAGATCTATCACCAAGTGGAGCCGTCAAGCTTGCTACATTAGACGGAGAAGAAATGCCCAATTGGATTAGTGGATGCAGAGTGAAAAAGTATCTTTTGCCGCTAACCCAAGACATGCTTCTCAAAATACATCAAGAAAAGCTGCGTGTCCAGAAAAAGAAAAAGATTGAGGAGGAAGCGCAAGCCGAGGCGAAGGAAAGAATGGAGAAAAGAAGACTACTGCGTCAGAAACAGCGCAATGAAGGAGCAATACGAATAAACGCAGTCAGTATAACAGAAATGGATAATGACAAAGAAGAACCCATCATTGAATGCAAAGTAGGAACCAACCAAATCAAAGCCAGAGCACTATTGGATTCAGGAGCTCAAGCTAACCTACTTTCACTCAGTTTGTATAGACAATTGACAAATGACACTAAACTACAAACTGCCAAGCAAGAGTTAAAGAGTTACTCTGAGAATTCAATCAAAACTGTCGGATGCACAGTTTTACATATACAGATTAACCAGTATGTGTATCCTCATATGTTTTACGTGGTTGAAGACCAAGCTACACAACATCCATTATTGCTAGGACAACCATGGCAGAAGCAATACAATGCAATGATTGACTGGAGTTCTAAATCAGTGCTTATCAAATACGAAGGTGAAAGTCAATCAGTTAAGTTCACCAAAGGATCAGAGACCAACTCCAAAGGAAGAATCCAAGAACAAAGGTAAACAACAACCAGAGAAAAAGAAGAAGCAATGGCAACCAAAAGTTTCTATACAACCGGATTACTCTTCGACGAGGAATTCTCAACAGTGGATAAGGAAGACAAGCAATAATATAACAGCTCAACCTTGGGAAAAAACGGAGTCAAAGTTGGTATGGAGACCAAAAAAGGTTGTGCCAGAGAACACAAAGGTGGAAAACAGAGTCTTCAATACCAGACAACAGAGTGATTCCAGACAATCAAGGACAGTGAAACAGATCTGGATTCCAAAGAAGTTCATGACGGCACAAAGCTATAGCAAGCAAATTTGGATCCCAAAGATTTGTAAACAGGAACTCCCTTCAGTACAATCAACGGAAACTCCTAGGTATTTCAAGGCGAGGAAATCAACACAAAGAACAAAGCAGGTTTGGGTCGCAAAGAGTTTGTGGCAAGCACAAGCGAAGCGGAAGCAGATTTGGATTGTGAAAAAGAACAACAAGGTAAAGAAGAATCCATCTACTGATTCTACTACCGAAGTATCACCAACCCAAAACCCGACCACCAATCCTTCAATCAAACAAAGAGCAGCTTTATTGGAAAGACTGTTGTATCATCGCTCTACAATTGCATTGGGAACTTATGACCAAAACAACTACAATGCTTCGCCCACAGACACTTCATAGTCGTCCGGGAGGACTCAGACTAGGAGGGGGGGAGGTATACAGGTATACAGGAGTTACAAAGCAGCTACAAGCGCCAAAAACAAAGAAAAACAAAAATTATATTACAAGGGCAGTGTCTTACATGATTTTGCAATTTTTATGTTTGATTGCGGATATTGATAATATTTATGCCCTTATATACCTTGTTTTGCAACAAGAAGAGATCAAATGATGAATTTGGGTCTCTAGACGTGTAAATATCACTAAATAAGAGTGTTTTTGGAGCTAAAAAGTGGTAATCCAAGTCCAAAAATCACAAATAAGTGTATATTCATATACACAGGGTTACCAGCTATTTATTGTGTATGTTTGGAATTTTTTGGCTTCAATTTGCTATTTTCCTTTATTTTTTATGATTTTCTTAATAAAAGTAAAAGAAAAATAAAAAAGCAGGTGAAATGAGATCGGAAAAAAGAAAAGAATAGACGGTGATGGTCCTAATGACAAGGGCAACCCATGGTAAAAATTGGGTACAATTCTGAAAAAGTTGCGGAAAGCCCGAAATGACAGAATTTTGGCAAAGTGGACAGATTTCTCAGAAACAGGTCAAACGGAGTCCAAATTGAGAAATTTCAAATCCTAAAGTGCATTTCACGACGAGATAGGAGCACATGTCAAATTTGGTAACAAGTGATCCGGGAAGTCCGAAGTTAAGTATTTTTCACTTCACTTTCAAGCTCATTTCCACTATTACCTTCTTGGAGAGAGCAAAGAGCACACAGGAGCATCCGACCTTCTACCGCCTTCTACGACTGCTACGAGAGCTCAGAGGACACCAGACATGAGAGGTAGACTCGTTGCCATAAGCTTTTGATGCTTATCGTTAACTTTTGTCGCGAAAACTGACCAAAACCAAGAAACAAGAGCAGACGGGGAATGGGGAGGAACGCTAGGTAGGGGCACAACCGCCTAACCAAACCTTGCAAGAACTTAGAGGTGGGTTACCCTAACATAGAAGATGGGTTTCTAACACTCAAAGCTCGAGAAAGAACGACTTGAAAAACCCTAGGTCAACAGAGCCTGCAAGAGGCAAACAGAAAAAAGTTGTCGAAACGACACAAAACTTCTCAGGAAGCTTAACAACATCGAGGGCAATGCAACCATGGAGTATCTCCGGGTTTGGATCACCAAAAGTAGGTCGGAACAACCGATTCGGCGGCGGACACACAAAGCGTCATTTTGGCATAACGGCTAAAATTGACGACCAAATGACATGAAACTTCACAAGCAGCTTCAAATATACATGGATGACTTATGTTTGCAAGCAAAACCCAAAAGAAAGCTGATTCACTTACCGATGGTGAAAAAGACGCTTTCGGGCAACCAAATGGAGAAAGATGGAGAACGGGGAGCCAAAGTCAAGTTCAACCAAATAGGTGGCTTCACAACATATCCAATGAGCTGGAAATGCAACTCTCGAGAAGAAAAGTTGAAGAAATTCAACTCCAAGGCAAAAAGACGACTTCGGAGACTGAAATGCCTAAAGGGGGCTTTTTAGCTAAACTGATGACTTTTTAAGTTGAAAACTAGTTAGCAGGGCTTAGGGCACTAGCACAAAGCATTCTTTGCACAAAAAGACCAACATTTCAAGAAAAGACATCATACGCGTATGATGTCTCACAGCATGATTTTCACATCCATTTCAACATTTGAGTGCATAGCCTCATTCCACATGTTAATCACATCCTATGAACCAAGTATCATGAGAATTGGAGTTAGAAAACCCAAGGAAAACCAAAAAGACGCAAAGTAGGCCATAAAATTGATTTTTGGTCCTAATTTTGTCAAAATAACTCCAAACTCATTGAAACTTTGTAGGATTGTTGATTAACACATCTACAAGCTATCTGGAACCAAAAAGCACCATTTTGACACAAAAGACATCATACGCGTATGATGTCTATTTGCACTTACAGAGCCAAAATTGCTCATTTGTCATCATACATCCATTATATATATCTAATACATGCTACATATGAAGTTTGGAACCATTTGGTCAAGTGGATCACCCCATTAGCCCAATTGAGGGAAAATCCTTCATCCAAAGCCTATTTTTGGCCCAAATCCAACATACTCAAGTCCAAACCAAGATTTGAGTAGAGACAGTCCTTCACTAGTACATGGGGAGTCCACAGAATCCAATCCCATGAAAAATTGATGAAAAAGACATCATACGCGTATGATGTCTCCAGAGCCATTTTTAGCCCAAAATCTATCCAAAATTCATAAATCCACTGAATAAGCCTATCTAAAGCCAAATCCAAGCTTATAGAGAAATTTGGTCCAAAAATACACTAAAAGACATCATACGCGTATGATGTCTCACTATGTGATTTTGGCACCTCAGGGCTTCAACCACCAAACAGAAGTGATCTACATGCCATTTGAAGGTGAACCACCAAGTTTTATCCAATTTGGATCATAAAATCCATTTCCCTTTCAAAATTTTGCCAAGAGCCTGAACTGGACTAAACTGGCCAAAACTTGACCAAATGGGATCCAAACTCAAATCCAAGCATATGATACTCATGTATACACTATCAACTACAAGCACAACCAATATGAAGTCATTTTGACACAAAAGACATCATACGCTTATGATGTCTCCAGCATGATTTTGAGCCCAGTTTGCATATTTTTTCACCTACCCTGCATCCTTAGGCCCTGAATAGCTCATGTTTCAATTTTCAAGTCATTTGAATAGTTAAAAGCTTCATTTCGGCTTTCAGTACTAAAAAGACGCTAACTTTTGAAATTGGAGTTACAGGATCCATGGATTCCGCCAAGTTATCAGCAACAAAGAGAAAAAGACCGACAATCAAAGATGCTCTTGCAGAAGCAGAACCCTTTGACATTCCAGCAGAAATCCTCAAGCCAACCAAAACTTGGGTGGAGGAAGCAGTACTGGAACAAGAGGGAATAAAGATCTACCAGGGGACTTTCAGAGATCCTCAAGGGCAAGCGGTGGATATACTGATGATCCCACAAGAATTGGTGGATTATAGCAGGTCAGAGAACATCAGCAGGTACCTGGAAAGGGCAGACTTGCACAGTTTCTTCACCTCGAGACCATCAGGTGTGGATACAAGAAGAGTGTACGAGTTGGCAACATCCATTCAGAAGGATGGGAAAGCCACATTGACAGCAATAGATGGAGAGAAAGTAGAGGTACAGATCACTCCACAGCTCATTGCAGATGCATTGAAGCTGAACAACAAAGGGAGCTCTGTCAGGGAAAGAAGGGAGGCTATAGAGGTTTATGGGTCCAAGAAACAGAATGCAACTTATGGAGATATGGCAGACCAAAGAGCGGCAACCCTTTGCCGACTGTACAACCAATTTCTCTATATTTGCAATAAAAGACCGCAAAAGTATACGACACCGCCCCATGCCATTGCAACTACCATCACATGGGCATTGAAGAGCAATATGCCAAAAGAGGTGAATTACGCTCAACACATCCACGAGCAAGTAATTGCCATGCACAACGAGAAGCCAAAGTATATAGGAGGAGCTGAAGTTCTGACAAGAATAGCTTATGAAGCTATTGGAGCCAGAGATCAATGGCCAAAGGTTCCCTCCCAGAATGAGTGGCTTAGAGAAGCCGATGAGGAGGAAGAACAGCCTGAAGTATCCAAGAGGGCGTCCACAAGAGCACCCAGGAAACTAGAAATAGTTTCAGAACCTGAAGAGAATGTGGATGAGCCGATTATGAAGAAAGCAAAGAAGAAGGTTGCTCCCAAGCAAACCAAAAGTCAGAAAGCGGCACGAATGGAAAGACTAGTGGAGCAGTTTAGAGCGGAAAGAGCTCTAAAGGGGGACTTTGAAGAAAAGTGGGTGCCAGACCCCACTAAAGTCGGAACTAGCTCAGCCAGGCCACATGTTGATCAATATGATCAATATATTAGAGCTTATGAGGAGTCAGAGGCAATACTGGAGCAGCAACCTGTCGAGCCATACACTGAAGAGGAAGTACAGCTTTTAAAAGCTGAGCTGCAAAAGGACGACAAGGGGAAGAAGAAAGTAGATGAGTCTACTGAGCCTCAAGAGAAAGACGGACAAGCAAACAAAGGGAAAGCCAAGATGACTGAGGACAATCAGCCCTCCTTTACTGATGTACCCAGCCCGAAGAAGACGAAAATCATTGTGGAAGAGACCACAGTAGAGATGGACACGGCTGGTATTGAAAAGCCGGAGGCCGGGACCAAGGAAAAGGAGATAGATCCAATTCAGCAAAAGAAAAACGATTATGAGGATCTGGTAGCGATAGGGTACACTGAAGAAGAGGCCCTTGAGGCGGTTTATGTGATCACCCTACAAAAACGAGATGATCGGAGAGGGACAGAGGAAAATACAAAGAGTACAAAAGAAAGTGATGAAAAACTGGAAGAGCAGAACGTACTAGAAGAGCCGAAGCCAGTGGAGGTGGTGGCCAAAAAAGCTTTAGAGTTGACAGATAAAGATGAAAAAGACATGCACATGGTGCATGAACTGCTCAACAAGATCAAAGAAAGATCCAAGGCAAAGGAAGCAGAGATTGAGATAGCCAAACAAAGGGAAGCCGAGTTGCAGAGGAAATTAGAGGATGCTATGACTGAATCTGAAAGTCATAAAGCATCACTCTACGATGCGGAAAACGAGAGAGACGGCTTGATACTCCAGCTAGCTGAGGCCTCAAGAGAAGTAACAAGTGCACAGGAAGCAAGGGAGCGGATGGAAGACGACTTGGAGGCGGCTAAAGATGAGCTCATTGAGCTAAGGGAAAGAGTCGAGCTCCAAGAAAGAACAATCACTAGACTCAGGACTACCCCTAGAGCTAGCAGAGCAGGAACCGAACAAGAGGGAGATCTTGTACCAGCTCTGGAAGACCAGATTCGAAGCTTACAAAGAGAGCTAAGATTAGAGCAAGTGCAAAGGTTGCACATTGCGGAGGGATCATTGGCAGCAGAGGAGAGGCTTACTTTAGAAAATCAAACACTAAGAACAGAGAATGAGACCCTCCGCAAACAGCTCCAAGATCTACAAGAGCAACAAAGAAGAGAGATAGAGACACCACAAGAAGAATCAGGTGGAGCAGCCATAGAACTACCAGAAACTGGAGAGGCAACCACAATTGAAGATCCAGCCCCAGTTCACGAGGTGACCTCAACTTCAGGAATCTCTGAAGAAGAAGAACAAAGGCTCCATGACCAAATAGAAAAGTCAGCAGAGGAGAGTGCCAAGGCGGAAATGGAATGGGAGAGGAGACTCCTAATCTCCATTAGACTTCAGGGATTAGACACAAAAGTGCTCCATGAAGAGTGGATGCAACCCAGCCTGCCTTTCCCTTTGATGAAGTTTGAAGTGATAAAAACGAAAAAGAGAATAGAGGAGGAGCAGTATGTCGCTCTTTACGAAGGCGACATCACAAAGGAGGAACAGTCAAAGAGGATAGTAGATTCGCAGCCTAGATGGAGGAAAGGTTGGCTGAACAAATACCCAGCCTATCTCATCTACTTGGTGGAGGCACCAAAGGAGATTCGGGAGAATGCAACCTTTTGCCCGGTGCCAAGAGTCAGAAGCTGGAAAGAGCATGGCAGGATTGTAGAAAAGAAGCCAAATTGGCTTAATTACCCCAGGATGCCAGGACCAAAGGCAGGAGAGAGAATAGGTAAAGCCTACATGGTGAAAACCCTAACGGGCACCATCAAGCTCTTTACTGGCTCTCCTGACCTTTCGTGTCAGATGCTCAAGAAAATTTGCAAGACTCTCTTAGCTTGCATTGAAGTGTTCGCGCCAGATAAAGCCACGACCTCGAGTCTACTATCGACGGCCGACACAGTGACTGATATGATGTATGATCTTTCATTGCAGCCTTCTCCAAAAGTGTTGCACCTCCTATACCAGAGGATTATGTTTTTGCCTAGCTTCCACATGCAAACATTCGAAGAAGCTTTCTACACCGGCTTTTTCACCCACAAAAGCAAAATATTCGGCCCAACCTTGACCATCGGAAACCTGCGATACGAATCACATTTGCAGATTCTCAAGACGACAGGACTTTATTGACCAAGCATAAAGGTCATGTCAGGGACGACATGAACGCGGAGGGGGGGAGTGTTGAGCCAGCAGAGGATCACACCCACATTTTTGCTCACACTCATCATTTTTGTAACCATTGATTGTAATAAATGTCTTTCCGACATTGATTTTGAATTGAGCCATTCATTAAGTAACGGGACTCAATTGAGGTTCCAGCTTGTAATCCCGAAGTAATTTCACTTGCTGATGTAATTAGTTAGAGATGTTCTCACCTCCAAGGCTGAGGTATATAAGCCAAAGTTTTGTAACCTAAGGGGATTCAGATTATTAATCAAAGTGAGTTTTTGAGCGCCGTGACTGTGTCTGAGAGAGAGTGAGAGAGAGAGAGAGAGTCTTATCTACTTGCTACGCGAGCTACGGAGCCGCCATTGGAGAAGCGACACCGCCATTGTGTTAGCAACGGCGAGAGCTACGCACTGATACTAAGAGTGCGCGCTATCGGCTTCTATGTGTGGTAAGTTCCTACGAGCTTCGGTGTGAGTTTTCTTCCAACTCGTGTGTCGGAATAGAGCGTGCAACATATCTATAGAACCACAACGAGTAGAGCTACGCATTAGTACCATCGGGGTCAAGTTTCGGTCACCTGTATTTTTCGGCCTGTCTTCATACGCGTTTACCGCACGGAGTGATTATAGGTTGATTTTGCAGTTCAAGTCTTAAGGGTGTTGTTCTTACCTAGTGTATAGACTTCCCCTTGAGTTTGAGATCGATTCAATGATTCTAGATCCTGTTTCGTATAGCATTCGTTCGTAGTACGGATTTCAGTCACTTGCGTATTTTAGAACTTAGATTTGATTTCCTTAGTAGTGATTGTCATTAGAAGGTCGAGTAGGTGATTTGACACCCACCTAGTTGTTTCCATGCGCCTGTGGGTCAAGCTTCGTCCTCGTCTGACAAATTCTGTTGTTGGTTGAGTTCTCGCTATTTAGCTTCCGCTAGCGGCGTAACCGCCTTAACAGTTCTCAATGCTCATACGAGTGCAAGATGCCGGCTACTAGATGCTAGTTAGCTACCTAGCAACCAAGGTACCATTGGAGACCACCAATGTAACAAAAACAACTAAGACAATGGTCACTATCGGTGCAAACTAACACAATGTTGGTACCATGCTGCATACATCTTCCACCCTATCAAATAAAACATAGAATGCATACCTGACTCAATTGTGGTTTTGATAACACTATTTGGCAGCACTAGTCTTGATGTAGTTTGTGACTCCACTGCATATCTTTGGGAACCAGCAGGACCACCATCACAAATGATCGTGCACTAGGTGAGATGGTTTGCATGCAATTAATACCCATGCAAGTGTCTGTGCTTTCTGTAAGGTGAGCAAAACAATACATATGGTATGCATGAGTGCAAGGTAGCACAAACATGCCAAGACCATCCTCGTCATACATTACAAACTCACAAGCATTACAAATGTTACACGTGTCTGAGGACCCCATACCAATTGGTGGCAATTTGGGTTTGGTACATTGAAAAGTACTTTGCTCTTTTTGGCCTGCATGATTTTGATAAACTTCAATTGTTCACTCAATAACGCTTCCCTTTCCTACTCCAACTGAAGCTGCTCCAAAGCTGCAGACCTAGCACCATTAGGCACATTTTCCACAACTACCCCTGCTATTGAGAGATAGTGAGAATCAATGTATCAACTCTGCTCCTTAGTGATCGAAATTTTCCTACATCTTGTGCATCCGGGTCTTTTTCTATCTCTTGCAACTCAGCCTCTGCAACTTGCAATTGTTGTCTCAAACTATTCACCACCAGATGTGCACCTTCCTCTTGATGTATATCTGCCTTGAGCGACTCTACCTTTCTTTTAGCTTCACTAGCTTCCAATATGGCAGTAGCATGTATGGCTTCAGTTGCCTCATGCATTCTATCCAATTCTGCAAGAGACACCATGCTAAAGCATGTGTCCTTCATCCCATCCTGCAATCCAAATGATGGAGGTTCCAACCCTTGCTTAGGCCCCACCTCTGATCACTCAGTCTTTGGACCCTGTCATAGCCTAGAATTATGTGCTACAGATGATCCGTGAAAAAGTGCCCATCTATTCGTCTTTGCCTACAGCTTTGACGCATCCATAGCCTTAATCATGTCCTAAGCAAACAAAGACCAATTCACTTTCCCCTTCAGTTGTTCATGCAAAAACCCCTTGGAAAATGCTTTGGTTACCTCCTTCCCATAATTGCTGGGAAGTTCCTGGTAAATTGATGTGAACAACTTGTAGAACCCAAGCCAGATCTTTGCCTTCAGAGCCCTGCATTTCATTTTACTACCCTTTTAAACCTCCTCAAAACACTTCATTGGTGAAGTCTGCCTTGCTTAATAATCGTGCATCAACACCTAAATCAGAAAAACCATATACTTCATGTGCTTGCCCCTTTGTCATGCAAAGGATTGACTTCCTTTTAAATGGCACATGTGGAGGATACCAGCGCGTCTTCCCCTACAACATGCATCAAGCGTGCTTAGATCTCTGCAATGCACAAAGGAATATAGAAGAGACATGGGAAGACATACCCAAAACTCTGACTGGCATGAGAATACTCTAAATAAGTAGCATGTATGCTATTGTTGAGGTCTTGTCAGCCACAAAAAACCATTACATGCATGTAATGAATAATAGATTTCATGCATGATATGCTTGCTTTGTAAAATCACCTTCCATACATGCCATGTGAGGCTACAAGTATGCTTCTGAAATGCATGAACATGCATGCATGGATTCAAGGCATGCAAGGGCATGCAATTTGCAGCTGCTTAGTACATTCATGCACACACCCAAGGTATAAAGGGGCATGCAATTTATAGCTAATTAATATAGTCATGCACAAACCCTAGCATGCATGTGCAGCACACGTTTAAAAAAAAAACCACACAAGCCAAGCACTTGAACAAAAATTGCATGCACAACATGTGATGTGTAAAGTTTCTCACCTCTGTGCTTGGAGTGGCATTTGAGCCCAACTGCATGTTGGACTTCTTGCTTGGTGTAGTAGTTGACTTGGGTGTAAGAGGAGAATGCCCCTTAGCTCCTTTGTCCTTTGCTACAACTCATAAAGGAGAGGAGGAAGCTAGCAACCCGTGACTTTTCTTGGCTGGGGATGGCTTTAGAGAAGATTCAAAGCTTGAGGGAGCAGGGGAAGAAGTGGTAGAGGGAGGCAATGCAGCATGCTTCACATTCCTAGAGTGTTTTCCTACAGCACCCCTGATGTTTGGCCTCCCTCTCAATTGCTGCTCAATTTCTCCCCCACATATGTCATTTTCATGCTAGCGAGCTTCCCCCCTAGAGGAGGGCTGCAACTGACAGGCTCCCGTCATGATGGTGGAGAGTGGTGCAAAGGTGCCAACCCCACTACTCTTTTGATTATAGCGCCCTGAATGACATATTTTTAGTAGCCCAGGTCAATTTTAAAAACTTCCTTCAATTTTGAACACTCCATTAGATTTGTGTGGCTACCAGTTGAGCTAGCTCCCAGCTCCCCCCCTGAAATTTGGTAGGTAGTGTACCACCTATTCATGCATACACCCTACCCCATTTGAAGGGTACTTGCTTGCAAAGCAAGGTGGTCATGGGAGAGTCAATGTGATTGTAAATTTTTCTTTTAGAGGAAGTGGTGGGGCGAGTCTTATGATTAAGTCCATTGAGATTTTCTCTCAAAGAGCACCAGGTATGAGGAGGGGCATCAAAAGACCATAAGATTTATCATGATGATGCTTAACTCTTTGACATTATAAATTTCCAAAACAAATTAAACTAATACATGCTTCATGCAAGCCCAAAGAAATGATCTTTACATGAAAAAAATGTGGATTGAATTCCTCAATGACCCATGTAGGGTGGTTCATGTATTTCATTCATTGCCAAATATCTAAACGTTGATGTGATGCATAGCTTTTGCTGAAAGTAAAGAAAACCATTTGCCAATGTGCAATGTTCCATAGAAAAATCATTATTTTGATGCATTTCAAACCATGCACGTGCAAAGTAAGGATTTTCAATATAGGAGTCAAGCATGGAATTAAATGATGCCCTCTAGCTTACTGAAATATGATTTAGATTTATTTTATCAAAGACACAAGGACAGGTAATATAAATTTTATCCACATAAAGGTTTCTTCTCAAAACATCTGCTACTAGATTAACTTTTCCCGATTGATATTGAATCATTGGGTGAAATCTTTGAATGGACTCTATTGATTTAATGTGGTAATCTGAAGTGCTAGATTGGGTCAATAAAGGTTTAATGGCTTGTTGCTCAATTTTGATTAATACTCTAGATCTTGTGAGGTAATGTTCCAAATATATAAGGCATATACATGGTCAAAAACTCTTTGTCATATATGTTGTATTTAATTTTTGAGTGTTTCACCTTTCTATTTCTAAGGGCAATAGGATGGTCATTTTACATTAGAATGGTTCGTATGCTTGAATCACTACCATTGGTGACAACCACAAAGAATGGAAGTGAACATTTAGGTAATCGAAGGATAGAAGCATGGGTCAAAAGATATTTGAGGGTATTCAAATATTTTTGTTGGTCATTACCCCATTTTGAAGGGTATTTTCTTGCAAAGCAAGGTGGTCATGGGAGAGGTAATGTGATTAATTTTTTTTCTTCACAAGTTGAGATAGGAGCCTACTAATCCTACAAAGGTCATGAGAAATATAGGCTACTTTCTTCGTGGGGAGCTGCCTCTTCTGTTCATTTTTATTAAGGAAAATGGGTTCAAGAGGTGAGCAGAGACAACACCAGGCTACTTATTGTGAGATATGTTAGAGAGAGAAAAGAGTAGACACAGATAGATGAATGCTACCAAGAACCCAAAATGAGCACTATATCATTAAAACTAGAATAAACTATACAAGGTGTGTTCTGATCGACCTTTAACAATCACCACGGTGGCTTAAAAAACTTTGGCTAATGTTTAGCTAATAGCTCCAACATTGACATACAATCAAAACTAGTGCTTTGCTCCCACTCAATCGCGATATTGGAGTCTTCTCAATGCATGTGTGGGACGGGTGTCTAACCTCACTCCTATCTTATTGCAGACATAACAAGAACCACAAGTATAATTGTCAATCCATGGGATGAAGATGACTCAACTAGTGCATAGAGGCTACAAGAGGTTTCCAATCTCTTAGAAAACAACAAACAACTTGCATCTAACTCAAGCTACACTCAAATGACAGAAATCACCAAAAGCTAGTCGCTAATCGACAAACAAATCATAACCGTTCCAGCATCAAACGACATCCAAACATTACGAAACTTCTAGGACATGTTTATAAGACCTAAGAACACATGCTTATGGTCTCAAATCTCATTTTAGGTCAAGTGCAAAAATCACACTTATTAACAACAGTGAGTTTTTGACCTAGTCATTTTCGATCCAGAATGCATCTAAATGCTTAGCATGGATGCCCCAATACCCCACCTATACTTATTTTATGATTTTGAAGCTTAAATTCCTACTTATGATGAAATTAGGCCGTGTTTCGACGATGCCAAAAGCTACAGATTACCATGAAATGCTTACGTCAATGCGTAGATCTCTTACCTGCAATTGCAACACAACAAATGGCACTACAATGTGACAACCAGGAAGGGACTAGGAAGCACGAGAAGGAGAGAAGTGAGAGCCGTTAGCTCACTTTGTGTTTCTATTATCCAAAACTTATAAAATACTTATAAAAATTGGCTTTTATACCTTAACCAAGGTTTTTGTGGTCAAAACTAACAATCTGGGAGCTCTAACTAAAGATAGGTTGATACAATGTGGAAGCTTGTAGCCATGGCTCATCAATTACACTGTTTATCTGGAAAGTAGGAGTTACAACATTCCCAATTTATCAAAATAATAAGTGGTTTTATGAAAGCTCCGAAAAATGTTATTCGAGTTAGCTTGCTGCTAACATCCCCCCCCCCCCCCCCCCCCCCTCTCTGTCTAGAACTTGCAAAAATTGCATGGTGACCCTGTTTTTAAGTTCAATGGCTGAATAGCCAACAAATCTTGATGTAAGGTTATTGATCACTGGAAAAATATCTTAGTTCTCCATGTGAAGAAACCTGTATAGAATGTCTCTTCAAACGCCAACATATTGCTAGATGGCAAAAACATGTATCTGGCGTAGAAGCTGTAGAGGACTTCTTCTGAAGGCTGTCCACTTAAGTCATAACATAGACCTTTATTGCCTCGAGGAAAGACATCTATGGTACTCCTGCTTGCTCAGGCTCGTGAAAAGTTTCAATGCAAGTGAGCAGCATTCTGCAAATCTTAGACAGCATTGCACAAGAGAGGTCAGGGAGGCTCTTGAAGAAGCTAATGGTGCTCGTTAAGGTTTTCACCATGTATTCTTTCGTTGGTTGTTGGTCCCTGCTCTGGAGCTGGTAGTCGTGGGTAATTTAGCCATGCTGGCCTCTTCTTTTTTAGTGCATCGTATGTCTGTCAGGTCCTTACTCTTGGTACAAGACAGAATGTAGAGTCTTTATGTAGGGCTGCAAGTGCTCTTATGAACTGAATTAGATATCTCGAATTCTTGCTCAACCAGTTCTTTCTCCACTTTGAGTGGATATCCTCTGATCCTTATGCTTGCATATCCTTGTATAATCTTTCCTTAACCTATAGCAGCTCCACTTTGATCAATGGGTATGGCAGTGATTGCTGATGCCACTAAGCATTGATTTGGTTGGGAGTGAGCTGAGTTACATTTACTGAGTGGAAAGCTCTCAACTCCAAATCCATTGCTACTTTCCATTCATCATCTGTTTCTTGGACAATCTGCTCTTTCAATGCATCTTCCTCAGCTTTAGAAAGCTGGCCATGGGCACTTGTTTGGATTTAGCGAGTAGCTTGAAAATCCGACTCTCTTGCTAGTCCTTCTGATGGCTGTGTTTCCATATTAACAAATGAGACTGAGGGTATATTAACGGTTGGTTGTTCAGAGGGTCCTACTTCATCTTGAGTTTCAGTTTGTCTCTCTCTTAGCAGCTGATTGACTCTCTTTAATTTTACTATCTCTTTGAGCAATTGCTCTTCTCTGACCCGCATCAATGCAAGGTCTCGTCTTTGCAATTGTTCTAGCTTCAGTTGTAGCTCAAGGTCCTTGTTCCTCTTTTCTAAAGTCTTGTAGACTTCATCCGTTCCCTTGATTGATGCGACAACAGGGTTTTCTCTTATTTGTCTTAAAAATGATGCTTGATCATTGATCCCTTGCTCGGAATACTGCAAAGAAGCATTATCTACATTGAGCTGCACTTGGATCTTTTGTACTGACAGAGTAGTGGTTAGAAGCTCATTGGTTACTTCTGTCAGTTGTTGATCTTTGCTTTTGCAGGCATCAGATAATTTAGTCAGAAGATCTCCTAGCTCTTCCATCTCTTTTTGCTGCTTCACCTTTGCAACCTGGTGCTGTTCTGCTTCACTTTTCAGCTCTTTGATCTCCCTTTGAGGATCTGCAATGATGTTCATCATGTCATCTAGCTCTCCTTGTAGAGCATCAATGACTAGTTCAAGCTCCTTAGCCTTAGTACTGCGGCTAAGTGTTGTTGTTCGCATCTTATCTGTCATCAGCTGCATCTGCTTGGCATATTCATTGACCTGCATGATGACTTTATCATTTGTTTTCAAATCTTCAGGCTCTACCTGAGGTTGTTTAGAGGTTTGGGCCGTTTCAATTTGTGGCTCTTTGGTTTGTGTTGTGGATTCTGCTTGTGACCATGGAGGGGGTTCTACTTCTCCTCCTTGAGGCTTTGTGGATGCCTCAACTGCTTCTGCTTCTTGAGGCTTCATGGATGCCTTTGCTGATTATGGTTGGGTGGTTGTAGAAGGTCCTGCTGCAGTCTTGTCTGTTCCCTTTGGCTGTTCAAAACTGGCCTCTTTATGTTGTTCAGACTCTTTTCCCTTTGCTTCCTCGCCCTCATTGGGTTTAGCAGTTGGTGTAGGGCTTGGGCTTGGCATTGGATGGTCTTCTTGCTTTGTAGAAGTGGGTCTTGAATACATTTCCTCATGACCATGATGGGACTCTCTTTGTTTAGCAGCTTTCGCTTGTCTTTGTTGTTGAGTCTCTTCTTCCTTTGCTTTCCTTTGAACTTCTTGAGATTCCTTCAGCTTTAAGGCTTCTGCTTTCGCATACATCCCCTTAAGAAAATCCTTGGGATCCTCTGTTCCTTTCCTTGCAAGGTTTTTGGTTCTTGGTCCCCTTATATCTCTTGGACTCCATCTTTCAGGGTCCTCACCTGCAGCTTGGTGGCTTGTTAACCCTCATGGCTCACGGACACCCCATCACCTACGACGAACGTGTATTATGTATTTGGTAGAGTCAGGTACCGGGCTTGTCGGACCAATAGGAAAAGGGTAAGAGTGATCGCCGATGAGAGGCGCACTCTAACTGGGACATTCAAGGGATTAGTTGGCTAAGCATGGGAGCCCAAGTGTGAATGGGGTGAGCTCATATAAAAGCCAACTAAACCTAAAATTCACTCATTCTCTCATTTGTGCAATAGAAGAGTGCTCTTGCTCCATCTCCATCTCCATCTTCTTCTTCTTCACCTCCTTGTGTGTGTGTGTGTGTATGTGAGAGAGAGAGAGAGAGAGTGTGTGTGTGATCGAGCATTGCTACGAAGGCACGGCGGCGGCGAAGCGGTTGAGCGCGGCACGACTGCAGCTTCTTCTTCATCGCGGCGAGGAATCCACCACGAAGGCGGGTGTAGAGCGGTGAGTGACACACCCTTTGCTCTCTTGAGCTTGCTAGATTAGTCTTGTTGTGTGCTTGGAGCCATTTGTGGCTCGCACACGGTGTATCGGCAAGTCCCTTGCTTCGACAGTGCGGCAAGGAGCGCACATTTTTGGCGCCGTTGCCGGGGAAATGCCCTACACTAAGCTCGGTTAAGCACTTTACGCTTTCTTGTGATGCAATTTCAATTGAAGGATTTGTGAAGAAGGAAGGTGTGGTTGTGTGGAGAAGGATTTGTGAAGAAGGAAGGTGTGTGGTTGTGTGGAGAATTTTTTGTTACACTGTACTGTCTTTTTTGTTTTCTGTAAAGAAGGAGTTACAATTTTTTTGCAATGTACTGTTAGAATTAAGGTATTAGCTATGGAATGTTAGTTCTGTAAGGTTAGTTTTGTAGATCTGTTAGCTACTGTAGTACTGTGTAAACAGTGTTAGAGTGTGTGTGGAAATATCTCTATTAGCTGTAAGTAGATAAGTTAGGTGTAGGTTAAGTGTGTGTGTGCGCGCGCGCGGCGCGGTCGCGGCGACTTTAAAAAAAAAAATAAAAAAAAATATTTTAAAAAGAAGGATCGGGCTGGGGATCATTCCCCAAGCTCAAGCTTAAACCCAGACCTCAGTCCTCAGTTTTAAAATATAGTTTATACACCTTTTTATATTTAAAAACTATTTTTAGGATTTCGAGGAGTATAAAGACTATTTTTAGGATTTTGAGGGCTTCACGTAGCCGAATAGGGAGCTGTAAAGCACGGCACGTTCCTTTAGCCAAAACGCTCGTCTTGAGCTATTACACGCCATATTTTGTGGCTCAGTTACAAAAAATAACCAAGAATAACGAAAAACTTGGGTTATAAACACCTTCAAAAAAAAAAAAACTAAGTGAGCGGCCTTCACGGGCACTCACCAACGCACTTAGAGTGTGGAAGTCATATGAACCTATGCTCTGGACGAGTGTTAGAGCACGAGCATATTGGTAGTGCCTCCATTTACGCGGGCACCCATTATTCCTCCACCCTAGGTTCTGGACCTTCGGCCGGGACTCAAGGTAGCGTGACCCAAGATCCTCATATCGCGTCTAGTGATTCTTCCTCTAACTACGAAGTCATGGAGGGGTATCCTACACCAAACCCTGATAGTTCAAGTCAAGACATGCATGCCATGGGCCCACGGCCCGGGTCCAACGTGTTTAGCCGCTTAAAAGAGACCCTTAGTAGAGCTACTCGCTCCGAACATGCGGTTAATGAAATAAATGAAGGGAGTGGGGAAGTAAATTCGTCATTCATGCCTAAAATAGACCCTATGCTTCTTGAGAGTGTGCATGTGAATGTTCCATCCACTGCACCTCCTGATCCTTTAGGACTATCTCCCTCTGAGGTTCTACTACCCAATGGTAGGAGTCCTTCCGAAGTGCAAGAGATCGAACGCTATATGCAAGCAACAAGGGAGAGGGAAATTGAGAACCTACGAAGGCTAGAACAAAGTCGAGCCCTGAAAGCAAAGGCTCCTATGACAACAATCATGCCAGCCGAGCAACCGAGTGCTCCCAAGGTAGCAGTCACGGAGGGGCAAGCTATGGGGAGCAATAATGCTTCCACTTCAAGGGAAGCCTCCAACACGCCAGGCCTAGATGGGATATTCCTAAACGAAAATTGGGAGTATGACCTACAAGCAGAAGCTTTAACTGATCGGTACACAGGACACACCTATCATGGGGGTTGGTTAGATGTTCTACAATCCACATCGGGTGCTACTAGCATAGATGAGCAACAACAGAAAGTCTGTGATGTCCTCCACAGGATTGTCGAGTTAGAAAGACAGAACACAGGGATCAACATGCCTTCAACAGGCCTAATGAGATTCTTGGATACGGGAAAGACCGACCAACCAACCCTATCACAAATGGAGACTCCCTCAGTGAGCCCCATTGATCCTCCATATGTTGTTTCTCTAGGAGCCTCAGTACAATCTGAGCCCACAAGTGGTAGCTTTACCTTCCCAGATCTAGCTCATCTTTCTCTTAATGACACTACGGCTACCATGCATATCCCAGTGGTGAGCATGACAAGAAATACACCATGGAGTTCTTTTGTTAACACTGCGCCGATGCCTAGTAGCACAGTGCCCCCAACTATACCTACATGTATGTATCAATCATGTGCACCTGTCGTACCTCAGCCTCATGTAGCTCCTACAGCTCCGATTATTCCAAGAGCTTACAATCCACAATGGAATTATCAAAGCTCTTATACAAGTGGAGCCATGCCATTTAATAATAACATGCCATATCAGGCACCCCCTATGCCTAGGGCCACACCTGTAAACTTTGGACCACCGTCTGGTACACCACCATACGAAATTTGGGACCCAAGAGCCCCGCGTATGCCAAGGCCAAGGCCAACTCCCATCTCACATGTGGTTCCAGGAGCACATACACCCATTATACCTGCTCAAATAGGAGATTTGGAAGCATTTTCTCAAACTATCGGTCGCTCTATTGCGGAAAACATGCGTAGTGCACCTGATAGAGAGCCTAGGAGCAAGACAGTTCAAGTAGCTAAGCTCACACAGAAATTCAGTGGAGACGGAGATGCTAGAAAGCATATGGAAGTCTTTGAACATGTGTGCGATTCCTTGGAAGAGCACAATGAGCTACATAAGTGTAAGGCTTTGAGTTTGACCCTAAGCGGAAAGGCTGGAGATTGGTATAGAACCTTAAGAGTAGAAGAGAAAACGATCTACTCTACTCTTAGGAGACTGTTCTTAAAAGAATACATACGAGAGGGAGTACTTTGGGGTGTAGCCTCTCAGCTCCAGAAAGCCCAACGAGAAGAAGGTGAATCCGTGAGAGACTTCATTAGTCGCCTAAAGAATTTGAATTCTCGATTCAATCCAAACGAGCGATTAAACAACAACCAATTGCTCGATAGATTCATTAGGGGACTACGACATGAAAGTATTTATAATGGCCTAGTCATTAGAGGTATCACTACTTCGGAAGCAGTCACCATGAATGCAATCCAATTGGAGGATAATTTAATGATTGCAGGAGAAAGAGTGTCCGCTGAGCCGAAGTCTAGTAGCTCGCAAGCGTCAGGGCATGAGCAAATGAAGATAAAGCCAATCGTGAAAGAGCAAACGATATCTGAGATGACTTTGGCAGATCTCACCAAGGCCATCCAAGAAAGCCTTAGGGGTAATCGTGCTCCACAAAACAGTCATATGTATCCAAGAAGGGAGCAACAATGGTGCTCAATTTGCTTGGGCCCACATACTACGAGTGAATGCCCTACTTTCAGAGTAAAGTTTAACGGGACTTGTAACGCGTGTGGTAGGTATGGCCATCAAGCGAAGGATTGCCTAATGCTTAAACGCATCATGGAAAATAGACCGCCTATAGCTTGGGCAGACTCACCTGGAGTTCCTGCATTGATGCCTACCCCACCCATGGAGCAATAGTTGCCATTACAGCACATGGTCCCTAGAACCCAAAATGTAGTCCAAACCACACCGTTGCCACCTCCAGTGCTAGGACCGCAACCCCCTCATCCAAGAGTTACACCTATGAACCAAATAGGTTGCGAGTCATCTAGTACTTATGTAGATTGCGAAGAGGACATAGACTCTAGTATCACCTATGGAGTCGACATGCTTGAGGAGTGTCCCATGTACTATATGGAAGACCATTGGGGACAAATCAAACCGGTATATCAAGCTACTGCGCTAGCAGCAAGAGGCCAAAACATTAATAGTTTTGCCAGGAGACCACCTCTTCAGTGCTACGAATGTGGTGGACCACATCGAGTAGCTGAGTGCCCCATTAGAATGCAAAAGAATGCCGCACTAATGCAAACAAGTCAAGGGAGTGCATTGGCAATGCCAATACTCACTTGTAATCGTTTTGGCATAGATCATTTGATCGCACAGTGTCCTAACAATCCAAACGCACCGAAAATCACACCATTGAACATAATAGAGATTGTTGATGGGACACCACCAACTATAAACATAGCACCAATGAATGCACTCACACGGTCGATGCTCCAAAAGCAAAATTACATCCTCGAAGAGAGAGATGCTGCATCCATTGGCCGAGTGAGAAAGAAGAAAACACGAAGAAAGAAATCCCTTAATGCTTCTAGCTCAAAACCTAGTTCAAAGACTAACATAGGGATAGGAGAGGATCCCGTGTATATGAATGACCCTGAGGATGACTCAGATTCGATAGAGACCACGGAGACCAAAACTATTACTACAAAGGAAAAAGCCAGTGAGGAGGATAACGAGGGGGAATTACGACGAACACCAAAAGAGTATTCAAAGTTAAACCACCCAGTTGCGAACTCCCAAGATAAGCCACGAGAGACAAAAAATGAGGATTGCAAGAGAAAGATTGGAACCTATCCAAACCCAACAGTGGAAATTGAACGAGTCCAACAACTGAGGGGTTTGGTGGAAGAAACTCAACGAACATTAGAACCTGAACCCAAACATATCCAGATGTCGGACACAGTGTTTCCCACACAAGTTCAACCTCACAAGAACTACAGGCCGTTAGCTATACCCAGTATCATTCGGGAAGAGAGTGAGGGTAGGACATCTGAAAGACGACACACACCTTTCCTACTAGAGAGAATGTTCAATGAGGGAATGCCCGAACCCCTTGAGGAAGTGGAGATTCCATCTTCATCATTCTTTTGTCAGGGTCCTACGTCCCACAAGATGCCATTAAATGTTGCCAAGCTGATGGATTTCATGTCCTCAGAAACACGTACGACTATCATATCTAAGTTATACGGAGATCCAGAATTATTCCTAGCACTGCGAGCGCTTCTCAATGGAGAATTACAGGCCGGATTACCACAGTTTGCACATATGAACAAACCTGACTCGGTAATGAATGATGAGGAACATTTAGCACCACCATCTGACCTAGCGGGACATGAATCTGTAATTGAAGTACCGGTTAACAAGTTGGGGCAATACTTTGAAGGTGATGAATCTAATGCTACTCTACTAATCACTACTAAAGGATTAACTGTAAAGGGAGTCCTTGACGGTGGTGCGGGAGTCAGCATGGTGACAAAGAGTTGTTGGGAGTCTATGTGGCGACCTCACCTTGAAGCCACAAGCGTAGTGGTAAAAATGGCTAATGGATCTATTGTTACGCCTATTGGAATGCTAAAGGATCTCAGGATCAAGGTCTTGGGACACAAGGTAAGGCAGACTTTCATTGTTATGGATTTTTCCAAGCATCCTATGTCATTTGAGATGATCTTAGGGCGTCCATTCATGAGGGAAGCAAAAATGGTGCATGACTGGTCCAAAAACCACGTCTACTTACAGTTCCAAGACTCTGTCATTCGAGTTGATCTTTTAAGTGGTCGAACGCATCCTCTAGGAAATAAATTCATCATTGATAATCGATTAGACACAACAATTCACTCAGCTCCATTACAGTATTGTTACACGTGTAACGAAGACACGGATATTGGGGAGAACTCTCCTTATATGGATATCCTACCTGGGATGACTGAGTCGGACAATGTGGATTGGGTCCACCTAGTAGCAGCCATAGACACTTGGGGAAATAGAGGGACGACCTGGGTAACACCTGAGGGGGATGAAATGCCTGTACCCTTAAATATGCTACAAGCAATGCATATAGCTTCTGACAAGACTCATCCTAATGTAACGAAGAAAACATACAAGTGGGTCCCTAAAGCTTCTTTAGTGACCATAGCTAATGCTAAAAAACAGAAGCCTTGTAAGAAACGTACCACTCGCTCCAAGAAAAGTAAGAAAATGTTGCGATGGATCCCTAAACGACTATTGGAAGCCCAAGGCTACTACCAAGGAAATGATCAAATCTGGGTGCCAAAACGTAGATTGTGCTCTTACCTATCACCTGACCCATGTGAGCCCAATCCCGTAGCTCCAAAACGAATCAATGATCGTGAAAAGAAAAAAATCACAGAATGCTACACACCCACTCCAGAGCTAGTTTGGGTACCGAAGAAAGAACGATTTGTTCCACCTAGCTCAGGAAGGGGGGAGTCCCATGAAGCTTCTATCTCCTCATGTAATGCATCCGTAGAGGTAAAAGCTTCTCCACAGCCTCCATCTATAGTAGTGGACCTCCATGAAGCTACAAAAGAATCCACACCTCCCAGTGTTCAAGAATCACCTGATGAACTACTTCAAGTTCGATCTTGGGAGAGAACCTTACCACCCTTGCAACTTGACGAGGCGCCTAAGGTAATAGAAAACTACTGGCAAAAATCTCCACCTATTACCAACTGGAACAATTGGTTTCAAAGGGTGACAAGCTCATTTCAAACGGTATGATCTACCCAAGGAAGGGGGGAGTGTTTGCTGACAGTCATCATTCATTTGTTTCCCTCTCAACCTTCCTCCCTGACCTCTATAACTCCCAATCTTAGGGAATGTACATATAAAGCTTTATACTCACAAAAAACAAAAAAATAGTAAAGAGCAAGAGCAATTAGCAAACGAGTATGCACATTAAAAGTCAAAACATTGACTCAGAACTACACATGTCACATCTGGTACAGTGAAACAGAAACCTATGCCATAAAACACCTTTGATCCTCATCACTTGAGTGATGGAGGGTAGGTAAGATTAGTACGATAGGAGTGTTTCTGTTTTAGAGTTGAGTGATTAGCAAAGTTCTCTTTTCCCACTAATGTGCCTCCTGGAGGTATTCCTTTTGTTTCCTAGTGTGTACAAGAGCGTGTTGCTATTGATAGGATTTGGACCTTCATGGAATCTTTATCTCGACTCACTCTTCAAATCAAGCGCGACCATCGACACAAACAGGTGTTTCTTGTCCATTAGCATTGCCCCTTATCTTTTTTGCATCTATGATTGTCTGCTTTAATTGTGATTGGTAGGCTAATATTCAATGCATTTGCTTAGTATCAAACATTTAATTCAATGTAATCTTTTGTCATAATCAGTTGTCTAGGTTTAAAACTCAAGCAGTCCGACTAAGCTAAATTGACCAAGTTAGGTGTTAGAGATCTCCTCTTAATACCATGGGGAATGCCTTCCTAATAATCAATGGTTACTTAGGTTCTTAATCCGATTTAGGCAGCATTGTGTGAAATGTACTAGGGCTTTCTAGTGGGCTTGACCCTATTGACCTTTAGATTAAGTATTATAAAGGGAGTTTACTAGTGTGATGAGCCTGGGGAGGTGTACCTGTGTTATATGACCCCCCAAAGTTACAAAATTAAAATGCTGAAAATGAACAAACAAAAAATCAAAGTGCCACACTGTAAAATCTTAAGCTGGAAGAGAAATCTTAGCTTGATTTGGTACTTCACTCACATGTATTGCCTATGGTACTAGAGCCCTAGAGGTTCCCAGTATGGGCGCTTTTTCTTGAAAAGCAAAAAACCCAAGGCATACAAAATAAGCACACACATCAAAATTGAATCACTGTGAAAAGAATTTGGGGGGTCAAAGAAAAAGTAATCAGTTAGGCGATGATTTCATGAGAAATTCCTTTTATGGTAGCTTAACTACAAGGTCTTCTAGATATAGCCTCTAGTCAGCCCTCGAACATGAATACTTGGCTCTCGCGATTAAAAAACTTAATTGACCACAGAAAATTAAGAAGCTTACCCATGGTATTAATATTCGATCTCTAGTGCCTTTCGGCCGTCAAATTAGCGACCCCAGACTTGTTTAATTTTTTACCTTTACATCTGTTTATGCATTTGATTACATTGCAATTTAATGTTCATTGCTGACAAATTATTTGAAATTCTTTTACCAATCAATTTGTCTACCTAAAACTGCATATGCTTTTTAATCACTTATGAGAATGCAATTACTGTGCCAATGTTGTTTGATTTTGCAGTGACTGAAGAAGGCTAAGGACATTCATCTCAAATGCTCTTCCACCTCGACGAACGAGCTTCAACTCAATAGCTTCCGAGGACGGAATCTACATTAGGAAGGGGGGCATGTTAACCCTCACGGCTCACGGACACCCCATCACCTACGACGGACATGTATTATGTATTTGGTAGAGTCAGGTACCGGGCTTGTCGGACCAATAGGAAAAGGGTAAGAGTGATCGCCGATGAGAGGTGCACTCTAACTGGGACATTCAAGGGATTAGTTGGCTAAGCATGGGCGCCCAAGTGTGAATGGGGTGAGCTCATATAAAAGCCAACTAAACCTAAAATTCACTCATTCTCTCATTTGTGCAATAGAAGAGTGCTCTTGCTCCATCTCCATCTCCATCTTCTTCTTCTTCACCTCCTTGTGTGTGTGTGTGTGTGTGTGAGAGAGAGAGAGAGAGAGAGAGAGAGAGAGAGTGTGTAATTGAGCATTGCTACGAAGGCATGGCGGCGGCGAAGCGGTTGAGCGCGGCACGACTGCAGCTTCTTCTTCATCGCGACGAGGAATCCACCACGAAGGCGGGCGTAGAGCGGTGAGTGACACACCCTTTGCTCTCTTGAGCTTGCTAGATTAGTCTTGTTGTGTGCTTGGAGCCATTTGTGGCTCGCACACGGTGTATCAGCAAGTCCCTTGCTTCGACAGTGCGGCAAGGAGCGCACATGGCTCCTTTCATATGTCTGCTTTTGTCTTTCAAATCTTGTCTTCTTTTGTTGAGGTTCCTCTTGGTGTGTTGCTACTGCTTTCTTTTTCATTTCTTCAATTCTTGCTCATCTTTCTTTGTTGTCTGAGATTTCATGGCTATGAGCTTCATGGGAGCTTTCTGCAAATTCCTCATCTGACTTGTACACTTTCGTTGTTGATCGAGTGGTTCTTGGAGAAGGTTGAGCGGACACAATTCAGGTGTTTTGATCTAGGGCTAGCTGCAAATTGTCGACCATTCCAATAGCATGATATGCTATTCTTGTTAGCAGTTCTGGGGCGCCCAGATATGTGATCTTGCCTTCATTCTTTGTGCCTTTCAGTGTTGTCGTAAGCACATATTGTGCATGATCAATTGACTGCATGGTTGTGGACTTCAATACTTGAGTGAAGGTGGTCGCAACCGCATCGTTTGGAGTTGTGTACCGTGGCGATCTCTTTGATAAGAAGTGGAAGTGTTGATGGTAGAGGCGCACTAGTTCTTCCACTTGCCTTTGGATGAGATCAAAAAGGGTGGCAAAAGCAGTATCTTTGGTAAAAGTACCTATTCTCTTTCTATCTCTGGCTCGCATTGTCATACCTTCAGTTGGCAGCTTCAATGCCTTGGCCACTATCTCTTTAGTGATTACCACTTCTACCTTTTGTCCTTGTTGATCAGTGATTTGGGCCGACCCATCTTCTTTGATCGTGGATAGTAATTCATATGCCTTCTGGAAATCCACCCCTCATGGTTCCTGGTCATAGAAGTTGCTTAGGCCTAGCCTTATGTTGGCTTCTTTGGTGTCTGGTTTTGTAGCTACATCATAAATCTCCTTTGGTAGCATTTGCAGTTCTACTTGGTGTCCTTGTTCGCTCTTGAATCTACAAGTGAAAACAGTTGTGTTGTTTTCTTCAAGCTGTTATTTTGACAAGTAAACTGCCTTTGTTGTCTTCACTGAGCTCGGATCTAATTGGTATGGTGGCCACTCTTGCAGGTTTTCTTTCTGGGACACCCTTTTCTTTGCCTTCTCGACAGCTTGGATTGCTCCTATTAAAGGAATACAGTGTCAAAGTTAGAAAATTTTGCAAATTCCTCTGTGAAATGCTCTGAGTCTGAATTGCTTTGACAAATGATGTCCATTTTGCTTCAAATCAATTTTGGAGCATGCATAGATGCATAAAAACGTGTAAAGATCAACATCATACAGTTCAGGAAAAATTTGCAACAAAAGTAAATAATCGCGATTATTTACAAACTGGGGATTTTTTCCAACTTTTTGCATTTTTGACATCATAGACTTGAAACATATGGCATTTAGGTACTCTGATTGAAGTGTGGGCTCATTTGAGTGCACTGGGTGGAAATGGTGCTAGATTTAGGCTTTCAGATTTTGAAACAATAGATATAAAGAGATTTTGAGTTTTTGAGATCCAAACTTACTCATAAGGTCAAAGTTGCAATTTGCACTTATTTTGGTAAAAAAGTAAATAATCACGATTATTAAACTTTTCATCAAAATGTACATTTTTTGGTGCAAATTGATTCAAGGCATGATGTAGACTCTGTGTATGAGATATGGGGTGATTTGGATCAAAAAATATAATAGATAACTCAGAAATTGGATTACAAAGACTTTGGTGCGTTTTTTGACTATTTCAATGTTTTTCTTGATCATTTTGGCTCATATTTTGACATGTGGCAAGTATTAGATGTGTACAAGTGATAGGTGAAATGAAGAGATCAATTTCAAGCCAAACTAGCACAAAAGTGAATAACCGTGATTATTTACAAGAGTCACTTTTTTTGCAAGAATTAATAATTTAATGATCTGAACATATTTAATATCTAAAACAAGTCCTAAAATGAATTTGGTAAAGTTCGGCCGTGTCGGCATCACTTAGTGCTCTTGTCGACTCTGAAATCACCGATTTTTGTGACTAGATGTCATGTGGAGCTGGTTAGTCACTTTGGAAGCTATGGACTTGTCCGGTACATAGTTCTAATGCTACCCATCCAGTTTTGGCCCAGTTGGAGTCAGTTTGACTTCATATGTCAAATTTGGCGCTTTGTAGCCTTCGAGCTATTTTCAGTTGTTTGAGAGCTTGCCTTGATTGTTTTCATGAAACCATTTAGGTACATTGTGTATCGTCGGAATATTCCTTTTCGCCGAAATATTATGGCCGGATGACGGCTGGAAAGTGGTCGAAAAACGACCGGTCGGTTGGCCGGTGGTCGGAAGTCAATGGCCGGGGGACGGTGGCCGAATTTAAAAGTGGATTTGTCTACACAAGGGTGGCCACACATGGACGTATTGGAGGGTCTGATTTGGACTTATTCACACAAGGGCAGCTACACATGGCTGCCTCTCATACGAGAGGGCAACCCTTTTGGCCTATAAAAGGAGACCATTTCTACACACATTTCATAGTGTGAAGTTGATGCAACAAGGTGAGTGTGAGGTGGTGAGAGTGAAGGAAGGCGGGAGCTCCATTAAGGGTATAATCCTTTTGTAAACTACTTCTTGTTTTGAAGTACTAAAGCCATTGAGTGGTTGCTTTCCCGTGGACGTAGCCCACATTGGGTGAACCACATATATCATGTGTACTCTCTCTCTCTCTCTCTCTCTCTCTCTCTCTCTCTCTCTCTCTCTCTACTCTATAATCTTTTGTGTGTGAAATCTATCTCTCTTCATTAAGTAATCTACTCAAATATCTATTTAGCTACGTCATATTTCCTAACATTCTCCATCTGAGCTCATTTGTTATTTATTATTAATTTTTGACCTGTATATATTAAAAATCAAAGAAAATAATAAAATGCGCTAAAAAAGCAAAGTGAAAAATCAGTAATTAAGAAAATTCATTCAAAAATACTGATTTATTATCTTTTGGTGGATTTCTCCATTTTCAAATCCCACTGTCAAGAAAAATGATGAAAATAAGCAAAAAAGACCATTTTCTGATAGTATTTACACTATTTACACTCATCGGGGAGATGTTATCAGTTAAATTTTCCCTGTTGATAACTTGATAAGGGCATTATTAGGTAATTTTGCAAAAAATCACACGTTAACATCCAATTTTTTCCTCCCTCTTCAAAAATTGCCCTTAATTACTTAGTTCCCTTCCACCCCTCCTAGATGGCATACTCCAGGACGACTGTGTGCATGGGTTGAACAATCGTGTCTATGCATAGCCTTGGTTGGCTCTACCATGCTTTGAAGATCAATGCAATTCAAACCATTATGCTTTGTAAGAGTTGGGTCTTGAGGAATTAACTCAAGGGTTCCTGAGGTCGAGGTTTTCTTTTGCTGTTTCTCAAAGAGCAAGTCTTGTAGCTTGTGTGCTCTTTGCTTTATTGTACCGTCAGGATGCTTTGGCACACTGATCTTCTGAGCTTTGGTATCAATAATGATGGTCGGTGAGCTTTAACTCGCCATTGGTATCTTGGTTTTTCTTCAATGAAATGTTGTGGTTGAGTGCTTTGAGACTTAACCCTCCATTGCTTCATCGGTTTTACAGTTTGCGGAGAAGATAAGTGCTCATTTTTCCTCCAAATCCATCTTGTTTTAGGTTCCCTGCTCAAAGATGCTCTTCTTTGTGTTTGAACGTCGGTATCATCTTAGGTACAGGAGATGGTGTTTTGGGCACCCAAATTTGAAACGGAATGATTTTAAGTTTTGCCTTTGGTACCCAGATATGCTTGACTCCTTGCATGCTACTTGTAGCATTTTCTTGTTGATAAGATGGAGAAGATTGATTGCTTTGTGGTTTGTTCTGCTAATAATCTTTTTTCCATTCCTCTTTGCTTGGTGCAATTGAAACATTGAGTTGTCCGCCTTTAGGTGATAGATTGAGATGATTGGTATCCCAATCTGGCACTACCTTGTATGTCCGCATCCATGGATTCCAAGAATCATTGCTTCATTCATGTGTTCATCTGGTAAGCATACAAATTGATGAGGGCATGAACGTCCATGTACTATCACATTTAAGTTGACTACTCCCAGTGTTGGTGTTGGGTTCTTGTTGCATCCTTTAATAGCCAATATTCCTGATGTCAAAGACTGACTCGTTGCTTTCTTGTATGTGGAATAACTGACTGCATTTACTCGAGCTCCTGTATCGACCAATGCATTCGTGCTATGATTGTTCTGATGTACTTTGATGCGAAGGTCCATTCCATCTAACCATTCATCATCTGTTGATGCTGCCTCCTTCTGTAATTCCCATAGTCGTTCATCTAGTTCCAGATTGTTGATGGGAATAGATATTTGTTGATTTTTGAGAGCAGCTTTCCTTTTGAGTACTCAAAGTCGAGCTTCCTCTTGGGATTCATCAATAACCTACTATCGTTTTATCTTTCTTTGCTTTGCTGCAAGCATCTTTTCTAGCAATTCATTGGTTAGCGGCAAATTATGTTTCTTTAAATGGCATCCACTAATCCAATTAGCCATTGGTTCACCTTCTAGGGTCGACAATAAATTGATCCACTTGGAGATACGTCTTCAACGATAAACGGTTCGTTTCCCTTTTTTCTTAAACTTGGGACTGTGTTGCTTAAGGGAATAGACTAAACCTAAGTCCCCTTTTTTGAAGATTTTTGTAACTAGATGGGAATTAAAAAAAAAAGTGTTTTTGTTTCCACTTTTGTGCATAGATGTGAGCTACAACTGTTAGACTTTGCTCATCAAGCTTTTCTAAATCTTCAAGCCTCTTTGATAATTCATGTCCATTCCACTCAAGATCCTTCGCTACCCTTAGTGTCTGCAATAGAAATTCTATCACAGTATGGCATCAAGACCATAAACAAGGTTAAAAGGTGTAGCATTTAAAGTTGTCTTGAATGAAACTCTATAAGCCCATAGAGCGGCATGGAGATTCATTTCCCAATCAGTCCGTCCTGAACTAACCACTTTAGTCAATACCACGCTAAGAATTTTATTCGTATGCTCAGCTTGTCCATTTTCTTGTGGGTGATAGGGAGCCGATTTGTTATGGATGACCATAAACTCATTAAGCAGATACTCAATTACCTCATTGAGGAAAGGAGTTCCCCTATCACTGACAATTTCTATTGGCAGTCCATATCTTTTAAACACATTCTCATACAAGAATGCGGCTGTGGTTCTGGCATCATTGTTTTGGGTTGCTTTAGTCTCTACCCACTTGGTCAAATAGTCTGTAGCTACAATGATATATTGAGCTTGGGTTCTATAAGCGGGTGGATGTATTGGCCCAACAAAGTCTATACCCCATTTTGCAAATTCTTTAGTCCCCCATCATTGGTCTTAAAGGCATGCTATCTATATGGATTGGAATTTTTTCTCGTTGACATACATCACATCTTTGAACATAGTCTTTGGCATCTGCAAAAAGTGTTGGCCACCATATGCCTACCATTAAGATTGCTCTTGCACGGTTTCACTCGAAAAGTGACCTCTAGCTAATCCAACATGTGCTTGTTCTATAATGGGAATATATCCATCTTCATTTGCACAAAGACGCAGAGGTTAATCCTTTCCTCTTCGACACAATTGGTTTCTAATAAGAGCATAGTATCTTGCTTCCATTTCGATTGCTCTTTGGTGGCGTTTACTCATATCCTCAGTAAATGTTCGACTTGATAAGTAAGTAACTAGATAGTTACTCCACTTAGGAACATATGATATTTGGAACAATGTCACATAAGGTATGGGTGCTTTGTTTTTGGCATTGAGTACATCTTTTTACAAATGAGTGAACATCACTCCTCATATTGGCCAAAATACTCCAAGTCTCAAGATCCGTTGCATAGTTTGGTCTTCCGCAAAGTGAAGTCCCACTATGGTTATCTGTGCTTGACTTAGGTATTGGGTTTTCTCCTCAGGATTAATACACAAAAGCAGTATTCCATCTCGATTGGTTTTGTATATCCTTTTAGCTAGTAATTGATACATAGCTGATTGCTCAATTAATCCTGTTGTAATAGGAAGTGGTATTTGCAAATCCACTTGAGCTATGGTCATCAATGATACCATATTTTCTGACCATCGGGGTATCATTTCCACGGAGAACAAATATGCATCTGGTAGATCGTCGTCTACTCCCTTTGGTGGTTCTCCTAATATAATCCTTGACAAAATGGTCTGCTCTTTGGTGAGTGGCGCCCTTTTTCACAACTGCAGTGAAATCGAATTCCAAAAGAATGATGAACCCTCTCGCTATTCTTCCCGTGTTGCATGGCTTGTTGACCAAGTACAATAAGGCTTGGTGGTCCACAAAGAACACAAATTTGTTAGTTAATAGGTAATGTCTATACTTTTTTACGGCATAGATCATTCCTAATCCTTCTCTTTCGGTGGTTGCAATCACTTGAAGTGGCTCCCAAATACAGTTCTCATGATGACCTTTTTTGCATAATTCATCACAAAAGAACACCCCCATCGTGTCCTCACTTATCTACGTGCAAGTCTTGATCCCGTTTGTCCTTCTGACGCCATCGGATGCCACTTAATGCACCTGCTTACCTCATGGCGTTGGCCCACTGATACCTTCCTTGAGAAGTTTTACGCTCTACCAACTCCTCATTATTATAAAAAAACACACTGATACTAGTTACGAGGAAAATCAATGTACTGTGTACACACTGTCCTACATGTACACATGTGGGTCCTATGTAACCACCTGGCTCTGGAAAATGGGCAACTCTTTATTTGATGCACCATGCATGTGTATGTGTATATGTGCAATCACTTCTTCTAAAAAATCCCTGACATAATTGTATAGTTTTTCTTGGCCATATTTAACTGTTTACTAGCATAAGAAATCGGAAAATCAATTTTTTCATCTCCTGCTAGAGCTAGTATATACCTATGGAAAAATTGGAAGCATATATATGTATGTGGAATATCTTATTCCAATCTGGTGCTTTCAATATTGGGGATAAAGTGAGAGCTTGCTTAAGCTTCATGAAGTATTCTTCACACTCATCAGTCCATTCAAAGAGTGTAATCAAACTGTACATGGGTTTTTCAATTATAGCATACATGTAAATGAATTGTCTGTAATATCCACAATGTCCCATGAAAGCTTGGTCTAGGCAATTCAACAATAACATGAATCTTATCCATATCAATAGCTATGCCATTTTTAGACACTATATGTCCAAGAATTTTCCCTTGTCTGCCCATAAATGTGCACTTTTCAGGATTTAAGCAGATCCTATAAAGTCTACATTTTTTGAAGACCTTTTTGAGGTGTTCAAAATGATCATCACGGATTGATGAATGTACACATAAATCATCCATATATACTTCCAAGAAACTCCAAAGGTATTCCTTAAAAGCATGGCTCATCAATCTTTGAAAGGTGGCAGGAGCATTAGTTCACCCAAAAGGCATAACCCGATAGGCAAAAATACCCCATTCAGTTGTAAAGGCAGTTTTATGCTAATCTTTGGGGTCAACCAAAAGCTGATTGTATCCCAAAAAGCCATCTAAAAAGTTGTAAGCTTCTTTTCATGCAACTTGTTCTAAAACATGCTCAATGATTGGAAGAGAAAAGTTGTCTCTAATGATGGTAGCTGCATTCACTTTCTTGAGATTGACACATACTCTTAATTTATTATTTTTCTTGGGTATTATCATAATTGGAGACACCCAATTTGTGTGTTCAATTTCATAAATGAATTCGGCTTCCTTTAGCTTTTTGATCTCTTCCTTGATCTTCCTAGCAAATGTTTCATTATAAGTATATGGCCTCTGTCTGCTTGGTTCCACATCATCTCTCATAGGTATGGTATGTTGACAGATTTCTGGGTCAACACCCTTGAGATCCTTATGATACCAAGCAAAGATGTCTCGATATTCTTTTAGTAAGCTTAACAAAATCTCTTCTTCTTCTTCTGTCAGGTCGTTTGTAATGTAGGCAGGTCTAGGCTCTTCTCCTGGTTCGGCCAGATCTATCATTTTTGCGTTTTTAGGTCCTTCGTAAGATTCACCTTGTCTTCTTAGTTCCCTGACAGGTTGTTCGACTATGATCTTTTGGTCTTGGAGAGTATATTTCTTGTAATGGGATGGAACACTCATTACATCTTTACCTTCCTCCTCATTCGTTTCCATTTCAGTTGTATATATCTCCTTACTCTTGATACTTCTTTCTTTGTTCAACTCGTGTCATGGTTGAATCCTTTCCCTGGTATTTAGGTTTTGCTTGAGTTTCCTTTCTTGTTTTTCTCAATATTTTTGATATTTCCTGCTTTTCATTTAAAGGATATCTACCAGTGATTTTGTCTTTGACACGATGATGTGCATCTATTTGCATCAAAAACTGTGTTCTCCTGGAGACTGATGGCATAGGTCTAGATTTCAAGTTTCTCGTGTCTCTTTTTCTTTTATACCATTTCTGTCTTCTCGGTTTCTGGTTTGGAAAGTCAAAAAACTTTTCCTCCACTCCTTTCATGAGTAGTTTAGCTCTCACATGTTCTTTTTCCGACCCCAAATCATCTGAGGTAGCTGAATGTTCTTCTAACTCATCTGTTGCATCATAGTAGAGGTCTAAAAAGACTTGTTTAGCTTTCATTACGTCCTTGGATTCTTGATTTTTGCCTTCAACGTGAAGGGTTGAGATCATTTGAATGAGAATTATGTCATAGACGTCCTCATTGCAAAATTGAGTAGGCATAGATGTATTTACACATACATCCATTGTTGCCAAAATTTGAGTCCACTCAAATGCTCAAACAAATGCTCCTAAAAGGGTTCAGGTACATAAGCTTCATCTATGCAATCCCTTTCTAAGATACATTCTTCTCGTTTTAGGCTCTCGTTTCCTGAGGCTCTGCACATCCAAATAGGTGTGTCTTTGTTCAACCAAGATGGAAGTTTAGTTTCAGCCGAAGAGACTGAGTCAAATTCTTGTATAGGCATTTTCATGACATCTCTATAAGTGTGATCTTTTAAATTAACCCTTGTTATTGATCCCACTTGCTTCAAGTACATATAATTGTTTCCCCAATCCTGAATGAGTTGTACTCGTTGCATGAAAGGTCTTCTCAAGATGACTTCATAATTGAGTTTCTTTCCAAAGTCCACTATTGCAAAAGTGTGTTGATAATCAATCCCACAGGAATTAACTATCACTTTTTTAAGTAGTCCTAAGGGTCTTTCGATGTGTTCATTAGCCAATTGCAATTTCATTCGAGTTTTTCTAATGGATGATTTTTCCCATGATTCCCATACTGATTTCGTGGCTATGGCTATGCCTGTCCCACTATCTAGTATTGCCATGGTTTCAATATCATTATATTTCACTGGAAGGGTTGTGTTTCCTTCTTCCCCTTTGTAGTATTCTCCAACTTTGTTCATTGGAACGGATCTAATCTCTTTGTTATCCAATTCGTGTTTCAATTTTTCCAAATTTTTCACGATTAGCCATATTATCCCTACCTTCTCTAGAGTTTTCTATAGATCATTCCATAAATATGGTCTGATTTTTAACAGTTCTCCTAAAGTAAGAGTGCATTGAATGGGTATGGACATAATTGAATGGATGTTGTCTACCTCTAGGGTTTGTTTCACTCTTTTTATCTGAGTGGTTTTACACACTGTGGATTCATCTTCGTTATCTCCCAAGTAAGAGGGTAGTGTTTTCAGAGTAATTGGTTTCGACATTCCTGAAGCTTTAGAGCCGCAATCCCCATACAAGGATTTTATATCCATGTCCATATCAGGAGGGAGATTGTCTAACCAAACTTCCTCTATAGGAGCTGACTTCAAAGTTATGCTCCCATCATTAATCTCTCTAAATTTTTTTCATAAGTGTCGTGGCTAGTCTTCTTCAACGAACGGAATTCCATCTAAGGCATCTTCACTATCAGGCACTATAAGTTCTCGCTCTTTAGTTTCACGGTGGGATTCTACTACCACTTTGGATTTCTCTTTACTCGTTCCTACCCACAAGCTCCTTAGGTTTTACTATACTCTCGAGCTTGGGTTTTTGTTTTTCCAGCATCTCTTCAGTAATTCTTCATATTTTGATAAGCTCCAAGCTTAGCTGCTTCCATATCTAGAGAAGGATAGTTTTTCCATTTGTTTTCCATGTTTTGACTTGCTTTAAGTTCCGCTTGGTAAGCTTCCAAGGCTGCATCGATTGGCTCAAAAATTTTATCTACCAAAATTGATCCTCCAGATTTCACTGTGGTTTCCTTGATTTCACTTCTAGTTTCTTTCACTTTTTCCTTGAATAGTTTCTTTGCTTTCTCCTTAATTTCAGCCCTTTGTTTCTGTTTTCTCATCTCATACCTTTTGCTTCTGCTTCTCTTGGTCTTTTGAGAGGGAATTTTAGTATTCTCTGAATCATCAAAGGAGTTAAGTTTCTTTTTCTTAGCTTGGGCTCTGGTGATTACCTTGATTAGAATAATAGGTTCACTCTCAGACGAGCTACTAGGTAGCTTTACCCTTGTTTAAAGGATTTTTTGGACAGTCTTCAGGGAAGTGTTCTCCCTTTTTGCAACATTGTATACAGAAAGCTTCAACTGGCTTAATGTTCTTGTCAGGCTCTGGGCATTCATTTTTCTAGTGATCATCTGCACCATAGTTATGACAGTTCCCAGTTCTTGGCTTAATCATGGGTCTTACCATCGGAGGTCTAACACCTTGATTAGCTACATAGTACATCGGTGCAAGCTCTGGTGTAGGATAAATCACAGGTTCTTCCATCGGTGTTGGATGTCAATTATACCACTCTCCTTCTACCATTATTGTAGATGGACTAGGCTCAACATAGGGTGTAACAGGCACTAGTGCTTGTTCATCTATGACTCTCTCTGAATGCATGTACTTTACATGCACTGCATCATGTCCAAGATATGGAGGTTGTTGACCCAACACAGGTTGAGGTATAATCGGTGGTCTTTGAGCTAGGGTCATATTAGGCTGATATCTGTACATGGGTTGTCCTTATGGCCTCATAGGCACATATTGAACATTCCCATCATACTTTGGTCGGTAATAGCACTCATTGGTCTCATGGTTGGTCCATTTACCCTTGATTGCACACCATTTTTACGGCCTAATTGGTTGTCCCTATTTGAGGTATCCCTTGCCCTGGTCCCCTCATAGGTGCTTTTTGCATGTTATTCATTATTTCATTCATCCTTTTGAGCATGTCTTCTATGGCTGTAATCGGTGCTGCAGTAGTGGTTCCCACTTGTGCTCGTGTGGCGGATGCTGTTGTCTCACTTTGATTATCCTTAAAGACATCTTCTTCATTGAAAATATCACAATTGTCTCCTAAGTTGATAGCATCTGACACACACTCTTCTAGGGTCATATGTTTCTTGCTATACAATATAGAATGAAGTTCTTTGTTTAGCAATTCCTCTAGAAACAATGATACTGATCTTTCTTCTGCGGGTATTTCTAGTTTTAGGCATCTTGCAATGTATTGTTTCATTCTAGTTGCACAATTTCTAACAGACTCACCTTGTTTCTGTTTGAAGCTATAGATTTGAGCTACAGTATTGTGTTTACTCCCCGTTTTGGAACATGTAACTACAAATCCTTGAGCTAATGTATTTAAGTCCATGATTGATCTTCGTGGAATGTTTTGGAACCATGTCAGTGCTTTTCCTTCTAATGTCATTCCAAATCCCTCAAACTGAGTATGGAAATCAAATATGCATTCTGCTCTTAGCACTTCCTTAAAGCTTGCTAAGTGGGCATATCAATTCTTAGATCAAGTGTATTTTTTGACCCATTTTTGAAAATCAGCTGGTTTGACATGTCTATTTGGTTCAACTCTAGGTCTAATGACAGTTGGTCCTGCCCGAGTCGTTCAAGCCAGTCTGTTGTGACTCATGTAGCCCTGGACTGGCTTTAGTGTCACCCACTTTTCTTTGTGATGAGGTAGTTTTGGGTTTTTAAACATTGCTCTCAAAAGATCTCTCATGGAGTTCCTCCCTTGGAATAGTTTCTCGTCCTTGGTCCAATATCCAATCTCTTATGGAGTACCCTTGGTATTTGATTTGTTCCACCTCCTCAGCACTCATCATAACAAAATTAATGTTATAACAATCCCTAAATAGGTAGGTTCGTGAATCTGATGAACCCTTTTCTTTGATTTTGAAGATACAGATGATCTTCATGGGTGTTAATTGTCATGATTTGGCATGTGAAGTCCATAGAAGATCTTTGACGTTTCTATCCTCCCAACAATAGACTCTGATACTAAGATTATACGTGCTAAGCCATTTCAAAGGCTTCAAATCAACTTGATCGTATCCCTCAAATTCTAAATTCGATGGTCCTTCTTTTGCTGCCACATCTGGAATTATGGTATTTACTTTTAACCCCCATTTGTTTATTACATTAGGGTTTTCAACTTGTAAATACTGAGTTGCGTTTTTATCCATATACATTTTTCCTTGTTTGTTTGCCTTGATTTCCTCTTCAAACTCTATGTCATGGTCATCAATGTGAATGGCATACTCTTCATTAGGATCCAGGTAAACCTGAGCTCCATGGCCATTAGTCTTATAAAAGGTGAATATGTGCTTATACCGCACTGTCGTTCCAGCTCCTGAATGAATCAAATAGGAAGACATTTTAGATGTTGATTCTGAAAAAGTGTTCAAGATTTCTTCAAAGATAGTGTCCAAGTGATCACCTTGATTCACACTCTCTTCAGTGAATACTCTACTAGCGATTTCTCCAAATATGCCTTGGTTTGCTAGTATACGACCAGATCTAAGGTTCATATAGACTTGTAAAGCCCTGGATAGAGCCGTATTGACTTGTTATTAGTTTCTTCCACTTGACATGATTGTATGTAACATTTAATGGCCTAGTAGCTTGTGTGTAGCAGAAAATAGCATGAACATAGTGAGAATTTCATTAGAATAGATTCCTAATGAGCATAACAAGAGTGCTTGGGTGGAGAGAGCAACAAAAAGCATAACATCTAGTTAAATAGGCATGAGCAATACTTCAACAGAGAGAGAAATAAAGCTATTGACAATAGTTGAGGACCGGATTTACATGGAGCCGGTCCCCCCTCCAAAAGGCTTTGTATTATAGGTTTTCTCTATCAAGGGAGACATTTTACAATACAATTCTTTGTGTTCTTTCAATAACTAGCTAGTGCAATGAAGATGGAAGCTTCAAGCACTAAGCAAACACTTATAAAACACAACATCAATTCCCTCACCGTCTCAGACCCAAGACCTCACATACCTTCAAAGATGGTGAGAGATAGTGGGGTATGAGAGTAGATTAAGAGGAAGAAGGAGTAGTCTTACGAGAAAGAAGCATATCTCCTCACATAATCACTCATAAAAGCTTAGCATAGCTTAGTAATTAGCATGGTAGAGGAGATGATCATGCATTAAAGCTTAGCTCTTGGTTGGATTTTCATCACAAAGCCAAGATTTGTTGGTGTAGGCCTCCCTTCTCACAAGCTTGGAGTAGATGATGAGCTTTCTATTAAAGCTTGAGAAGGAGAGAGAGAGAGAGAGAGAGAGAGAGAGAGAGAGTCTTCTTGCTCCACACATGAGATAGTCTGAGTGTGTGTGTGATAATGCCTTTTCAAATCAAGCCCCTCTCTCATCTTGGTTGACCCCTCTTGCTAATTCCTCTCGTTGGCTTCCCATTGGACCTTTCCAAGCTTAGCCAATAAGAATTAAGAGGCATAAGTGATAGCCTTGTGACATGTGTCCCCCTTTCCCCTTTTGTGAGAGCTTTAGGTAATTAAATAATGTAGCTAAACTTTCATTGGACCCCTTTGTCTTCTGGCCAATAGGAATCAGGCAAGCCATTGGGCTGCTGAATGCTCATTGGACCCCTTGGGAGACTGTCCAATAGTCTTCTAGAGAGCTTAATTCTTATTGGTTCTTTTATCAAGTGTTTTTAAGTGAATTAAACTAAAAGTACTCTAGCCTAATTCTCATTGGTCCACCTCTATGAGTGCACCTTGGGGGCAACTGGGCTAGGGAGCTGACATGTGTCCCTTATTCCCTTTGTGTAAAGGGGCTTGCATGAGTGTGTGTGTGTGTGTTTCTCTCTCATCTCCTACTAAAAGGGCTCGCCCCCATCAACCTAGGACCACTTGAAGACTTTTTGTACACTCACAAAGCATCCAATTCCACTAAGCTTGACCGTTTGGACTTACCTTTGAATTTTGGAACCTTTGCATTTTGGAAGTCTTAATGGGCTGAACCCTACACATTGCTCTTTTGCAGATGGCCCCCTTTTTGGATCCCTATTTTTCCCTCCTTTGGATCCCTACTATGGCCGGTCTGCCAGCTTAACCAATATTCTAGCTTTTTTTCCCCTGATACTTCCCCATATTAAATGATCAGTTTAACATGAGAAAATAATTTAGGAGAATTAGATAATAGTTGTTATGACATTACCTCTCTCTTGAAATCATAGTCGTTGTCGACTATGGGATAGAGAAGAGAAGCCTATTCATTAGTCCTTTTTCTAGCGGGTAGAGGATCCCTATGTTACCCTACGACATCATTCAAGAATGGATGACTAATCCATTTGGCGCTTGAGAACCTAAGCTGTTGTAAGCATGTCTGCACATTAGTCCTATCAATCTTCCATATAGTAGAGTGACAAGCTCTACTTGGTGTTTGGGAGACGTCATCTCCGCAAACTTGATTCTAAGCATGCATACTACTTCACATTTGTGCAAAATAAAGAAATAGAGAGTCTTATAAGACAAAAACTTTGTTCATTTTAACATTTGTACATTTGCTTACTCTAGGGAAGCATTGTAAGCATTCACAAGGTTTAGCTTATCCTTTAATTGTATGTGTTGCATCCATCTAGCATCTTCAAAAGGATAATTCTTAAACTTAATAAGATATCATCGGATAATCTTACCGCCTCTTAATACCTTGTCTTCATGTCGGAGAATGGACTTGGGCTGCAGCACCTCTTCTTGGTCCTCAATCTCCGGTGGGTCTTCAATAGCTGGTTCTTGAGGTGGCTCTCCTTTGTAGGCTTTAGTAGGCTCACATGAAAAGCATTGTGTATGAGCCAATGGTTGGGCAACTTGAGTTGATAGGCCATCTCATTGATCGGTCTAAGAATCTGGAAGGGACCATAGTACCTTTTTGCTAACATAGCATAGTATTTTTGGTGTCCCAGAGGATTCTTCCCCGTGGTGTGCCTTAATCGAGCCTTGGGAACTTTAAGTAAGACCCAATCATTTTCTTTAAAGGCTTGGGCTCTTTTGTTCTTATCAACAGCAGCCTTTTGCCTTTGCTGTGACATAGAGATAACATCCTTAATCTTTTGGAAAGATTCTTGTAGGTCTCGGCTATACTCATCTGCAACAAAGATCTTCCCATGTACCTTAAGTAGCAGGGGACTTTTTGATCTTCCCGCAATTACCTCGAAAGGTGCTTTTCCCATCGATGTATGTACAGTGTCATTGTAGGCATACTCCACTAAGGGTAAGTACTTCTCCCATTGGGATCTTTGATCTACTTCCGTTACATAGGCTTTTACTAGATCAAGAATTGTTAGGTTAGCTATTTCACTTTGGCCATCCGTTTGCGGGTGATAGTCCGAAGAGAAATTTAGCCTTGTCCCTAAATTCTCAAAGAGACTCTTCCAAAAATTACTGGTCATTCTAGGATCTCTATCCGACACTATGGACATTGGCAAGCCATGGTACTTGAATATTTGTGATATGAAGAGGGTTGCCATTTAATGGGCTTTGATAGTCTTTTTGACAAGTATAAAACGAGCTTGTTTGCTGAACCTGTCTACTATCGTCCATATTCCCATATTCCCATGGATAGACTTAGGCAATCCAAAGATAAAATCCATGGATATGCTCTCCCATGGTGAATTAGGGATTGGAAAAGGTTGAAGCAATCCAGGTTGCTTCCCTCTATCAAACTTCGTCTTTTGGCATACCACACATTTAGAAACATACTCTTTTATGTTTGCTTTCATGGTAGGCCAATAGAAATATGTTTCAATCCCTTTTAGGGTAGACTGAATCCCTCTATGCCCCGCATAAGGAGGAGCATGAGATTCATACATTACTTTCTCACGTAGTGAGTTAGTAGCACATAGTCGATTGCCATAGAGTGTAAAGTAAATGGTTCCTCTTTCTTCCCTAGTGAAAGGGCTAAAATCACATCTCTAAAATCGGGATCAATAGCATACTCATCTATCATAAAAGATAGATCATTGTGAGTTGCTATGGAAACCGCATTCACTCTTGGCCATCTTGAGAGTGCATCGGTTACTTGATTATGCTTGCCAGTAACGTGAGCAATATGAAAATGAAATTGTGAAAGGAAATTTGCCCACCTCATTTGTTTATCGGAGAGCTTGGTCTGCGTCATCAAGTACTTAAGACTTTGGTGATCCATCCGCAGAATGAAAGGAGTCCCCAATAAATAGTGCTTCCATGAGCCTAAGGCATGTAGAACTGCGAGGAGTTCCTTTTCATATATGCCTAGAACTTGCTTAACAGGGTCAAGCCTTCGACTTTCATAGGTTATGGCATGCCCTTCTTGGAGCAAAACAGCTCCAAGGCAATCACCACAAGCGTCACATTGGACCTCAAATGGCTTTGAGAGATCCGGCAGTGTAAGCACAGGTTGAGAGATAAGCTTTTCTTTAACGCTTTTCGAAAGCATTGTTCTCCTTGGCAGTCCATGTATACCTAACATTTTTCTTTGTTAGGTCATGTAATGGTCCTGCTATTAGTGAGAACTTTTCTATCAAGCGTCTATAGTATGCACACATACCTATAAAGCTTCTTAGTTCATGAAGATTCCTTGGATTAGGCCATCCTTTTATTACCTCTAACTTTGATGGATCCATTTGGATGCCATCTTGAGAGATAATGTGACCTAAATTTTGAATCTCTTGTAAGAAAAACTCACTTTTCTTTCGATTAACATAAAGTTTATCCTCTCTTAAAACTTGAAATATTACCTGGAGGTGTTGCTTGTGTTCGTCTAGTGAATTAGAGTAGATGATAATATCATCAAAGAACACTCCAGTAAAGGTTCGGTGAGGCCTGAATAGCTTATGCATCAAGTGGTTGAATGTGGCTGGTGCATTGGTCAAGCCAAAAGGCATGACAATGTATTTGTAAAGACCAAATGTAGTGCAAAATGCGGTCTTTACAATGTCTTGATCAACTATCCTTATTTGATGGTAGCCACTTTTTAGGTCAATTCTACTGAAGTAGGTCAACACTTGTAGCTTATCAAATAGGTCTTCTACCCATGGAACGAGAAACCTATTTTTGGTAGTGATCCTATTTAGTGATCTATAGTCAACACACATACGATATGTGTCGTCTTTCTTTTGCACTAATAACACGGGTGAGCAAAATGGAGATGAGCTAGGCCTAACCATGCCCTTCTCAACTAACTCATGTACTTGCCGCATAATCTCCTCTTGTTGAGCTTGAGAAACTCTATAAGGAGGTTTATTAGGCAGTGAACTTCCTGGAAGAAGTTCAATTGCATGGTCATCAATGCCTCGTTTAGGAGGTAGTTCACAAGGGATGTCGTCAATAAAGACATCTTGAAACCCCTTGAGAAAATTGGATAACTCTAATTCCTTGTGATTTCTTATATTTTCTTTTGCTAAAGCATTAAGTTCATTTTGAGAATCTTTAACAAGAATCATGTACACGAAAATAGAGCTCTTTATTGACTTATTGAAAGCTTGCGTATGTACAATGGGTATGGTGTTACCCATCTCTTTGGCATCTATGTACATATCTTTTTCATTGTACTTAAAGCAGAATCTCCTTTCAGGGAATTTAACATTGGCAGCCAGCCAATCAAACCATGGTGCCCCTAGGATTACATCCTCATGATTGAGAGGAGAGATAAAGAAGTCCTCTTTGTCCACATAGATTTGGACATGGAGCCTCAATTTCCCAATTAAGGGAGTGACTGAAGATTCTTGCCCCTTGAAAGAACCATCTACGGGTAGGACATCTCCCATCTCATAGGCTTGGATGCCTAGCTTGGTGGCCAACTCTATGGATATGAAATTGTGAGTAGAACAGGGTCAAAGAGAATAAAAGAATCATGTTCTCTTACCTTTCCCCAAGCATGGCATAGAGGAGATCCTTTGTGGTGAGCTTCCTCTTCTTGGATTTCGACTAGGGTAGCTCTAGGAGACTCATGGCGGGTGTTCTTTTGGGGACAAGCGCGGTACACATGCCCTTGCTCGCTGCACTTGAAACAACGGTTATCCTTGCGATAACGCTCAAGCTCTTTAGGAGAGAGTTTGCTTTTGACTTTTAAACTCCCTTCTCCTTAGCTTTGTTGTTAATGGAATTGCCCTTAGGACACTTTTGGACATTGTCCTTCCCCTTAGGCTCATTGGAACCCTTGTTTTCCGTGGGCTTAAGATTTCTCGTAGCCCCTGTTTGGAAATTGATTTGAGAAGCCACCATTGTATGGTGTATGACCACAGATATGGTACGTGGCCTTTGGGAGTTGACATACTCGGCCATTTCTTCAGTTAAGTCCGCACAAAATTGTTGTTTTTGCTCTCCAAAATCCATCTTTTTGAAGACAATGGCTTTGAGATGTAAGTCCCAAAACTTGTCTACATATTTATGAATGGGTTCATAGGGAGAGAGATTCAAGATTCGCCATTCGGTGAGTACTTTGTCTTTGGCATCGGTGGCCAAAAATTGCTTCATAATGGAAGCTCTTAAATCTTTCCATGTTTGTGGGGCTTCACCGTTTGCCCATAGGCTAGACCACCATTGCCTGGCAAACTTTTGAAAGTGCATAGCTACTTGGTGTAGCTTAGAGGACTCCGTGAAGCCCTCATCTCCAAACGCCGCATTGAATTGTTGGATGAAAGCCAAGACTTTGTTTGTAGCACCAAAGGTGCCATCGTAGGTAAGGAAAGAGATGCTCTTTCCTCCCGCTTTGAACTTCTTGAGCTTGGACAACCTCTTCCACGCGGAATAGGATTTCCTATGGCCTCTTCTTTTTGATGGTTCAAAAGTTGCACCATCGCTTTCTTCAAAAGCTGAAGAATTTGAGGAAGATGGAGAAGAGGGTGACCTCTTTCTCGCCTTTTTCTTGCGCTGGTCCCCTTTTTCCGCACCATCACTTTCTTCATAAGAGGAAGAGGATAAAGACGATGGAGAAGAGGGTGACCTCTTTCTCGCATTTTTCTTCTCTTGTTTTTTGTCATCCCTGTTTGAATTATGGTGTGGAGAAGTGTGCGATGGTCTTTTCCGTTTAGAAGGTGTTGGAGAGCAGTTTGCCCGTCGTCTTCGTGGAGCCATCTCCGCCGAGGTGGTAGGAGACTTACTTCTTTCTCGTTCTTTTGCTGGGGGCTCTTGAGTTCTCCTTTGGGAAGGAGATGCATCATCAAGAAGTAAATTTTTGAGCCCTTCATATGGATGTTCTTCTTCTTCCCAAATCGGAGAGAGGCCTCTTTTGGAAGTCTCGCAAGGAGGCTTCCTAGGTACTTTCTCGTCATGGTGGGGACTTTGGAGAATCCCATGAGAACGAAGCTGCCATTGCACTTCACTTTGGAGGGATGGATTGCCCATGGCTTGTTGAAGCCTAGAAACAAGGTAGTTAACAAGCATAGGGGCATCATTAGTAGCCTTCTCATTAGCAAAATCAAAGCTATCAACATTAATTTCACTCTCTTTACTATTGTCAGCCATTCTAACAACTTCTAGGTGTGAACAATTTTAGGTGTACTTTGGCACTTCAAGCCCTAGTTGCTACTCCTCTTTACCCCTCTAGAAAATCACTCAAGCTACTATACCCATGACTCGAATATTATTAATTGCAAGGAATAGAAGAGAGGGTCTTTCAACACCAAAATAGCATCGGCTCCTGTCAAGCTTCTAATAGCTCAATAGTGATTAAGCTGTAGGCAAGCCCCGTAGGACTCCACTATTAAGATTATAGCTCTCGACAATGATGCCCCGTTATTTGCACAAAGGTAGGCGCACTACAAGGCTGAAAAAACCCCATTCTACTTACTCAATTGCAATTAATAATAACAATCATTTATAGCTAGCTTGAGGACCTCCCTTCTTGAGCAAGAATAGAGAAAACTTGTGCTCTGATACCAATGTAACATTTTCGACTTGTACCTAGAGGATCTTCTATGGACTTTGAGAGTCACGGGAATTAAAGGTATGCTTTTTTATATAGGGAATTTTTAATGTGTTGGGCAGACTGCATAGGCAACAAAGCACGAAGATTGAAGTTTGAAGTTCAAAAGTTCAATCACTTGCGGCGGGCTCGAGTGACGAGTCTCGACTCTCTTGTTGACCAATTGCTGTCTGAGAGCTTCTATATCCAAGTTCCAACTGAGATGAGGAGGTTCGAGGGATTCTATGTAATCAAGGCTGGTGGTTTGGAATAAGAGAGAAGGTAAGTACAATAGAGATAGACTCAAAGCATGGCTAAATAATGCCTTATGAAGGAAATTACAAAGAATAAATATTAAGCACTCTTGTTGCTCCCCACTTCAATTTGATCTACAAAATCTTTTCAAGCTTTTCTCAAATATCGACTGATTCTTGTAGGGGTTGAGACTCATGATCAGATACAAGCTCCATATTCTAGAATTGCTCAACACTCTCCCATCATCCATGAGCTACAAACTCCCCTCTTGAGTTCGTTGGGTGACCTGTAGGCTGTGAACCTAGATGACTTCAAAGTCTACGAGCAGTGTTTTTAGTGTTGTGAAGAGTAGTGATGAGTGGTGGTGGAGTAAATCCCCGTAAATCTCTTGCTTTAATTCTTTTCAAGGACCTAAACCTCCATTTTGTTGAGTCTCTTGCACTCATCCCTCCTGAGGTACGAATTGATATGGCACAACAAGCACAGTGTAACATTTAATGCACTAGTAACTTGTGTGTAGCGGAAATTGATAACATAGTGAGCATTTCATTAAGAACAAGTTCCTAATGAGCATAGAGACAGTACTTAATTTGAGAGAAAGCAACATAGGTTTTTATACCTAGCTGATTTGGCATTGACAATACTTGAAAAGGGAGAGAAATAGAACAATTGACAACAGTTGAGGACCGGATTTACATGGAGCCGGTCCCCGCTCCATAAAGGCTTTGAATTATAGCTTCTCCCATCAAAGGAGACTTTTGTACAATACAATCTTTGTGTTCCTTAAGAAAACTAGTTGGTGCAATGAAGATGGAAGCTTCATGCACCAAATTATGCTTGAAAAACACACCTAATGTCCCTAGCCTCAGTCCCAAGACCTCACACACCTTCAAAAATGGTGAGAGCTAGCAGGGAATGAGGATAGATTGAGAGGAAGAAGATGTATCTTACAAGAAAGAAGTATTCTCCTCACATAATCACTCTAATAGCATAGCTTAGCTTAGTAATTAGCATGGTAGAGGAGATGAGCATGCCATTGAAGCTTGGCTCTTGGTTGAATTTGCATTCCATAGCCAAGAGTTGTTGGTGTAGGCCTCTACTTCTCAATGCTTGGAGAAGGAGATGGAGTTCTTCTTGCACACATGAGTTGTGTGTGTGTGTGTGCGTGTGTGTGTGGCAATGTGTTGAGTAAAATGCAGCCCTCTCTCTCTTCTTGGTCGACCCTCTTGCTAATTGCTCATGCTGGCCTCCCATTGGCTCCTGTAAAGCTTAGCCAATCACAAATTAGAAGCATAGTTGATAGCCATGTGACATGTGTCCCCCTTTTCCCTTTTGTGAGAGCTTTAGGTAATTAAATAATTCAATTGAACTCTCATTGGACCTTTTAGTCTTCTGGCCAATAGGAATCAAACAAACCATTGGGCAACTGGATGCTCATTGGACCCCTTGGTAGACTATCCAATAGTCTTCTGGCCAATAGGAATCAGACAAACCATTGGGCAACTGGATGCTCATTGGACCCCTTGGTAGACTCTCCAATAGTCTTATAGGGAGCTTAATTTCTAGTGATTCTTTTATTAAACATTTTTTATTTGATTAGAGTAATTTTACTCTAGTCTAATTCTCATTGGTCCACCTCTATGGCCATCCAATAGGATTTGAGGGGAGGTTGGGGGCAACTGGCCTAGGAGCTTGACATGTGTCCAGTATTCCCTTCGTGTAAAGGGGGAGCTTTGGAGAGAGAGAGAGAGAGAGAGAGAGAGAGAGAGAGAGAGAGAGAGAGAGAGAGAGAGAGAGAGAGAGAGAGAGAGAGAGAGTGAGTGTGTGTGTGTGTGTGCGCGCGCGCGCGCGTGTGTGTTTCTCTCTCATCCCCTACTAAAAGGGCTAGCCTCATCCTTCCTAGGGATGTGGTAAGACTTTTTAATCTTCCCATGACCATCCAATTTCCCCTACTTTGGCCTTTGGACAATTTAATTAAAATTAGGAACCTTAGCCTATGGAAGTCTTAACGGAGCTGAACCTTAGGTCTTTTAAGCCCCATTGAAGCACATTGCTCTTTTGCAGACTGTCCCTTTGGATCCCTATTTTTCCTCCTTTATATCCCTGGAGAGACCGATCTGACAGCCTTATCAATATTCTAGCTTTTACTCCTCGGTACTTCCCCATATTAAATGATCAGTTTAACATGAGAAAATCATTTGGGAGAATTAAATATTAGTTTTTATGACCTTACCTCTCTCTTGAAATCATAGTCGTCCTTGACTAATGAGGTAGAGAAGATAAAGCCTAGTCATTAGTCCATCTGCTAGCGGGTAGAGGATCGCTATTTTACCCTACGACACCGTTCCAGAATGGATGGCTAGTCCATTTGGTGCTTAAGAGCCTTATGCTGCCGCAAGCATGTCTACACATTACTATGTATCAATCTTCCATAGTAGAGTGACATAACTCTACTTGGTGTTCGGGAGACGTCGTCCCCACAAACATGATCCTAAGCATGCATACTTATTAACATCTGCACACAATAAAGAAAAAGAGAGTCTTATAAGACAAAAACTTTGTTTATTGAAACATATTTACATTTGCTTACTCTAGAGAATCATTGTAAGCATTGACAAGGTTTAGGTTATCCTTTTATTGTATGCCTTGCATCCATCTAGCATCTTCAAAAGGATAAGTTTTTAACTTGATAAGATATCGTCTGATAGTCTTACCGCCTCGTAATACCTTGTCTTCGTGTTGAAGGATGGACTCGGGCTGCATCACCTCTTCTTGGTCCCCTATCTCCGGTGGGTCTTCAATAATTGCTTCTTGAGGTGGCTCTCCTTTGTAAGGCTTTAGTAGTCTCACATGGAAAGCATTGTGTATGAGCCAACGTCTGGGCAGCTTGAGTTGATAGGCCATCTTGTTGATTGACCTAAGAATCTGAAAGGGACCATAGTACCTTTTTGCTAACTTGGAATAGTACTTTTGGTGTCCCGTAGGATTCTTGCCCATTGTGTGCCTTAATCGAGCCTTGGGAAACTTAAGCAAGACCTAATCATTTTGTTTAAAGGCTAGGGCTCTTCTGTGTGTATCAGCAGCAGCCTTTTGCCTTTGCTGGGAGATGGATATAGCATCCTTAAAATATTTTGAAAAGATTCCTGTAGGTCTCAGCTATATTCATTTGCAGCGAAGATCTTCACATGTACCTTGAGTAGCAGGGGACTTTTTGATCTTCCCTCTATCACCTCAAAGGGTGCTTTTCCCATGGAAGTATGTACAGTGTTATTGTAAGCATACTCCACTAAAGGTAAATACTTTTCCCATTGGGACTTTTGGTCTACTTCTGTGACATAAGCTTTTAGTAGATCAAGAATTGTTGGGTTAGCTATTTCACTTTGGCCATCTGTTTGGGGATGATAGACCGAAGATAAGCTTAGACTTGTACCTAAATTCTCAAAGAGACCCTTCCAGAAATTACTGGTCATTCTAGGATCTTTGTCCGACACTATGGACATTGGCAAGCCGTGGTACTTGAAGATTTGTGATATAAAGAGGGTTGCCATTTGATAGGCCTTGATAGTCTTTTTGATAGGTATGAAATGTGCTTGTTTGCTAAATCTATCTACTATCATCCATATTCTTGTGTTCCTATGGATAGACTTGGGCAATCCAAAGATAAAATCCATGGATATGCTCTCCCATGGTGAATTAGGGATTGGCAAAGGTTGAAGCAATCCAAGTTGCTTCCCTCTATCAAACTTCGTCTTTTGGTTTACCACACATTTTGAAACATACTCTTGTATGTTTGCTTTCATGGCAGGCCAATAGAAGTATGTTTCTATCCCTTTTAGAGTAGACTGAATCCCTCTATGCCCCGCATAAGGAGGAGCATGAGATTCATACATTACTTTCTCACGTAGTGAGTTAGTAACGCATAGTCTATTGCCATAGAGAAGATAACCATCTTGTAGGGTAAATGGTTCTTCCTTCTTCTTTAATGTAAAGGTTGAAATCACATCTCTAAAATCGGGATCGATAGCGTACTCATCTATCATAGAAGATAGATCATTGTGAGTTGCTATGGATACCACATTCACTCTTGGTCATCTTGAGAGTGCATCTGCCACTTGATTATGCTTGCCAGCAATGTGAGCAATATGAAAATGACATTGTGAAAGGAAAATTTTCCACCTCATTTGTTTGTCGAAAAGCTTGGTTTGCATCATGAAGTACTTAAGGCTTTGGTGATCCATTCGCAGAATGAAAGGAGTCCCAGTAAATAGTGCTTCCACGAATCTAGAGCATGTAGAACTTCTAAGAGTTCTTTCTCATATATGCCTAGAGCTTGCTTAACAAGGTCGAGCCTTTGACTTTCCTAGGCTATGGCGTGCCCTTCTTGAAGAAAAACAGCTCCAAAGTAATCACCACAAGTGTCGCATTGGATCTCAAATGGCTTTGAGAGATCCGGCAGTGTAAGCACAGGTTGAGAGATAAGCTTCTCTTTAAGCTTTTCAAAAGCATTATTCTCCTTGGTGCACCATATATACCTAATGTTTTTCTTCCTTATATCATACAGTGGTCTTGCAATTTGTGATAACTTTTCTATGAAGCGTCTATAGTATGCACACATACCTAAAAAGCTTCCTAGTTCATGTAGATTCCTCGGATTAGGCCATCCTTTTATTACCTCTAACTTTGATGGATCCATTTGGATGCCATCTTGAGAGATAATGTGACTTAAATACTAAATCTCCTGTAAGATTTTTTTTTCCGATTAATATAAAGTTTATCCTCACGTAAAACTTGAAATATTACTTGGAGATGTTGCTTGTGTTCGTCTAATGAATTAAAGTAGATGATTATATCATCAAAGAACAGTTCGGTAAAGGTTCGGTGAGGCCTGAATAGCTTCTCCATTAAGCGGTTAAATGTAGCTGATGCATTGGTCAAGCCAAAAGGCATGACAATGTACTCGTAAAGACCAAACGTACTGCGCAATGCGGTCTTTACAATGTCTTGATCAACTATTCGTATTTGATGGTAGCCACTTTTTAGGTCAATCGTACTGAAGTAGATCGACCCCTGTAGCTTATCAAACATGTCTTCTACCCGTGGAACGAGGAACCTATTCTTGATAGTGATTCTATTTAGTGCTCTATAGTCAACACACATACGATATGTGCCGTCTTTCTTTTGCACTAATAGCACTGGTGAACAAAATGGAGATAAACTAAGCCTAACCATGCCTTCTCAACTAGCTCGTGCACTTGCCACATAATCTCGTCTTGTTGAGCTTGAGAAACGCGATAAGGAGGTTTATTAGGCGGTGAACTTCCTGAAAGAAGTTCAATTGCATGGTCATCATTGCCTCGTTTGGAAGGTAGTTCACAAGGGATATCGTCAATAAAAACATCTTGGAACCCCTTGAGGAAATTGGATAACTCTAATTCCTTTTGATTGTTTATATTTTCTTTTGCTAAAGCATTAGGTTCATTTTGAGAATCTTCAACAAAAATCATGTACTCGGAAATAGAGCTCTTTATTGACTTATTGAAAGCTTGCTTATGTACAGTGTTAAGTATGGAGCCTGATTTACCCTTGTAATTTTCTATGGTAAAAGCGCACATTTGTAAGGCCCCCATTGTGAGGAGAAGCCATCGTGCGTAAAGGTAAATCACTCACCGAAAACCAAAATTTTCACACAGTCAAAAACCAGGGGCAACTTTAGGGGAGATTTTTTCCCCTCGCCGGAATATTCCTTTTCGTCGAAATATTATGGCCGGCCGGCGGCCGGAAAGTGGTCGAAAAACAACCGTCGGTTGGCCGGTAGTCAATGGCCGGTGACCTGTGGTCAGAAGTCACTGGCCGGTGGCCGAATTCAATGGCGGACTTGTCTTCTCAAGGGCGGCCACACATGGGCAGATTGGAAGGTCCGATTTGGACTTATCTACACAAGGGCGGCTACACATGGCTGTCTCTCATGAGAGAGGGCAGCCCTTTTGGCTATAAAAGGAGGCCATTTTTACACACATTTCAGAGTGTGAAGTTGATGCAACAAGGTGAGTGTGAGGTGGTGAGAGTGAAGCAAGGCGGGAGCTCCATTAAGGGTATAATCCCTTTGTAAACTACTTCTTATTTTGAAGTACTAAAGCCATTGAGTGGCTGCTTTCCCGTGGACGTAGCCCACATTGGGTGAACCACGTATATCGTGCGTACTCTCTCTCTCTTCTCTCTCTCTCTCTCTACTCTATAATCTCGTGTATGTAAATCTGTCTCTCTCCATTAAGTCATCTACTCAATTATCTATTTAGCTACGTCTTATTTCCTAACAACTGGTATCAGAGCAAGGTTTGCTCGTAGCTAAATTATCTCAAGGAAAGGATTCCTTGAATTGAGTGGGAGTTATGGCGGAGGAAGGGAAGCTCAAGATTGAGAAGTTCAACGGCAAAAACTACCAACATTGGAAGATGCACATTGAAGACTATCTCTACCGGAAGGACCTCTATTTGCCACTAGGCGGTCTTGCGAAGAAGCCCGCAACAATGGCAGATGAAGCATGGATTGTCCTTGATCGAAAGGCACTAGGAACAATCCGGTTAAGCTTGGCATCAACGGTGGCCTTCAATGTTTCGGAGATGAAGACCACGGAGGACTTGATGAAGTCACTTGACGACTTCTACGAGAAACCATCGGCATCCAATAAGGTATTTCTTATGAAGCGCTTGTTCAATCTAAAGATGACAGAGAATGGTTCAGTTGCAGAACACCTAAATGACTTTAACACAAACATAAGTCAACTCAACTTCGATCGGTGAAAATCAATTTCGATGACGAAGTGCGAGCTCTCCTTATACTATCATCTCTACCGGATAGTTGGGATAGCCTTGTGATGGCTGTAAGTAATTCTATCTCTGGTACAAATACTCTTAAGTTTGATGATGTTGTGGGTGTTCTCCTAAGCGAGGAAATACGAAGGAGAAGCACAGGAGAATCATCAAGTGCTGCATTGTCAATGGAAACAAGAGGAAGGCCTAAGGAGAGGTTTAAAAACCAGAAGGGCCATGATCGCTCAAGAGGAAGCAAGCCACACACAAAGTCAGTTCTTGAATGTTAGAACTGCGGCAAGAAGGGCCACGTCAAGAAGGATTGCTGGTCCAAGAAGAAGAAGGAGACTGAGTCTCAAGACAACAAGCCAACATCGGAGGCCAATGGGCAGGTAAAGTAGAGCAAGATGCTCTAATTCTCTAATTAGACAATGTGTCTATAGAATTCATGGATAGTAGATTCCGGGGCTTCATTCCATGCGACACCACACAAGCAACATTTCCAAGATTACACCAAAGGTAATTTTGGGTATGTATACTTGGGAGAGGATGAAGCTTGTGAGATTATCAGCAAAGGTACAGTTTCTGTCAAAACTACTAACGAAAATGAATGGAAGCTTAAAGATGTTAGGCATCTTCCTTCTCTTCGAAAAAATTTGATCTCTACAGGACAATTGGACGATGAAAGTCACAACATTGCATTCGGAAACAAACGGTGGAAGATCTCAAAGGGATCTTTGGTGGTTGCCAAGGGAGAAAAGGTTGGTACACTTTACTTGTGTACTATGAGCACGCAACCTTCAGCTTGTGCAGCAACTACAGAAGTTGACAGTGCAGTGTGGCACTACCGGTTTGGGCATATGAGTGCCAAAGGAATGCAAATCCTTCAAACAAAGAAGCTTCTACCAGGTTTGAAAGAAGTGGACTTAGAGTTCTATGAAGATTGTGTTTATGGTAAACAAAAGAGGGTAAAATTTCAAAAATCAGGAAATGAAAGAAAAAATAAAAAACTTGAGTTGGTTCATTTTGATATTTGGGGTCCTGCAAGTACACCATCACTTGGTGGCTCATTGTACTATGTAACATTCATAGACGATGCGACTAGAAAAACATGGGTTTATGTCATGAAGAATAAATCCGATGTATTTTCCACATTTCAAAGGTGGAATGCCTTTGTGGAGAATGAAACAGGTACCAAGGTTAAATGCCTCAGATCCGACAATGGAGGCGAATATTGCAGCCAAGCTTTTGAAATCTTTTGTGCTAGCAATGGCATTCGGAGGCAAAGGACAACCCCAAGGACACCTCAACAAAATGGGATTTCGGAAAGGATGAACAGGACAATCATGGAGCGAGCACGAAGCATGCAGCTACATGCAGGCCTACCGCTTGAGCTTTGGGCGGAAGCTGTAAGTACATCTGTGTACTTAATCAATCGGTCACCCTCAACGGCATTGGATGGGGGAGTTCCAGAAGAGGCATGGACAGGTAAACCGGTGAATTATGCATTTCTCAAAGTGTTTGGGTGTGAGGCTTTCATGCACATAGATAGAAGCCTAAGATCAAAGCTAGATGCAAAGTCCAAAAAGTGTTTCTTCATTGGCTATGGAGAAGGTGACTTTGGGTATCGCCTATGGAATCCTGAAGATGGTAAAATCTTAAGGAGTAGGGATGTAATTTTTTAACGAACAAAAATATGTACAAAGATTACTTGGAAAGAAAACAAACAAAAGAAATAGGTGATGAGTACATGGAGCTCGAGGACGGTGAAGACTCAAGGACTCCAAACGGTGACAATGTGCAACAACGTCAACCAAATGAGGAGCCTCAACCTATTCCCGAAGATCTACAAGAGCAAGTAGACCTCCAGAAAGGTTTGTTTCTTCCTTCAACCATCTCTTGATCTCAGATTTTGGAGAGCCAGAATCATACGAAGAAGCTATGCAACATGAATCCAAAGAAGAATGGATGAAGAGCATGCAAGTGGAGATGGACTCACTACATCGCAACCAAACATGGGAGTTGGTTGAGTTGCCTAAAGGTAAGCGGGCACTTCAAAACAAATGGGTGTACAAGCTGAAGGAAGAAGAAGGTGGGAAGAAAAGGTACAAGTCTAGGCTTGTGGTAAAGGGTTTTCTCAAAAGTGTTGGGGTATAGGCGTCTGTGCCTTGCCCGACCGCCCAGAGTCTGGGCGCCCACTGACTTGTATACCTTATACATAGCATAAGTGTATAGGGGGCTGCTCACTCTTTTGAGTCTCCCCACCCACATCGTGTGTGTGTCTCTCTTCTCTCTCTCTCACTCTCCGTCTGTGGTGCTCCCCGATCCCCTTCAATTGGTATCAGAGCTATGGTGACCGCGGAGAGCACGACGGCTTTGAGAGCTTCGAGGCGATAGCTCGCTCTCTCTCGACGGTAGAGAGATTAAGAAAGCAGAAGACTTGCTGTGAGAATGAAATGGGAGCTTGTGAGCTCAGTTGAGAGTGATGTATGCTCTTGTGGAAGCTCAGAAGGAGTGTGGAAGATTGTGTGTAAGTGAAGGTGCTGCCCTAAAACTGTGTGCGCAGCAGCACAGTTTTCAGATTCGTTTTTCTCCTTGTAGAATGCAGATCTGAGAAGTCTGTCCTCGTTGCCCATCCGTTTCGACGTGGTCTACATCTTCGCAGAAGAAACTTTTTGCAAATTTCTCACCGTTTTGATGATATTCAGCTCAATATTAGCCTAGTTAAGATGGGCCAAGGCCAAGGGCTAGGACACACATGTGGTACAAGGGAGCCTATATTTAGTAGGCCAAGGATCTATATTAGGCATGGTTGGGTGGAGAATTGCATGCGCTAGCCCCCAGTCTCTTATATGATGTGGCTCAAGCAGGCACAATTGATCCTTGCATTATTATCCATTTGCTTCCTTATCTCCCTCCAGTGGGAAGCCATTGTAAAAACCTTTCACTTGTAGATAACTTACTATATGCATCTTTTCTTTTTTGTACACTTGTTTGCATAGGCGTATCAATATTAAAACTGTCTAATGATTTTTTTGCTTCTTGTGATCTTGTTCTGTGTCTCACTTGTTTGTAAAACCAGTGGAAATAATTTAAACAAGCGGAGGATTTTGAGCTCCTACACCATATTTGTTGTGTTTGAAAAACTTGGTTCTTGCTTGGTAGTGGCACTTCTCAATACCTTGTGTAGGCCAGATTGAAAAGCTTCCATATTTCTTTATAAACTAAGGAGTGTGATTGTAAATAATATACTACACAAAAAAGAGAATTTCATTAGCCACTTATGCAAGTATTGAAGCAAATTATCACAATCAAAATCCACAATTATTACCATGTAATGTGTAAAGTGCTCCGAGCTCCAATAAAATATTACCATGTAATGTGTAATGTGCAATGTAGACATTTGGGAGGGGAATATCTAAAATAGCTTGAAAGTTTGGATCTTTAAAGTGTCTACTTAAGTCTTTGTTCAATTAGTAGGATTTAGCTCTTTTATTGCACCCATGTAGTAGATACAAGGGCTTTTGGCATTGGCAACCTTTGACACATGTACATACACTTTAGTGTCTTCAAGTCTCCCCTCATGTGCCATTCCAACTTGTACCTACCAAAACCCTCAACATCTAACTCCTCCCTAGCCCCCTAGGCTTTTATTATTTTATGGATTCTAGTATGGTGGAACACCCAATTTAACACATTAAATTCCTCACTTTCAGCTTCAAAAGCACCAACCACCAAATGTGTTTCTCTAACTGCACACTAAAATTTGTTACCATATACATGTGGTAGTGATGTGTGTGAACACACTAGGACCGCCGGGGCATTTCTTTCCTCTTTAGGAGGTTTTTTCCCCGTGCATTGTATATATGTCCATCACTCTAGGGCTATCTATCTTTTCATTGCACACTAAGTAATAAACTCTTTGTTGTGTGCCTTGAGCTTCCTTCATCTTCTCCAAGCTGTGTGTGTTTTCTTGCAACCCTAATTCCAACAATTGGTATCAGAGCAGGTTGCGTCCTCTCGGGCTTAGTCGCCAGCAGCAGCTCCAACACACGCCTGCTCATTTTCTCCGATTTTAGTGAGCTTTGGTGAGCATTCGCAGGTTGACAGCCAAAGTTCACTGAAATCGGAGAAAATCTGAGGCTCATTTCGGAAATCTGATTTCAAAAATTTGGCCTAAATGAGCCCAAATCAGAAATAAAAAATATGAGGCTCATTTCAGCCTCCGTTTCCACACAGCCAAGCCTGCACAAGCAATTTTGTCATTTTGTACAAAATTTTTGTCAGTGCCAAATACTGCATAACAAGTCCCATACAGTCTTCTGCGGGTTCTGCTATATAGCACGTGTTGGTCTCACTCAGTTTATCCTCATTTCGGATAGTTTTCACATCAGGTACAGGCATTTTCCATGGCTAACAACAACAAAGATGTGTTCAAGATGTTTGTTGCTAAGGACATATTGGATGGGGACAATTACCCTATGTGGGCTTACATGATGCAACATGTTCTTGTGTCAAAGGGCGTCTAGAATATTGTGCAGGGCATTGATGTGCGTCCTGGTTCTGAGGATGTAGGCGATGTTGAGGACGTGACATGTCTTGCTACAAGGATTGCTACTATTAGAGTTGTTTTACCTACGGTAGAACAAGCTTGTCGGGATGTAAAGGATGTGCAGGCTCATGCATTGATTGCATTGTCTGTGAAGTGCACCATTACTCCTCACATTTGTTCAGCAAAATCTGCAAAACAGGCTTGGGATATTCTGGTTGATCTTTATGCAAGCCGCAATGAGGCAAAAATAGCATTGTTGCGTAAAGAGCTGGAGTCAAAGATTATGCATGAGGAAGATGATATAGACACTTTCCTTGCTGGTGTCAAGGATATCAATGAGCAACTTATTTCTGCAGGTGAAGTCATTTCAGACAGTTCCCTTATGCAGAGACTGTTCTTGATGCCTTACTAGATTCTTACCCAGACTTTTGCTAGTACTTGGAGATTTATGACCCAAGGAAATCCTGAAGTTGTCAAGTTTGATGCATTGTGCACATTGTTGTTGCAAGAGTCACTTTACAGAAAAAACAAGACTAGACAGCGTGCAATTAAACATGCTTTTATTGCTTCTCAAAGAAACGGTGGTAACAGCAATGCAGCCACTTCTTATGGTTCTTCTGCGAGTGGAAAATCACATGTTCCTAATGCTTCTGCTGGCAACAATTCGTCTAGAAATTCTCGTGATAAGGGCAAAAAGAATGTGCCTTGCCTTTATTGTAAAGCTAATGATCACTTGATCGTGCAGTGTCCTAAGTTGAAGGCCAAAGAGGCTAAGAAGAAAGAGGGTGGTTCCACTGCAAATGATGGTTCCACTACAAATGCAGCCATTGTTCAGTCTTCTGTGAAAGGAGACTGTGATGCTTATGTTGATGCAGAATGGGCTTTTACTGTAGAGTGCACTTACAATCCTGTTGTCCATGATGCATGCATGTCAGTTGCTACAGATTCACATGTGTGGTATTTCGATAGTGGTGCTACAGAGCACATTACCTCACATCATGAATTGTTCACCTCTCTCGAGTTTGTCCCTCATGGGAATTGAGTCACTTGTGCCAAAAATGCCTCTTATCCGATTCATGGAGTTGGAAATATTGTGCTTAATGCTGCAAATGGCAGTTCTTTCATACTTGTTGATGCACTTTATGTACCTGGGATCAAGAAGAATCTTTTGTTTGTATCTGCACTTGCTAGACTTGGACCTGTAGTCAAATTTGTGGATGACAGATGTACAATTCATAATCTCAGTTTTGGTGATGAAATTGTTGCATCTGGCCTTTTGTGTCGTGGGCTGTATAAGCTCACTTTGTATGACAAGCGTAGACAAAATTTTGCAAATGCAGTTGCAGATTCAAGGGTTATTTCAGATGCAAAACTTTGGCATGCACGTTTTGGTCATCTGAATTTTGCCAGTTTGCTGTGTATGCAGAAATCTAATATGGTTGCTTCTTTGCCGCCTCTTGAAGCACCTGTCAAACATGTTTGTGAAGGCTGTATTTTGGGTAAGATGCAGTGTTGAAGTTTCCAAAAGATGGTTTAGTGAGGGCCACATGCAGATTGCAGCTTGTGCATAGTGATGTTTGTGGGCCCATGCAAACTCCGGCCGTGGGCAATTACCTTTACTTCGTGACTTTCATTGATGATTACTCCAGGCATGCATGGGTATCTACGCTTAAATCAAAGTCCGAAGTCTTTATGTGCTTCAAACAATTTCTGGCTATGGCTGAAAATGTCTCGAAATGTACTATGGGCACCCTCCGTTCTGATCGAGGGGGGGAATATGTCTCATGAATTCAATGCATTTCTGGCTAGTCGTGGGATAAAACACCAATGTACAGTGCCTTATACGCTTCAACAAAATGGTGTTGCTGAGAGGAAAAATAGGTCACTTACGAAAATGGCACGATGTATGGTCAAAAGCCAAGCATTGCCACATTCCTTTTGGCTTGAGGCCATCATGTGTGCCACTTATGTATTGAACAGATGTCCTACAAAAGCTTTGTAGTTTATTACTCCATATGAAGCATGGCATGATAGAAAGCTTCTATTGAGCACATGCGTGTTTTTGGCTGTTTGGCATATGCTTTGGTGCCACAAACACAGCACAGAAAATTGGATGATAAGGCTGTCAAATGTATTTTTGTTGGTTATAGTGTTGAATGTTAGAAAATATGACGTAGCTAAGTAGATAATTGAGTAGATTACTTAATGGAGACAGATAATTTTTACACACAAGAGATTATAGAGTAGATATAGAGAGAGAGTACACATGATATACGTGGTTCACCCAATGTGGGCTACATCCACGGAAAAGCAGCCACTTAATGGCTTTAGTACTTCAAACAAGAAGTAGGTTACAAAGGGATTATACCCTTAATAGAGCTCCCGTCTTGCTTTACTCTCACCACCTCACACCCACCTTGTTGCATCAACTTCACACTATAAAATGTGTGTAGAAATGGCCTCCTTTTATAGGCCAAAAGGGCTGCCCTCTCTCATGAGAGGCAGCCATGTGTAGCCACCCTTGTGTAGATAAGTCCAAATCGGACCCTCCAATCTACCCATGTGTGGTTGCCCTTGAAAAGACAAGTCCGCTTTTGAATTTGGCCATCGGCCATTGACTTCCGATCATCGGCCAGTGGCCATTGACTACCGGCCAACCAACCGATCATTTTCTGACCACTTTTCGATCGTCGTCCGGCCATAATATTTTGGCAAAAAGGAATATTTTGACGAACGTGAAAATTTTGGTTTCCGGCGAGTGATTTTTCTTCACACACGATGGCTTCGCCTCATAAAGGGGGCCTTACAAATGTGCGCTTTTAATATAGAAAATTACAAGGGGTAAATCATGCTTCATACTTAATAAATCTCCCACTCGGAGATTGATCTCCAAACCAAACCTGTGACTGCTTTCCATCATGGCTTCTTATCCTTGAATGCCGATTGAAGATAAGCAAAAGCTCAACTTCTCCTTGTTGACCACCTTTGTAAACATGTCTGCAGGATTTTCACTTGTATGCACCTTTCCTAGCTTTAGTTGTCTCTCTTCCAAAAGGGTGCGTATGAAGTGATATCTCACCTCAATGTGCTTTGTCCTTGAATGAAAGGTTGAGTTCTTTGCAAGATGGATAGTGCTTTGGCTATCATTGTACAAAACACAATTGTCTTGTCTGAATCCAAACTCTTCTAAGAATCTGTGAAGCCACAAAATTTCTTTGCTTGCCTCTGTCATTGCTACATACTCTGCTTCTGTGGTAGAAAGTGAAACCACTTTCTACAGCTTTGAAGCCCAGCTTAATGTTGTGCCTCCAAACATGAAATCATAGCCAATAGTGCTCCTTTGAGTATCTTTGTCACCTGCCATATCTGCATCAACATATCCTTCGAAAAAAATATCAGTTCCTCCAAAATACAAAGCATTTGTTGTGGTCCCTTTTAGATACCTAAGTATCCACTTCACATCTTGCCAGTGCTCTTTACCTGGGTTGTCCATGAACCTACTTACAACTCCCACTGCATGTGCAATGTCTGTCCTTGTCCAGACCATAGAATACATAAGAGAACCTACCGCTGCATCATATGGAACTTTAGACATATATGCTATCTCCTCTTGTGTCTTTGGACACATATCCTTGGTTAGTTTAAAGTGACCAGCCAAAGGTGTAGAAACCGATTTTTCATTTTTCATTGCAAACCTTGCTAGTACCTTCTTGATATAATCCTCTTGAGATAGCTTTATTGTCTTCTTTGTCCTGTCCCTTGATATCTTCATATCAAGTATCCTCTTTGCAGCACCTAAATCTTTCATTGAAAAAGATTTAGATAGATCCTCTTTTAGGTCTTTGATGTCCTGCATGTTAGCACTTGCAATCAGCATGTCATCAACATACAACATTAGGATGATGAACTTCCCATCTCCCAAATTCTTCGTGTAGACGCAGTGATCCGAGTTGCATCTTGTGAATCCATGATCCAACATCCATCGATCAAACTTCAAGTACCATTGTGTTGATGCTTGCTTTAAACCATACAATCTCTTCTTTAATCTGCAAACCATTTTCTCCTTACCTTTTACTTCATACCCCTTTGGTTGAAGCATGTAAATTTCCTCCTCTAAGTCACCGTGAGGGAATGCCGTATTTACATCCATTTGCTCAAGATTTAGCTCATGAGCAGCCACAAGGCTTAAGAAAAGCCTAATTGAATTCATTTTACAATAAGAGAAAATATTTCATTGAAGTCAATGCCTTTATTTTGAGAAAACCCTTTTACCACAAGCTTAGACTTGTAGCTTTTCTTCCCACCTTCTTCTTCCTTCAGCTTGTACAACCATTTGTTTTGAAGTGCCCACTTACTTTTAGGCAACTCAACCAACTCCCATGTTTGGTTGCAATGTAGTGAGTCCATCTCCACTTGCATGCTCTTTATCCATTCTTCTTTGGATTTGTGATGCATACCTTCTTCATATGATTCTGGCTCTATAGAATCTGAGATCAAGAGATGATTGAAGGAAGGAACCAACCTTTCTAGAGGTCTACTTGCTCTTGTGGATCTTCGGGGAATAGGTTGAGGCTCCTCATTTGGATGACGTTGAACAAAAGTTGTCACCGTTTGTTCTCCTTGAGTCTTCACCGTCCTCAAGCTCCATGTACTCATCACCTGTTTTTTTTGTTTGTTTTCTTTCCAAGTAATCTTTGTACATATTTTGTTCGTTAAAAAGTACATCCCTACTCCTAAATATTTTACCATCTTTAGGATTCCATAGGCAATACCCAAAGTCACCTTCTCCATAGCCAATGAAGAAACACTTTTTGGACTTTGCATCTAGCTTTGATCTTAAGCTTCTATCTATATGCATGAAAGCCTCACACCCAAACACTTTGAGAAATACATAATTCACCGGTTTACCTGTCCATGCCTGTTCTGGAACTCCCTCATCCAATGCCATTGAGAGTGACTTGTTGATTAAGTACACATGCGTACTTATAGCTTCCGCCCAAAGCTCAAGCGGTAGGTGTTAATCCTCACGGCTCACGGACACCATATCACCTACGAAGGACGTTGTATTATTTACTTGGTAGAGTCAGATACCGGGCTTTTCGGTCCAATAGGAAAAGGGTAAGAGTGATCGCCGATGAGAGGCGCACTCTAACTGGAACATTCAAGGGATTAGTTGGCTAAGCATGGGTGCCCAAGTGTGAATGGGGTGAGCTCATATAAAAGTCAACTAAACCTAAAATTCACTCATTCTCTCATTTGTGCAATTGAAGAGTGCTCTTGCTCCATCTCCATCTTCTTCTTCTTCATCTCCTTGTGTGTGTGTGTATGTGTGTGTGTGAGAGAGAGTGTTTGTGCGATCGAGCATTGCGGCGGCACGACGGCGGCAAGGCGGTTGAGAGCGGCGTAGCGGCGTCTCCCTCTTCTTCGCGGCGAGGAATCCTCCACGAAGAAAACATAGAGCGGTGAGTGACACACCATCATCATCTTTGAGCTTACTAGTTTAGGCTTGTTGTGTGCTTGGAGCCATTTGTGGCTCGTATGCGATATATTGGCAAGTTCCTTGCATTGACACGTACGACATACGCGCACATTTTTGGCGCCGTTGCCGGGGAATGCCATACACTAAGCTTGAATGGCACTCTGTGCTTCTTTGGTGGTGCAATTTCAATTGTAGGAAAGGTAAGGAAGGAGGGTGTGTGTTAAGAAGAAGGATTTTGTGTTATACTGTGTATTTTTTTTTTGTTGATGGAGTTTTTAAAGGTACTGTGTTTATTTTCTGTTTATTAATGTGTATTAAGGTTGTTAGTTTTCTTTGTTAATGGAGTTTTCAAAGGTACTGTGTTTATTCTCTGTGTATTAAGGTTGTTAGTTTTCTGTGTACAGTAAGTAGGAAGTAGATCTGTGAGAGCTACTAGAGTGTGTTAGTGTGTAACAATAGGTATATTAGTTAGAAGTAGGTAGATAGAGTGTGTGTGTGCTCTCGCGCAGGCCGAGGCGACTTTATCCTTAAAAATAAATAAATAATTTTTTTTTTCTTTAAGGTAGGATCGGGATCGGAAATATCTTCCAGACCCAAGCCCAAGCTCACGCTCAGGCCTAGGCCTCAGTCGTCTTTAAAATTACGAATTTTAGCTTCACATGTAGCTAACAATTGATTTTTTGAGGACCAATGGAACTTCAGATGCCCGAAAATTGTGCTATAAAGCACACAGCGACCCTCTAAGTGATACGCTCATTTCGAGCTATCACACACTTTAATCAAAAAAATAAAACATTAAAAAACATTAAAAATTATTAAAAACGTAACAAAACACGAGGAAAAATGGACACTTAAAAAAGGTAAGCAGTTAACCTTCGAGGTTATTCTACAACGCTTGTAGGGTGCCAAAGGCACATGCATCTGCGCTCTGGTCGTGTGCTAGAGACGAAGCAATTAAAGAGAATTTCGACTTACGCGAGTTCTCAATATCCACCTACTTTAGGTTCTAGGTCCTCGGTGGGGACCCAAGGTAGTACAAACCAAGACTCGAACATAGCGGCTTGTGACTCTTCCTCTGACTATGATGTCATGGAGGGTTTCCCAATGCCTAATCCCGATAGCTCAAGCCAAGACATGCATGCCATGGGCCCACGGTCCGGGCCAAGCGTGTTTAGCCGCCTACAGGAAACCTTTAGTAGAGCCACTCGCTACGAACATGGAGCTAATGATGTAAATGAGGGGGGTGGGGAAGTAAAGTCTCCATTCATGACCAACGTAGAGCCTATGCCCTTAGAGAATGTGCACGTGAATACTTCATTCACTGCACCTCTTGACTCTTCAGAGTTATTTCCCTCCGAGGTCATATTACCCGATGGTAGAAGCCTTGCCGAAGTGCAAGAGGTTGAGCGATATATCCTTGCAGCGAGGAAAAAGGAATTTGAGAGCTTACGTAAGGCGGAGCAACAAAGAGAGTTAAAAGCGAAAGCCCCTATGTCAATATCCTTGCTAAGAGAGCAATCGAGTGCTCCTGACTTAGCAACCGCTAAGGGACAACCCCTAGAAAGCAACATTGCATCTAGCTCAAAGGACACCTCTAGCACCTCAATCCTAGATGGAGTGTTCTTAAATGAGAATTGGGAGTACGAACCACAAATGAAAACTATGACCGACCTATATACAGGTCACACCTATCACGTGGGTTGGTTAGATGTCCTACAATCCACAATGGGTGCTACTAATGTGGAGGATCAACAACAAAGAGTTTGTGAGGTCATCCATAGGGTGATTGAGTTAGAGAGACAGAACAAGGGATCAACATGCCTTCAACGGGTCTCATGAGATTCTTGGATACAGGAAAGGCTAAACAACCGACCTTATCGCAAATGGAGACTCCCTCGGTAAGTCCGATGGATCCTCCATATGTTGTTTCGCCAGGGGTCTGAGTGCAATCTGAGCCCACAAGTGATAGCTTCACCTTTCCAAGTCTAGCTCATCTTTCCCTTGATGACACCACGGCTACCATGCCTACCCCAATGATGGGCATGCCGAGAAACACGCCATGGACCTCATTTGTTAGTAAAGCACCGCTACATGGTAGCTCAATGCTTGCAACAATATCTACAAGTGTGTACCAATCGTATACACCCATGGGTCCTCGTACTCATGTAGTCCCTACCCCTCCCATTGTTTCAACAACCTATGCTCCACAACCACAACACCCAAGCTCTTATTTCCATGGAACTATACCGGCTAGCATTAGCATGTCACATCCAACGTCTGCTATGCCTAGGGCCACACATATGAACTTTGGACCACCACATGGCACAACATCGTACCCCACGTGGAACCCAAGGGCTTCCTATGCGCCAAGCCCGATGCCAATACCTATTCCACATGTAGTCTCTGGAGCGCCTTCACCCACGGTACCTGCTCACTTAGGTGACTTGGCAACATTTGGTCAAGTTATAGGTCGCTGTATTGCTGAGAATATGCGTAACACGTCTGATAGAGAGCCTAAAAGTAAGGCAGTACAAATAGCCAAGCTCACACAAAAATTTAGTGGAGACGGGGATGTGAGAAAGCATATCGAAGTGTTTGAACAAATATACGATTCTCTAGGAGAACACAATGACCTGCATAAGAGTAATGCTTTAAGCCTAACCTTAAGTGGGAAGGCAGGGGATTGGTATAGAACCCTAAGGGTGGAAGAAAAAGCGATTTACCCTACTCTTAGGAGACTGTTCTTAAAAGAATACATACGAGAGGGAGTACTTTGGGGTGTAGCCTCTCAACTCCAGAAAGCCCAACGAGAGGAAGGAGAGTCGGTGAGAGACTTTATAAGTCGCTTGAAGAATTTGAACTCTCGTTGTAATCCAAATGAACGCTTCAACAATAACCAATTGCTCGATAGATTCATTCGGGGATTACGACATGAAGATATCTACAATGGCCTAGTCATTAGAGGTATCACCACTTGGGAAGCAGTCACCACCAATGCGATCCAATTGGAGGATAATTTAATGATTCAAGGAGAAAGAGTGTCTGTTGAGACTAAATCTATTAGCTCGCAAGCATCAGGGCATCAGCCAATGACCCTAAAGCCTATTGCTTAGGAGCCAAAGATATCTGAGATGACTTTAGCAGATCTCACCAAGGCTATTCAAGAGAGTCTTAGAGACAATGTGCTCCGCAAAACAATCATATGTATCCAAGAAGGGAGCAACAATGGTGCTCAGTATGCTATGGACCGCATAGTACCAGTGAATGCCCTACTTTTAGAGTAAAATTCAATGGGAACTGCAATGCCTGTGGGAGGTATGGTCATCAAGCTAAGGATTGCATAGTATTTAAGCGCGCGATGGCCAATAGACCAACCTTAGCATGGACAGACACACCTCGAGTGCCTGCATTGATGCCGGCCCCACCTCTTGAACAAACAACACAACACATGGTCCCTAGGGCCCAAAATGTTGTCCAAACAACACCCTTACCACCTCCAGTGCTAGGACCGCAACCACCACATCCGAGAATCACTTATGTGAATCAAGTGGGTTGTGAGTCATCTATTGCTTGTTTGGAAGGCTGTGAGGAAGATATAGATCCTAATATTGCCTATGGAATAGATGTGCTTGAAGAAAGTCCACAATACTGTATGGAGGACTATTGGGGACAAGTCAAACATGTATATCAAGTAGCTGCTCTTGCGACAAGAGGCCAAAATATCAATTACACTGCTAAGAGACCACCTCTTCAATGCTATAAGGGTGGAGGTCCACATCGTGTAGCCGAGTGTCCTATTAGGCTACAAAAGAACGCCACACTAATGCAAACCAATCAAGCGAGCACGTCTACAATTCCAATACTCATGTGTAATCGATGTGGCATAGATCTTGATCGCCCAATGTCCAAACAATCCAAATGCACCGAAGATCACGCCGTTAAACTTGATTGAAGTTACCGAGGAGCCATCACCAAGTACACCCGTGGTACCAGTAAACGTACTCACACGATCGATGCTCCAAAAACAAAAATTATATTCTTGAGGAAAGAGACACGGCATCAATTGCCCAATCTCAAAAAAAGAAGAAAACACGAAAGAAGAGATTGCAAAAAACTGCGAAGTTAGACCCCAGTTCAAAGACCAACATAGGGACTTGTGACGACCTCGTATATATGAACGACGCTGAAGAAGATTCTGATTCAGGTGAAACCATGGAGACCAAAATGACCACTAACATAGAAACCAACAAGGAAGATCTTCATGAGCCACAATGGCCAAGATCCAAAAAGAAGATAGGAACTTATCCATACCCTACAGAGGAGATTGAGCGAGTCAAACAATTAAGGTGTTTGGTAGAAGATACCCAAAGGGGTCTAGAACCAGCTCCTAGGTAGATCCAGATTACAGACACCGTGTTCCCTACGCAACAACAACCTCACCAAGTCCATAGACCCTTAGACATACCTAGTGTCATCCAAGAAGAAAGTGACTTAAAGTCATGGGAAAGTGGGCGTACTCACTTCTTGATGGAAAGAATGTTTACAAAGGGAATACTTGATCCTATCGAAGAAATGGAGATCCCATCTTCCCCACGTCAAGGGAATCAAGGCCAAAAGGTGCCGTTAAACATTGCCAAATTGATGGATTTCATGTCTTCAGAAGTTAGAACCACCATCATGTCCAAACTATATAAAGACCCTGAGTTAGTCTCAGCTCTTCGAGCCTTCCTCAATGGAGAACTAAAGTCTGGGCTACCACAATTTGCACAAATGGATGGAGCTGGGGAGATGCCAATAGAGGAGGAACACTTAGATCCACAACCCAACCTAGATGAGAACCTTGTTATAGAAATACATGTTAAAAAGTTGGGACAATACTTTGAGGGTGATGAATCCAATGCGACCATACCAATCACTACTAAGGGATTAACTGTGAAGGGAATCCTTGATGGTGGCGCTGGGATTAGCATTGTGACTAAAAATTGCTGGGAAACTATGAGAAGACCTCACCTTGCGACCACAACTATAGTAGTGAAGATGGCCAATGGGTCTATTGTTAAACCTATTGGGATGCTAGAAGATCTCAAGATCAAGGTCTTTGGACATAAAATAAGGACTACCTTCATTGTTATGGATTTCTCCAAACACACTATGGCATCGGAGATGATCTTAGGACGTCCTTTCATGAGGGAAGCAAAAATGGTGCATGATAGGTCTAAAAACCATGGCTACTTGCAGTTCCAAGATTCTGTCATTCGAGTGGATCTTGTTACTGGTCGAGCACATCCTCTAGGAAACAGGTTTATAATTGATCATAGATCTGACACCACAGTTCACTCGGCCCCATTGCAGTATTGTTACACGTGTAAAGCGGGCACTGATGTTGGGGAAGATTCTCCTTATATGGATGTACTACCTGGGATGACTGAGTCGGACAATGTGGATTGGGTCCACCTAGCAGCAACCATAGACACTTGGGGAAATAGGGGGACAACCTGGGTAACACCTGAGGGGGATGAAATACCACCACTTGTACCCTTAAATATGCTAGAAGCAATGCATATAGCTTCTGATGATCTACAAGATGAAAGTTGGACTGGCATTGGAACCAGTAGCGCCTCACAAGACTATAGCCCACACGATTTGGGGTCAGAATCATCAGTTGAAATTCACTCTGAGGATGAAGAATCTGAGTTAAATCTTAGTGCAAATGTGGGGACAAACCATTCAAGGGCCAGTGGTACCCTAGATGACAATCTATCCAAGGGAGCAGAAGACACAAGTAGTGATTCATCTAGTGACTCTTCACTAGAGATCGGTCGTAATCGAGAGAATTAAACAAGAAGAGTAAGAGATATAAGAGGCGACGATATCGAGCAAATGTGCGTGCTAGAATAAATGAAAAGAAATCTACCGCAGAATGGCTTAATTATATAGGGGCATGTGATGCTCATCGGAAGTTGGTAGATAACTGGGGTGAATACCTTCAAAGTGTTATGTGGTGTAGTCCACAACCCATTGGCATCGCACAACTAGAGGCTACGGAGAAGCCAAAGTTGAGCCGTATTGTAAGGAGACGACAAAATCGAGAGTTAGCTCAACAACAAAAGGAATCGGAAGTGAAATCACAGTCCACAGAACAACCGGACTCCACAGAGTTACACCCTGCACGTGAACATTTCAAATCCTATACCACAGAGGAACGTAAGGTTGTGTATACAAAGGCTCAAAGAAAGCCTATCGATGGGAGCAATGGAGTCTATGATGGTCCAGCGATAGTTCAGGAAATAGAGTTAGCAGAACCAGGAGAAGAGTCCAAACCTATTTTCATTGCCCAAGATCTGACCGAGACTGAGGAGTGTGTACTTAAAGAACTTCTCAAGGAATTCAGGGATATATTTTCCTGGACATATCATGATATGAAAGGTGTTCCACCTTCCGTGGTGCAACACACAATCCCCATGAATAGCAACGACCCTACCCAATGAAGCCTAAATATGCAAAGATCATTCAAGAAGAGATTGAAAAGCTTGTGGAATGCGGATTCATATACCCTATTGAGCACTCAGAATGGGTGTCACCAATAGTGATTGTGCCAAAAAAGAATGGGAAACTCAGAGTGTGCGTGGATCTCAAGAAGGTCAATGCCACCACTAGGAGGGACCATTACCCCTTGCCATATTCAGAATATGTGCTTGAAAGAGTTGCAGGGAAGGAAGCTTATAGCTTTTTAGATGGGTACTCTGGCTACAATCAAATCACAATTGTGCTGGAGGACCAAGCTAAAACAACCTTTTATAATCGAATTTGGATTGTTCGCATTTCGTGTTATGGCTTTTGGCTTAACCAATGCCCCGGCTACCTTTCAAAGATTAAATAAACACTGCTTTTAGAGAATATTTGAGGGAGTTTTGTGAAGCTTTCTTAGATGACCTTTGTGTTTATTCCTCTTGGGAAGAACATCTATCATGCTTACAAAAAGTGTTTGAGAAATGTAGATTGTATCGCATCTCCTTAAACCCTTTCAAATGCCAATTTTGGATTAAACATGGAGTCATTTTAGGGCATATAGTGTCCAAAACTGGGATTTCCACAGATGAGAGCAAAATTAAAGCCATTGTTGAATTGCCACCACCTACAAACTATAAAGGAGTTCAAAGGTTCATGGGCCATGTTGGTTATTACCGACGGTTTATTTTAAACTTTGTCGAGATAGCTCGTCCTTTGTACAAGCTTCTTATTGAGTTCCAATGGACTAAGGAGTGTGACCATGCTTATGAGTCATTGAAAAAGACCTTGACTAGCGCTCCTATTCTACGAGTGCCCGATTGGAATGTAATTTTCCATGTGCATATTGATGCATCAAACTTTGCTATTGGGTGTGTTCTAGCTCAACTAGGAGAACATAAACTGGACTACCCCATTAGCTTTGCAAGTCGTCAATTGAATGATGCCGAGAGAAACTACACCACTACATAGCGAGAAGGTTTAGGTATGATTTATGCAGTGAAGAAATTTCGCTTCTACCTTCTGGCCAACAAGTTTGTGTTCTATGTTGATCATCAAGCCTTGTTGTATCTAGTAAATAAACCTTGTTGCACAGGAAGAATTACACGATGGTTGTTAATTCTCCTTGAGTTTGATTTTACCGTTGTGGTGAGACCTGGTAAAAGACATGTCATGGCGGATCATTTGTCTCGCATACCCAATGGTGAAGCCCCTACTGGAGTCGATGATGAGTTTCCCGATACTTCTCTATTCTTAGTCGAAACCATACCTGAATGGAGTGAGAAGATTGTGAACTTTCTAGTTAATGGTTTTCCCCCCAAAGAGCTTCGTAAAGACATAGCTCAAAAACTGTTAAAAAAATGTGAACCTTACTCTCTCATTGCAGGAACTCTCTACAGGCTAGGGAAGGATGATATTCTTAGACGTTGTGCTCGTGAGGATGCGTATTTATACATACTGCAAGAAGCCCACATGGGTATAGCCGGAGGACATTTCTCAAGGGAACTAACAACTAGAAAGGTGTTGCAATCAGGCTATTGGTGGCCAACCTTATTTAATGATGCATCACTTTTTGCAAAAGGATGTGATGAATGCCAACGTTATAAGATCACACAACGAAAGGATAGGATGCCCTTACATCCTGTTAAAGTGACTCAACCATTTGAAAAATGGGGTTTGGACTTTGTAGGCCCAATTAGTCCGGCAGCTCGTAGCACTCAATCTCGATATATTATCGTTGCCACTGACTATGTGACACGTAAGGCCGATGCGAGGTCAACTGCCAAGTTTCTATGAGAACATTATTACAAGATTTGGTTGTCCCTTTGAAATTGTGAGTGACAATGGTACTCATTTTATAAATGGAGTAGTAAAAGAACTCACTACCAACTTTATGATAGCTCACCATAAGTCCACACCTTATTATCCACAAGCAAATGGCCAAGCTGAGAGCACCAACAAGACCTTAATCTCTATCTTGACAAAAATGGTGGAAGCTCATCGCAAAGATTGGGATTTAAAGCTTACATCAGCTATATGGGCTTATCGTACTGCGTACAAAGTTGCCATTAACTGCACACCATTCAAGATGGTGTATGGCCAAGAAGCGGTTATGCCATGGGAGTTTGTCATTCCTTGTCTTTGAGTAGCTTCTCAAGAAGGTTGGGATGGTAACCCCTTAGTTGAGCGATTATATATCCTTGAAAGGCTAGATGAAGAGAGGCAATTAGCTGTGAAAAATGCACTTGTGGAGAAAGATAGGAGGAAGAAATGGTTTGATCGTCATCTAAAGAACAAAGATATCACTGTTGGTGATAAAGTCCTTATGTATGGAGTACGTAACGAAAAGAAAAAGTTGAAATATGCGGGAAAAGGACCATATAGAGTATGTGAGATCACCCCACAAGGAACCATTCGTGTGGAGACTCTTGATGGAGTTGAAACCATTGGATTCCTCAGTGGGAGAAAATTTAAAAGATACTACGATCCTTTAAGCCAAGAGGAACTACGTGCCATCCATACGAAAAATGCCAGCCAAGGCACAAACAGAATTGAAGAAGATACAAGCTCAAGCTGAGGCTAAGGAGCGACAACAACGCATAAGACGAAAATGAGAGGCTAACCTTGGAGTTACACATGCATTCCATGTTGAAACCGATGAGGATTGGTTGGACTCTGACACACCTCTACGATACCCTATTGAGCTAAACAGCACCTATGGAAAAGTGCTATATAACGCCTTATTGGACATGGGTGCTAAATATAATCTGCTATCATATGGGGTGTGGTGTCAGTTAGGGAAGCCACCTCTATCTGAGAGTATTATCCAAGTCAAGGGTGTCAACAAGAAAAAAACTACGATTTTTGGAATCTGACACACTTCTGTCAGTTATGACAATGGGGTTGTAGCTCAAGACTTTTTGGTCATGCCTGTTGGAACTATGGAGGGTAATATAAACCTAGGACGCACGTGGATGATAGCCACCAAATTCACTATTGATTGGGGGACATGGGGCGTCACAACATAGAAACCAACTCTTAGCCCTGCCACTCAAGCCATCGTCCCTGAGATATTGCCTCTTAAGGAAATAAAACCCAAAACATTGCATGTCCAAGAGGTTGAACCATATGTCCCCATAGCCCAAGTCTCTAGAGCTTCAACTGATGTAGCTGAAATAAAGCTTGAGACACACAAGACCCATCCCAATATAACAAAGAAAACATACAAGTGGGTCCCTAAATCTTCTTTAGCAACCATAGCCAATGCTAAAAGACAGGAGCCTGGTAAGAGACGTCCCATTCGCCCCAAGAAATGTAAAGAAATGTTGCGTTGGATTCCTAAAAAACTATTGGAAGCCCAAGGCTACTATAAAGGAAATGATCAAATCTGGGTGCCAAAACGTAATTTGTGCTCTTACTTGTCACCGGGCCCATGTGAGCTCAATCATGTGGCTCCAAAACGAATTGAAGATCACGGAAAGGAAAAAATCACGGAATGTTACACACGTACTCCAGAGCTAGTTTGAATACCAAAGAAAGAACGATTTGTTCCACCTAGCTCAGGAACAGGGAAATCAAATGAAGCTTCTTGCTCTTCATGTAGTTCCCATACGGAAATAGAAGCTTCGACACAACCTCCACCTACCATTGTACATATCCATACAAGCAAGAAAGAGTTTGCACCTCCCGTTGTAAGTTCACCACCTACAACAATGTTGCAAATAAAATCATGGGAGAGTACCTTACCACCCTTGCAACTAGATGAAACGCATAGGGCGGTCGAAAACTATTGGTTAAAGCCTTCACCTATAACAACTTGGAACAACTGGTTTCAAAGGGTGACGACATCATTTCAAACGGTACTATAGGCGTCTAGTGACCTTCTTAGTAAACATGGGTACCTATGATGATGAAGAAGATTTACATGACTACATGGATGGCACATATGGTCTCATGGATGATGACTTTGTTTATCTCGACGATGAGGATAGGGGTTTAGCCTTAGGGTTTCCCCCCAATCTCTACAATATCCTATTCCCTTGACTCTCTAGGGGGAGTGCAAATAATTAGGTTAGGATTCCTTATGTTTTTTTTTGTTGTGTTCAATAAGTGTTGGTACCTTTCCCCACTGATGTGCCTCCTAGAGGTATTCCTTGTGTTTCCTAGTGTGTACAGGAGCGTGTTGCTGTGGTTAGGATTTGGACTTTCATGGAATATTTATCTCGACTCACTCTTCAAATCAAGCGCGACCATCAACACAAACAGGTGTTTCTTGTCCATTAGCATTGCCCCTTATCTTTTTTGCATCTATGTTTGTATGCTTTGATTGTGGTTGGTATCATAATATTCAACACATTTGTTTAGCACCAAACATTAACACTAGGTTGGTAATGGGACACTTTTATGTCCTGGGACACTTTTATGTCCTGTGAAGTGACCATTTTCCTTGAATTATGTCAAGAGTTTCAAAATGGATTTTGAGGTGCTATCTATCTAGAAAGTTGTCTCATGAGCTGAAAAAACTTGACATTTTTTTGGAATATCAATTTCATCTTTAACATTGTCCTTGCACAACATTTCACAACCTAAACTGTGTGAAAAAACGGGTCCTGTTTTTGGCTTTTTTCAACTTTTTGCAACTATACCACTCTAGAATTCATGTTTGTGAGGTCTATAATGCTAGAGAACTATCTTTAGTAGTCCTCAACATGTCCTGATGCTTCTAGGGAGAAATAAATATTAAAGTTGTAAGTTATGACCAAATTACAAAAATTGTCAAATCCTGTTTTTTAGCCAATTTTAGCTCTTCTATGATTTTTTTGGTGGATTTCATGATATCCAAATTCATTTTTGATTTTCTATGTCGCATATTGTAACATAAAGCTAACATTCCTTGAGTTTTGGGGCACCTAATCCCCTATTTTGCATAGTACACAACGATGGTTGATTTTTTCAATTATGGAAGAAAACGAAACATTCTAGTATATCAAGTAGAGCTTTTTCAATATTGTTAGTTTCTTGTGACAACTACATGCATTTTGTAGGTAGTAACCATATCTAGTCATAAGGATCAAATTTGGCTAGATATTGAATAGTTTCTATGGGATTCTACAACTCATAATATTCAACCCAGTTTTTTCATGTTTGCTGTATTTAACACTTCATCTTTGTCCCCAAGATTCCCCTTGGTAAGAGATGTATTATTCTTTTGACATGCTCCATGGCTCCTTATGAACATAAAGGACAATAGGAAACTAAGAAAACATGCACATATTATTTGTATTGAACGTGGCTATAGAAACTTTGATGATAGGTTTGCAAAATGGTAAAAATTCAACTTTTTTGTACCTATTTATTTTGGAAAAACAAAAAATAGTGAGTGAGAAGCAATCATATGTTCTCATCACCAACCCATTGAAGTTAACTAGGGAATTTATCTCAAGTCCTACAAAAATCCCTAATCTTATTTTTATGCAACAAAACGTAAGAAATGACTGTTTTGATGAAAATTCACTGGTCCATCAACTTTGGAGGCTTGGTGTGACCAAAAGATGAGAAATTTTACAAATTTCTTATTTTTTCCATGTTTAGTAGGCCTTGAACTATAACCTCATGAAAGGATTTTACAAAATGAGTGGATCTACTATGGTTTTGGAGGTTTTTCTCAAAACCCTGAAAGGACACTTTTATGTCCTGTTAGGTTACCAACCTAGTGTTAAATTCAATGTAATTTTTTGTCGTAATCACTTGTCTAGGTTTAAAAATCAAGCAGTCCAACTAAGCTAGTTTGACCAAGCTAGGTGTTAGAGATCTTATCTTAATACCATGGGGAATGCCTTCCTAATTATCAATGGTTACTTAGGTTCTTAATCCGATTTAGGCAGCATTGTGTGAAATGTACTAGGGCTTTCTAGTGGGCTTAGTCCCTATTGACCTTTAGCTTAAGTATTATAAAGCGAGTTTACTAGTGTGATGAGCCTGGGGAGGGTAACAATGTTATATGACCCCCCAAAGTTACAAAATTAAAATGCTGAAAACGAGCAAACAAAAACAAATCAAAGTGCCACAATGTAAAATCTTAAGCTGGAAGAGAAATCTCAGCTTGATTGGGTACTTCACTCACATGTATCGCCTATGGTACTAGAGCCCTAGAGGTTCCTAGTATGGATGCTTTTCCTTGAAAAGCAAAAAACCCAAGGCATACAAAATAAGCACACACATCAAAATGGAATCACTGTGAAAAGGCTTTGGGGGTCAAAGAAAAGAAAATAAATCAGGCGATGATTTCATGAGCAATTTCTTTTATCGTAGCTTAACGACAAGGTCTTCTAGCTATAGCCTCTAGTCAGCCCTCGAACATGAAATACTTGGCTCTCGTGATTAAACAACTTAATTGACCAGAGAAAATTGAGAAGCTTGCCCATGGTATTAATAGTCGATCTTTAGTACCTTTTGACCATTAAATTAGCAACCCCAGACTTGTTTATTTTTTTACCTTTACAACTGTTTATGCGTTTGATTATATTGCAATTTAATGTTTATGGCTAACAAATGGTTTAAAATTTTTGTTACCAATCAAATTGTCTGCCTACAACTGCATATGCTTTTTGATTCTATATGAGAATGCAATTACTGTGCCACTGTTGTTTGATTTTGCAGTGACTGAAGAAGGCTAAGGACATTCATCTCAAATGCTCTTCCATCTCGACGAACGAGCTTCAACTCAATAGCTTCCGAGGACGGAATCTACCTCACGAAGAGGGGCATGTTAACCCTCATGGCTCACGGACACCATATCACCTACGAAGGACATTTTATTATTTACTTGGTAGAGTCAGGTACCGGGCTTGTCGGTCCAATAGGAAAAGGGTAAGAGTGATCGCCAATGAGAGGCGCACTTTAACTAGAACATTCAAGGGATTAGTTGGCTAAGCATGGGCGCCCAAGTGTGAATGGGGTGAGCTGATATAAAAGTCAACTAAACTTAAAATTCTCTCATTTGTGCAATTGAAGAGTGCTCTTGCTCCATCTCCATCTTCTTCTTCTTCATCTCCTTGTGTGTGTGTGTGTGTGTGTGTGTGTGTGTGTGTGTGTGTGTGTGTGTGTGTGTGTGTGTGTGTGTGTGTGTGTGTGTGTGTGTGTGCAATCGAGCATTGCGGCCGCACGACGGCAGCGAGGCCGTTGAGCGCGGCATAGCGGCGTCTCCCTCTTCTTCACGGCGAGGAATCCTCCACGAAGCAAGCATAGAGCGGTAAGTGACACACCATCGTCATCTTTAAACTTACTAGTTTAGGCTTGTTGTGTGCTTGGAGCCATTTGTGACTCGCACGCGGTGTATCAGCAAGGTCCTTGCATTGACACGTGCGACATACGCGCACAATAGGCATGCATGTAGCCGCATGCTTCGTGCTCACTCCATGATTGTCCTATTCATTCTTTCTGAAATCCCATTTTGTTGAGGTGTCCTTGGGGTTGTCTTTTGCCTCCGAATGCCATTGCTAGCACAAAAGTTTCAAAAGCTTGACTGCAATATTCGCCTCCATTGTCGGATCTAAGGCATTTAACCTTAGTACCTGTTTCGTTCTCCACAAAGACTTTCCACCTTTGAAATATGGAAAACACATCGGATCTATTCTTCATTACATAAACCCATGTTTTCCTAGTCGCATTGTTTATGAATGCTACATAGTACAATGAGCCACCAAGTGATGGTGTACTTACAGAGACCCCAAACATCAGAATGAACCAACTCAAGTTTTTTATTTTTTCTTTCATTTCCTGATTTTTGAAATTTTACCCTCTTTTGTTTACCATAAACACAATCTTCACAGAACTCTAAGTCCGCTTCTTTCAAACCTGGTAGAAGCTTCTTTGTTTGAAGGATTTGCATTCCTTTGGCACTCATATGCCCAAGCCGATAGTGCCACACCGCACTATCGACTTTCATAGCTATTGCACAAGTTGAACATTGCGTGCTAACAGTACACAAGTAAAGTGTACCAACCTTTTCTCCCTTGGAAACCACCAAAGATCCCTTTGAGATCTTCCACCGTTTGCTTCCGAATGCAATGTTGTGACCTTCATCGTTCAATTGTCCTGTAAAAATCAAATTTTTGCGAAGAGAAGAAACATGCCTAACATCTTTAGCTTACATTCATTCCATTAGCAGTTTTGACACAAATTGTACCTTTGGTGTAATCTTGAAAATGTTGCTTGTGTGGTGTCGCATGGAATGAAGCCCCGGAATCTACTATCCAGGAATTAGACACATTGCCTAATGAGAGAATTAGAGCATCTTGCTCTACTTTACCTACCACATTGGCCTCCAATGTTGGCTTGTTGTCTTGAGACTCCGACTCCTTCTTCTTCTTGGACCAGCAATCTTTCTTGACGTGGCCCTTCTTGCTGCAGTTCCAACATTCAAGAATTGACTTTGTTTGTGACTTGCACCGTCTTGAGCGATCACGGCCCTTTTGGTTTTTGAACCTCTCCTTAGGCCTCCCTCTTGTTTCCACTGATAGTGCAACACTTGATGATTCTCCTGTTGGAATTAGGGTTGCAGAGAAACGCACACAGCTTGGAGAAGACGAAGGAAGCTGTTAACCCTCACGGCTCACGGACACCCCATCACCTATGACAGACGTGTATTATGTATTTGGTAGAGTCAGGTACCGGGCTTGTCGGACCAATAGGAAAAGGGTAAGAGTGATCGCCGATGAGAGGCGCACTCTAACTGGGACATTCAAGGGATTAGTTGGCTAAGCATGGGCGCCCAAGTGTGAATGGGGTGAGCTCATATAAAAGCCAACTAAACCTAAAATTCACTCATTCTCTCATTTGTGCAATAGAAGAGTGCTCTTGCTCCATCTCCATCTCCATCTTCTTCTTCTTCACCTCCTTGTGTGTGTGTGTATGTAAGAGAGAGAGAGAGAGAGAGAGAGAGAGAGAGAGAGAGAGAGAGAGAGAGAGAGAGAGAGAGAGAGAGAGAGTGCGATCGAGCATTGCGGCGGCACGACGGCGGTGAAGCGGTTGAGCGCAACGTAGCGGCTTCTCCTTCTTCTCCGCGGCGAGGAATCCTCCACGGCAGGAGCATAGAGCGGTGAGTGACACACCATTGCCCTCTTTTGAGCTTACCAGTTAAGCTAGTTGTGTACTTGGAGCCGTCTGTGGCTCGCACACAGTGTTAGGCAAGGCCCTTGCTTCGACAGTGCGGCAAGGAGCGCACATTTTTGGCGCCGCTGCCGGGGAATCGCCCTGCACTAAGCCCAAGATGCACTTTGTGCTTCTTCTATGAGTTGTTTGTAGTAGGAAAGAAGAGGAAGAGGAAGAGGAATGAGTTATTTTTCTGCAAGTTGTTAATTTCTGTATTGTCTGCAAGTTCTGTGATTTCTGCATAATGTTGTGTTTTCTGTTTGCACACAGTCTTTGCACAATTAGCAATCGTTAGCTTGTTTGCAGTGAATGAATAAGTAGGAAGGCAGTTAGCAATTTCTGTTTGCACACAGTTTGTACACAGTTTTCTGTCAAGGTTTGCTGCACACAGTCTTTGCACAGTAAGGTAGTGAGAGAGGAAGTAGGTGGACAGGTAGCCCACTGTCAGTAAGCAGTTAGCAGATTGGTTAACAGATTAGTTAGTGGTTAGCAGCACTGTTAGTAAGTAGATAAGGCAGTGAGCTGTTTGTGAGCTGTTGACAGAGAGGTTAGGTAGGTGTTGACAATGTGTGTGGCCAAGAAAGGGTCACTTAAACCGCGCGCGTCTCAGTCAGAGGGAATGAGAGCATGTGGGACAAGTCCTCCACTCTCCTCCCTTCTCTTCCCACTTGCACCCTTAGACTTTCTAATTTGGGCCTAGTTCTCTACTAGAAATTGACGGTTTTAGGGATTCCGAGGGCATAAAGTGACCAAACAGAGGGCTGTAAATCACGGCACGTCCCTCTGACTGAGACGCTCGTTTTGAGCTATCATACGTTCTATTCTATACATGGGTCAAAAAAAAAGGACCAAAAAATATAAATAAATAAATAAATAAGAAAAGACTTGGGTTGCAAAACACCCAAAAATACTAGGTGAGCAGCCTGCACGGGCACTCACTGACACTTCTAGGGGATCCAAGTCATATGAACCTATGCTCTGGACGAGTGTTAGAGCACGAGCATATTGGTAGTGCCTCCATTTACGCGGGCACCCATTATTCCTCCATCCTAGGTTCTGGACCTTCAGCCGGGACTCAAGGTAGCGCGACCCAAGCTCCTCATATCGCGTCTAGTGATTCTTCCTCTGACTACGAAGTCATGGAGGGGTATCCTACACCAAACCCTGATAGTTCAAGTCAAGACATGCATGCCATGGGCCCACGGCCCTGGTCCATTGTGTTTAGCCGCTTAAAAGAGACCCTTAGTAGAGCTCATCGCTCCGAACATGCGATTAATGAAATAAATGAAGGGAGTGGGGAGGTAAATTCGTCATTCATGCCTAAAATAGACCCTATGATTCTTGAGAGTGTGCATGTGAATGTTCCATCCACTGCACCTCCTGATCCTTTAGGACTATCTTCCTCTGAGGTTTTACTACCCGATGGTAGGAGTCTTGCCGAAGTACAAGAGATCGAACGCTATATGCAAGCAACAAGGGAGAGGGAAATTGAGAACCTACGAAGACTAGAACAAAGTCGAGCCCTGAAAGCAAAGGCTCCTATGACAACAATCATGCCAGCCGAGCAACCGAGTGCTCCCAAGGTAGCAGTCACGGAGGGGCAAGCAATGGGGAGCAATAATGCTTCCACTTCGAGGGAAACCTCCAGCACGCCAGGCCTAGATGGGATATTCCTAAACGAAAATTGGGAGTATGACCTACAAGCAGAAGCTTTAACTGATCGGTACACAGGACACACCTATCATGTGGGTTGGTTAGATGCTCTACAATCCACATCGGGTGCTACTAGCATAGATGAGCAACAATAGAAAGTCTGTGATGTCCTCCACAGGATTGTCGAGTTAGAAAGACAGAACACAGGGATCAACATGCCTTCAACAGGCCTAATGAGATTCGTGGATACGGGAAAGGCCGACCAACCAACCCTATCACAAATGGAGACTCCCTCAGTGAGCCCCATTGGTCCTCCATATGTTGTTTCGCCAGGAGCCTCAGTACAATCTGAGCCCACAAGTGGCAGCTTTACCTTCCCAGATCTAGCTCATCTTTCTCTTAATGACACTATGGCTACCATGCATATCCCAGTGGTGAGCATGACAAGAAATACACCATGGAGTTCATTTGTTAACACTGCGCCGATGCCTAGTAGCACAGTGCCCCCAACTATACCTACATGTATGTATCAATCATGTGCACCTGTCGTACCTCAGCCTCATGTAGCTCCTACACCTCCGATTATTCCAAGAGCTTACAATCCACAATGGCATTATCCAAGCTCTTATACAAGTGGAGCCATGCCATTTAATAATAACATGCCATATCAGGCACCCCCTATGCCTAGGGCCACGCCTGTAAACTTTGGACCACCGTCTGGTACACCACCATACGAAATATGGGACCCAAGAGCCGTGCGTATGCCAAGGCCAAGGCCAACTCCCATCTCACATGTGGTTCTAGGAGCACATACACCCATTATACCTGCTCAAATAGGAGATTTGGCAGCATTTGCTCAAACTATTGGTCGCTCTATTGCAGAAAACATGCGTAGTGCACCTGATAGAGAGCCTAGGAGCAAGGCAATTCAAGTAGCTAAGCTCACACAGAAATTCAGTGGAGACGGAGATGCTAGAAAGCATATGGAAGTCTTTGAACATGTGTGCGATTCCTTGGAAGAGCACAATGAGCTACATAAGTGTAAGGCTTTGAGTTTGACCCTAAGCGGAAAGGCTGGAGATTGGTATAGAACCTTAAGAGTAGAAGAGAAAACGATCTACTCTACTCTTAGGAGACTGTTCTTAAAAGAATACATACGAGAGGGAGTACTTTGGGGTGTAGCCTCTCAGCTCCAGAAAGCCCAACGAGAAGAAGGTGAATCCGTGAGAGACTTCATTAGTCGCCTAAAGAATTTGAATTCTCGATTCAATCCAAATGAGCGATTAAACAACAACCAATTGCTCGATAGATTCATTAGGGGACTACGACATGAAAGTATTTATAATGGCCTAGTCATTAGAGGTATCACTACTTCGGAAGCAGTCACCATGAATGCAATCCAATTGGAGGATAATTTAATGATTGCAGGAGAAAGAGTGTCCGCCGAGCCGAAGTCTAGTAGCTCGCAAGCGTCAGGGCATGAGCCAATGAAGATAAAGCCAATCGTGAAAGAGCAAACGATATCTGAGATGACTTTGGCAGATCTCACCAAGGCCATCCAAGAAAGCCTTAGGGGTAATCGTGCTCCACAAAACAGTCATATGTATCCAAGAAGGGAGCAACAATGGTGCTCAATTTGCTTGGGCCCACATACTACGAGTGAATGCCCTACTTTCAGAGTAAAGTTTAACGGGACTTGTAACGCGTGTGGTAGGTATGGCCATCAAGCGAAGGATTGCCTAATGCTTAAACGCATCATGGAAAATAGACCGCCTATAGCTTGGGCAGACTCACCTGGAGTTCCTGCATTGATGCCTACCCCACCCATGGAGCAATAGTTGCCATTACAGCACATGGTCCCTAGAACCCAAAATGTAGTCCAAACCACACCGTTGCCACCTCCAGTGCTAGGACCGCAACCCCCTCATCCAAGAGTTACACCTATGAACCAAATAGGTTGCGAGTCATCTAGTACTTATGTAGATTGCGAAGAGGACATAGACTCTAGTATCACCTATGGAGTCGACATGCTTGAGGAGTGTCCCATGTACTATATGGAAGACCATTGGGGACAAATCAAACCGGTATATCAAGCTACTGCGCTAGCAGCAAGAGGCCAAAACATTAATAGTTTTGCCAGGAGACCACCTCTTCAGTGCTACGAATGTGGTGGACCACATCGAGTAGCTGAGTGCCCCATTAGAATGCAAAAGAATGCCGCACTAATGCAAACAAGTCAAGGGAGTGCATTGGCAATGCCAATACTCACTTGTAATTGTTTTGGCATAGATCATTTGATCGCACAGTGTCCTAACAATCCAAACGCACCGAAAATCACACCATTGAACATAATAGAGATTGTTGATGGGACACCACCAACTATAAACATAGCACCAGTGAATGCACTCACACAGTCGATGCTCCAAAAGCAAAATTACATCCTCGAAGAGAGAGATGCTACATCCATTGGCCGAGCGAGAAAGAAGAAAACACGAAGAAAGAAATCCCTTAATGCTTCTAGCTCAAAACCTAGTTCAAAGACTAACATAGGGACAGGAGAGGATCCCGTGTATATGAATGACCCTGAGGATGACTCAGATTCGATAGAGACCACGGAGACCAAAACTGTTACTACAAAGGAAAAAGCCAGCGAGGAGGATCACGAGAGGGAATTACGACGAACACCAAAAGAGTATTCAAAGTTAAACCACCCAGTTGCGAACCCCCAAGATAAGCCACGAGAGACAAAAAATGAGGATTGCAAGAGAAAGATTGGAACCTATCCAAACCCAAAAGTGGAAATTGAACGAGTCCAACAATTGAGGGGTTTGGTGGAAGAAACTCAACGAACATTAGAACCTGAACCCAAACATATCAAGATGTCGGACACAGTGTTTCCCACACAAGTTCAACCTCACAAGAACTACAGGCCGTTAGCTATACCCAGTATCATTCGGGAAGAGAGTGAGGGTAGGACATCTGAAAGTGGACACACACCTTTCCTACTAGAGAGAATGTTTTGTGAGGGAATGCCCAACCCGCTTGAGGAAGTGGAGATTCCATCTTCACCATTCTCTTGTCAGGGTCTTACGTCCCACAAGATGCCATTAAATGTTTCCAAATTGATGGATTTCATGTCTTCAGAAGTTAGAACCACCATCATGTCCAAACTATATAAAGACCCCGAGCTAGTCTCACCTCTTCGAGCCTTCCTCAATGGAGAATTACAGGCTGGATTACCACAGTTTGCACATATGAACAAACCTGACTCGGTAATGAATGATGAGGAACATTTAGCACCACCATCTGACCTAGCGGGACATGAATCTGTAATTGAAGTACCCGTTAACAAGTTGGGGCAATACTTTGAAGGTGATGAATCTAATGCTACTCTACCAATCACTACTAAAGGATTAACTGTAAAGGGGGTCCTTGACTGTGGTGCAGGAGTTAGCATGGTGACAAAGAGTTGTTGGGAGTCTATGGGGCGACCTCACCTTGAAGCCACAAGCGTAGTGGTAAAAATGGATAATGGATCTATTGTTACGCCTATTGGAATGCTAAAGGATCTCAGGATCAAGGTCTTGGGACACAAGGTAAGGCAAACTTTCATTGTTATGGATTTTTCCAAGTATCATATGTCATTTGAGATGATCTTAGGGCGTCCATTCATGAGGGAAGCAAAATGACTGGTCCAAAAACCACGTCTACTTACAGTTCCAAGACTCTGTCATTCGAGTTGATCTTTTAAGTGGTCGAACGCATCCTCTAGGAAATAAATTCATCATTGATAATCGATCAGACACAACAATTCACTCAGCTCCATTACAGTATTGTTACACGTGTAACGAAGAAACGGATATTGGGGAGAACTCTCCTTATATGGATATCCTACCCGGAATGGCTGAGTCAGACAATGTCGATTGGGTACACCTAGCGGTAACTATAGATACATGGGGAGCTAGAGGAACAACCTGGGTAACACCAGACGGGGAAGAGATACCACACATTGCACCAGTAAACATGTTAGGTGTAGCGCATGTAACATCCGATGTTAAGAAAGAGGCACACCTACCTGAGAGTGAAACCAATGATTCCTCAAAGGCTTCATGCCAATACACATCACAAACGGAATCTCAGGGAGAAATGGATTCAGAACCTGAAGAAACATCGAGTGAACCAAGTATAGAAACTGAACACTCAAGGCCTAGTACGACCATCTATGGTAATTTATATGAGAGTGAAGAAGATACAAGCGAAGACCTATCAGGCGAGTCGAGTTCAAACATTTACCAAAATCAAAACCTTAACAAGAAACAAAGGTCATATAAGAGACAGCGATATCGAGCAAATGTGAGAGCTAGGATAAACAAGGAAAGATCTACTGCAAAATGGCGTAGCTATCTAGGGGCATGTGATGCTCATCGAAAGCTAGTAGACAATTGGGGTGAACATCTCCAGAGTGTCATGTGGTGCAGCCCGCGACCCATTGACCTCGCTCAATTGGAGGTTACAGAGCCGAAATTGAGTAAAACTATAAGAAGACGTCAAAACCGAGAGTTAGCTCAACAACAAAAGGAGGCAGAACTAAAAGAAAGGTCTCTGTCAGGACAAGAGCCTGTTGACTTACATACGGCTCCTGAACATTTTAAATCTTATACCACAGGGGAGCGAAAGGTTGTGTATGCCAAAGCCCAACGAATACCTACCAATGGAAGCAGTGGAGTCTATGATGGTCCAGCGGTAGTTAAAGAGATAGAATTAGCAGAACCAGGTGAGGAGTCTAAACCAGTCTTTATTGCTCAAGACCTTACCGAAAGTGAAGAGGCGGTACTTAAGGAGCTCCTCAAGGAATACAAGGATATCTTTGCTTGGACATATCATGACATGAAGGGCGTTCCACCTTCTGTGGTGCAACATACAATTCCCATGATCAACACTGCTAAACCCGTCCAACAACGACCCTATCCAATGAATCCTAAGTACGCCAAAATTGTACAAGAGGAGATTGAAAAACTTATCCAATGTGGATTCATATACCCTATTGAGTACTCAGAATGGGTTTCTCCAATAGTCATTGTGCCAAAAAAGAATGGGAAACTAAGAGTGTGCGTGGACCTCAAGAAAGTTAATGCAGCTACTAGGAGAGATCATTATCCCTTGCCATATTCAGAACATGTGCTTGAAAGAGTTGCGGGCAAGGAAGCTTATATCTTTTTAGATGGGTACTCTGGTTACAATCAAATCACAATTGCATTAGAGGACCAAGCTAAAACTGCTTTTATCACAGAGTTTGGAGTGTTTGCATTTCGTGTTATGGCTTTTGGCTTAACAAATGCCCCTGCTACATTCCAACGATTAATAAACACTGCGTTTAAAGAATTTCTAAGGGAGTTTTGTGAAGCTTTCCTAGACGACCTTTGTGTTTATTCTTCTTGGGAGAAGCATTTGTTATATCTACGAAAAATTTGAAAGGTGCAGATTTTATCGCATCTCATTGAACCCTTTCAAATGCCAATTTTGGGTTAAGCATGGAGTCATTCTAGGGCATATAGTGTCCAAGAACGGGATATCCACAGATGAGAGTAAGATTAAAGCCATTGCCGATTTGCCACCACCTACGAACTATAAAGAAGTTCAAAGATTTATGGGCCATGTTGGTTATTATCGAAGGTTTATTTTAAACTTTTTCGATATAGCGCGTCCATTGTACAAGCTTCTTATCGAGTTTCACTGGACGGAAGAATGTCATCAATCTTATGAGTTATTAAAGAAGGCCCTAACAAGTGCTCCAATCCTGCGAACACATGATTGGAATGTACCTTTTCATGTGCATATTGATGCATCAAATTTTGCTATTGGGTGTATTCTAACTCAACCAGGAGAACATAAATTGGACTACCCTATTAGCTTTGCAAGTCGCCAATTAAATTATGCCGAGATGAACTACACTACTACAAAGTGCGAAGGTCTAGCTATGATTTACGCAGTAAAGAAATTTCGCTATTACCTTCTTGCTACCAAGTTTGTGTTTTATGTTGATCATCAAGCATTGCTATATTTGGTAAACAAGCCGTGTTCCACAGGTCGAATTACACGATGGTTGTTAATTCTTCTTGAGTTTGACTTCACCGTTGTTGTGAGGCCTGGGAGGAAACATGTCATGGCGGATCATTTATCTCGTATCCCTAATGGCAAAGCTCCTACGGGGGTTGATGATGAATTGCCTGATACTCCTTTGTTCATTGTTGAGACAATGCCTGAACGGAGTGAAAAGATTGTTAACTTCTTAGTTAATGGTTTTCCACCCAAAGAGCCGCGAAAAGATATACCTCGAAAATTAATCAAGGAATGCGAACCCTATTGCTTACTGGCTGGAACTCTCTATAAGAGAGGAAAAGATGATGTTCTTAGACGCTGTGCCCGCGAGGATGAGTATTTATATATTCTACAAGAGGCACACAGGGGCGTAGCTGGTGGTCACTTTTCAGGAAAGTTGACTGCCCCAAAGATCTTACAGTCAGGCTATTGGTGGCCCACTCTGTTTAAGGATGCATCACTTTTTGCAAAGGGATGTGATGAATGCCAACGCTTCAAGACGCCACAAAGAAGTGATAGAATGCCTCTACATCCCATCAAGGTAACCCAACCATTTGAAAAGTGGGGCTTAGACTTTGTAGGACCGATTAGTCCGGCTGCACGTTGAAGGAGTACCAGCGGAAGTGCGACGCGACAGAGACTGTGAGAAGAAGAGCACGACGATATGGTGAACTCGCTCTACTGTAATGTGTAGAGCATAGTGAGTTCTTATTAGGTTTTAACAAAAGAATATGTATACATACCTGGCGGCCCGCCCACTTACCTGGGCGACCACATTGGGCTTTATACCCCAACAACCTCCCACTTAAAGTCCAATGTGGTACTTTAAGTGTGAGAGAAGCTACTATACAAGCTAATATACAAGAGATTTAGAGAAGTGATGTACTACCCTACACCTAATTGCTTGCGAAAATGCGCAAAGCTCTCTGAGGGAAGTCCTTTTGTAAGTAGATCAACAGGATTTTCTGTGGTGTGAACTTTGACAAGCTGAAGTTGCTTATCCTCGAGCATTTCCCTGATGAAATGATACTTCACATCCACATGCTTTGTCTTTGAGTGATAAACTGGATTGCGAGCCAATTGTATAGCACTTTGACTATCACAATATAACACATGCATCTCTTCTTTGATTCCCAAATCTGTTACTAGTCGATTAAGCCAAATTGATTCTTTGCATGCCTCTGATGCTGCAACATATTCAGCCTCTGTAGTAGACTGAGTAACACAATCTTGTAATCTAGAACGCCATGATACTGCTCCACCAGCCAATGTAAAGACATACCCTGACGTAGACCTTCGGTTGTCTAAGTCACCTGCATAATCTGAGTCTGTAAAACCCTTTACACTTAGCTCCTGACTCCCATAGCATATACGCATACTCTTTGTAGCTTTCAGGTATCTCAATATTCCTTTCACTGCCTCCCAATGTTTCTTGCCTGGGTTTGACATGTATCGACTTACTACTCCCATTGCAAATGCAATGTCTGGGCGAGTAGCAATCATTGCATACATCAAACTACCCACTGCAGACGCATATGGAATCTTATCCATTTCAGCCTGTTCTTCCTCAGACACAGGACAATCTTGGTTGCTAAGTTTCACATATGGTGGCAATGGAACACTGAGTGCCTTTCCCTTCTCCATATTGAAACGTTGCAAAACCTTGTCAATATACTCTGTTTGAGATAACCAAATCAACTTCTTTGATCTGTCTCTCTCAATGCGCAAACCAAGTATATGACTTGCCTCATGTTAAGTATGGAGCCTGATTTACCCTTGTAATTTTCTGTGGTAAAAGCGCACATTTGTAAGGCCCCCATTATGAGGAGAAGCCATCATGCGTGAAGGAAAATCAATCACCGGAAACCAAAATTTTCACGGACAAGAATCAGGGGCAACTTTAAAGGCCTCGAGGGCAGAGAGATTTTTTTTCGCCGGAATATTATGGCCGGACGGTGGCCGGAAAGTGGTCGGAAAACAACCGGTCGGTTGGCCGGTGGCCGGTAGTCAATGGCCGATGGCCGGTGGTCGGAAGTCAATGGCCGATGGCCGGTGGTCGGAAGTCAATGGCCGGTGGCCGAATTCAAAAGCGGACTTGTCTTCTCAAGGGCGGCCACACATGGGCGGATTGGAGGGTCCGATTTGGACTTATTCGCACAAGGGCGGCTACACATGGCTGTCTCTCATAAGAGAGGGCAGCCCTTTTGGCCTATAAAAGGAGGCCATTTCTACACACATTTCATAGTGTGAAGTTGATGCAACAAGGTGAGTGTGAGGTGGTGAGAGTGAAGCAAGGCGGGAGCTCCATTAAGGGTATAATCCCTTTGTAAACTACTTCTTGTTTTGTACTAAAGCCATCGAGTGGCTGCTTTCCCGTGGACGTAGTCCACATTGGGTGAACCATGTATATCGTGTGTACTCTCTCTCTCTCTCTCTCTCTCTCTACTCTATAATCTCGTGTATATAAATCTGTCTCTCTCCATTAAGTAATCTACTCAATTATCTATTTAGCTACGTCTTATTTCCTAACAACTGGTATCAGAGCAAGGTTTGCTCATAGCTAAATTATCTCAAGGAAAGGATTCCTTGAATTGAGTGGGAGTTATGGCGGAGGAAGGAAAGCTCAAGATTGAGAAGTTCAACGGAAAAAACTACCAACATTGGAAGATGCAGATTGAAGACTATCTCTACCAGAAGGACCTCTATTTGCCACTAGGCGGTCTTGCGAAGAAGCCCGCAACAATGGCAAATGAAGCATGGATTGTCCTTGATCGAAAGGCACTGGGAACAATCCGGTTAAGCTTGGCGTCAATGGTGGCCTTGAATGTTTCTGAGATGAAGACCACGGAGGACTTGATGAAGTCACTTGATGACTTCTACGAGAAACCATCGGCATCCAATAAGGTATTTCTTATGAAGCGCTTGTTCAATCTAAAGATGGCAGAAAATGGTTCAGTTGCAGAACACCTAAATGACTTTAACACAAACATAAGTCAACTTCGATCAGTGAAAATCAATTTCGATGACGAACTGCGAGCTCTCCTTATACTATCATCTCTACCGGATAGTTGGGACAGTCTTGTGATGGCTGTAAGTAATTCTATCTCTGGCACAAATACTCTTAAGTTTGATGATGTTGTGGGTGTTCTCCTAAGCGAGGAAATGCGAAGGAGAAGCACAGGAGAATCATCAAGTGCTGCACTATCAGTGGAAACAAGAGGAAGGCTTAAGGAGAGGTTCAAAAACCAAAAGGGTCGTGATCGCTCAAGGTGGAGCAAGTCACACACAAAGTCAGTTCTTGAATGTTGGAACTGCGGCAAGAAGGGCCACGTCAAGAAGGATTGCTGGTCCAAGAAGAAGATGGAGACAGAGTCTCAAGACAACAAGCCAACATCGGAGGCCAATGTGGCAGGTAAAGTAGAGCAAGATGCTCTAATTCTCTCATTAGACAATGTGTCTAATTCCTGGATAGTAGATTCCGGGGCTTCATTCCATGCGACACCACACAAGCAACATTTCCAAGACTACACCAAAGGTAATTTTGGGTATGTATACTTGGGAGATGATGAATCTTGTGAGATTGTCGGCAAAGGTACAGTTTCTGTCAAAACTGCTAACGGAAATGAATGGAAGCTTAAAGATGTTAGGCATGTTCCTTCTCTTTGCAAAAATTTGATCTCTACAGGACAATTGGACGATGAAGGTCACAACATTGCATTCGGAAACAAACGGTGGAAGATCTCAAAGGGATCTTTGGTGGTTGCCAAGGGTGAAAAAGTCGGTACACTTTACTTGTGTACTGTTAGCACGCAACGTTCAGCTTGTGCAGCAACTACAGAAGTTGATAGTGCGGTGTGGCACTACCGACTTGGGCATATGAGTGCCAAAGGAATGCAAATCCTTCAAACAAAGAAGCTTCTACCAGGTTTGAAAGAAGTGGACTTAGAGTTCTGTGAAGATTGTGTTTATGGTAAACAAAAGAGGGTAAAATTTCAAAAATCAGGAAATAAAAGAAAAAATAAAAAACTTGAGTTGGTTCATTCTGATGTTTGGGGTCCTGCAAGTACACCATCACTTGGTGGCTCATTGTACTATGTAACATTCATAGATGATGCAACTAGAAAAACATGGGTTTATGTCATGAAGAATAAATCCGATGTATTTTCCATATTTAAAAGGTGGAAAGCCTTTGTGGAGAATGAAACAGGTATCAAGGTTAAATGCCTCAGATCCGACAATGGAGGCGAATATTGCAGCCAAGCTTTTGAAAGCTTTTGTGCTAGCAATGGCATTCGGAGGCAAAGGACAACCCCAAGGACACCTCAACAAAATGGGATTTTGGAAAGGATGAACAGGACAATCATGGAACGAGCACGAAGCATGCGGCTACATGCACGCCTACCGCTTGAGCTTTGGGCGGAAGCTGTAAGTACGTCTGTGTACTTAATCAATCGGTCACCCTCAACGGCATTGGATGGGGGAGTTCCAGAAGAGGCATGGACAGGTAAACCGGTGAATTATGCATTTCTCAAAGTGTTTGGGTGTGAGGCTTTCATGCACATAGATAGAAGCCTAAGATCAAAGTTAGATGCAAAGTCCAAAAAGTGTTTCTTCATTGGCTATGGAGAAGGAGACTTTGGGTATCGCCTATGGAATCCTGAAGATGGTAAAATCTTAAGGAGTAGGGATGTAATTTTTAACGAACAAAATATGTACAAAGATTACTTGGAAAGAAAACAAACAAAAGAAACAGGTGATGAGTACATGGAGCTTGAGGACGGTGAAGACTCAAGGACTGTAAACGGTGACAATGTGCAACAACGTCAACCAAATGAGGAGCCTCAACCTATTCCCCGAAGATCTACAAGAGCAAGTAGACCTCCAGAAAGGTTTGTTCCTTCCTTCAACCATCTCTTGATCTCAAATTCTGGAGAGCCGGAATCATATGAAGAAGCTATGCAACATGAATCCAAAGAAGAATGGACGAAGAGCATGCAAGTGGAGATGGACTCACTACATCGCAACCAAACATGGGATTTGGTTGAGTTGCCTAAAGGTAAGCGGGCACTTCAAAACAAATGGGTGTACAAGCTAAAGGAAGAAGAAGGTGGGAAGAAAAGGTACAAGTCTAGGCTTGTGGTAAAAGGTTTTTCTCAAAAGAAAGGTATTGACTTCAATGAAATATTTTCTCCTATTGTAAAAATGAACTCAATTAGGCTTGTCTTAAGCCTTGTGGCTGCTCATGATCTAAATCTCGAGCAAATGGATGTAAATACGGCATTCCATCACGGTGACTTAGAGGAGGAAATCTACATGCTTCAACCAAAGGGGTATGAAGTAAAAGGTAAGGAGAAAATGGTTTGCAGATTAAAGAAGAGCTTGTATGGTTTAAAGCAAGCATCAAGACAATGGTACTTGAAGTTTGATCGATGGATGTTGGATCATGGATTCACAAGATGCAACTCGGATCACTGCGTCTACACGGAGAATTTGGGAGATGGGAAATTCATCATCCTAATGTTGTATGTTGATGACATGTTGATTGCAAGTGCTAACATGCAGGACATCAAAGACCTAAAAGAGGAGCTGTCCAAATCTTTTTCAATGAAGATTTAGGTGCTGCAAAGAGGATACTTGGTATGAAAATATCAAGGGACAGGACGAAGAAGACAATAAAGCTATCTCAAGAAGATTACATCAAGAAGGTACTAGAAAGGTTTGCAATACAAAATGCAGAACCAGTTTCTACACCTTTGGCTGGTCATTTTAAACTAACGAAGGATATGTGTCCAAAGACACAAGAGGAGATAGCCTATATGTCTAAAGTTCCATATGCTGCAGCGGTAGGTTCTCTAATGTATGCTATGGTCTGGACAAGGCCAGACATTGCACATGTAGTGGGAGTTGTGAGTAGGTTCATGGACAACCTAGGTAAAGAGCATTGGCAAGCTGTGAAGTGGATACTTAGGTATCTAAAAGGGACAACAACAAATGCTTTGTATTTTGGAGGAACTGATATTTTTCTAGAAGGGTATGTTGATGCAGATATGGCAGGTGACAAAGATACTCGAAGGAGCACTACTGGCTATGTGTTCACGGTTGGAGGCACAGTAGTAAGCTGGGCTTCAAAGCTACAGAAAGTTGTTTCACTTTCTACCACGGAAGCAGAGTATGTAGCAATGACGGAGGCAAGCAAAGAAATTTTGTGGCTTCACAGATTCTTAGAAGAGCTTGGATTCAAACAAGACAATTGTGTTTTGTACAGTGATAGCCAAAGCGCTATCCATCTTGCGAAGAACTCAGCCTTTCATTCAAGGACAAAGCACATTGAGGTGAGATATCACTTCATACGCACTCTTTTGGAAGAGGGACAACTAAAGCTAGGAAAGGTGCATACAAGTGAAAATCCTGCAGACATGTTTACAAAGGTGGTCAACAAGGAGAAGTTGAGCTTTTGCTCATCTTCAATCGGCATTCAAGGATAAGAAGCCAGAATGGAAAGCAGTCACAGGTTTGGTTTGGAGATCAGTCTCCAAGTGGGAGATTGTTAAGTATGGAGCCTGATTTACCCTTGTAATTTTCTGTGGTAAAAGCGCACATTTGTAAGGCCCCCATTATGAGGAGAAGCCATCGTGCGTGAAGGAAAATCACTCACCAGAAACCAAAATTTTCACGGACAAGAATCAGGGGCAACTTTAAAGGCCTCGAGGGCAGAGAGAATTTTTTTTCGCCAGAATATTATGGCCGGACGGCGGCCGGAAAGTGGTCGGAAAACAACCAGTCAGTTGGCCGGTGGCTGGTAGTCAATGGCCGATGGCCGGTGGTCGGAAGTCAATGGCCGGTGGCCGGTGGCCGAATTCAATGGCCGGTGGCCGAATTCAAAAGTGGACTTGTCTTTTCAAGGGCGGCCACACATGGGCGGATTGGAGGGTCCGATTTGGACTTATTCGCACAAGGGCGGCTACACATGGCTGTCTCTCATAAGAGAGGGCAACCCTTTTGGCCTATAAAAGGAGGCCATTTCTACACACATTTCATAGTGTGAAGTTGATGCAACAAGGTGAGTGTGAGGTGGTGAGAGTGAAGCAAGGCGGGAGCTCCATTAAGGGTATAATCCCTTTGTAAACTACTTCTTGTTTTGAAGTACTAAAGCCATTGAGTGGCTGCTTTCCCTTGGACGTAGCCCACATTGGGTGAACCACGTATATCGTGTGTACTCTCTCTCTCTCTCTCTACTCTATAATCTCATGTATATAAATCTGTCTCTCTCCATTAAGTAATCTACTCAATTATCTATTTAGCTACGTCTTATTTCCTAACACCTCACCCATGTCTTTCATGTCAAACGATTTTGCCATCTTTGACTTCAAAGCTGAAATTTCTTCCAAGTGCTTGCCAGCAATTAACATGTCATCCACATACAAAATAAGGATCAACCAACTACCATCCTTATCCACATACATGTCAGTGATCGAACTCACTACGTTTGTAGCCTTGAGAAAGCATAAACTTGTGGAATTTATGGTACCATGCCCTCGGTGATTGTTTTAAGCCATAAAGACTCTTTAACAACTGGCATACCCAATCTTCTTTGCCTTTCTCAACAAACCTTTCTGGCTGCTGCATGTAAATTTCCACATCTAAATCACCATGCAAGAACGCTGTCTTGACATCCATTTGGTGCAACACCAAATCTAATATGGCAACCAATGCAAGAAAGCATCTCAATGTAGTCATTTTGACCACCGGAGAGAAGACTTTATCAAAGTCAAGGCCTTGTTCTTGCTTAAAGCCCCTGGCAACAAGCCTTGCTTTGTACTTTGGCTGACTATCATGAGCGGTGATCTTATACCTGTAAACCCATTTACAGGGTAGAGCCTTTTTGCCCCGTGGTAATTTAACTAGCTTCCATGTATGGTTTTTAAACAGGGGACTGCATGGCCAATTGCCAATTCCCGGAGTCCTTCATTTGCACTGCTTCCTTGTAACAGGCTCATTGCAATCAGTCAACATGACATAGTTCATAGATGGAACAAACCTATCAGGAGGTCGCGTGACATGTCCAGATCTATGCACAATAGGTGGCTCAGGCTCAGCCACAACCTGTGGTTCCAATCTATCCTGTCCTTGCTCCTCTTGAGCACTGACATTTTGTCTTGCACGTGCAGGTCCATCTTCTTAGAAGACAACTCTTCTAATCTCCTCAACTTTCTCTGGTTTAGAATGATATTTGGCTTCATTAAAGTGAACATCATTGCTGCGGATAACCTTTCTGGATTCGGGATCCCAAAGTCTGTACCCCATCTCACCAGAATTACCATAGCTTAGAAAGATGCACTTTCTACTCTTTGGCTCAAGTTTGTTCCTAAATTCCTTTGCAACGTGAGTATATGCCTCACAGCCAAAGACTCTGAGATGCTTGTATGAGGGCACCTTGCCTGACCATACCATCTCTGGCACTGAATCCTTCTGCAAAACCTTGCTAGGAGATCTATTTACAAGATGAACAACTGTTGATACAGCTTCAGCCCAAAACCCATTTGGTAGCTGTGCATTAGACAACATACTTCTGACCTTCTCTTGTATGGTCCTATTCATCCTGTCAGCAACACCATTTTGAGGAGGATTGTAAGGAGCAGTAAGTTCATGTTTTATACCTTTTGACTCACAAAAGTCCTGAAAGGCCTTTGAAACATACTCTCCACCATTGTCAGTGCGTAAGCATTTAAGCTTCTTGCCACTCTGATTCTCCACAAGTGTCACAAACGTTTTGAAAACACTAAACGCTTCATCCTTGTGCTTGAGAAAGTAAACCCATACTTTCCTCGAGTAATCATCTATGAATGTCATAAAGTAAGAAGCTCCCCCTAGAGATAGGTTAGGCATAGGTCCACACAAATCACTATGAACAAGTGCCAACTGTGTATCTCTTCTACTGCTTCTATGCTTATGTGGCTGCTGTGTTTGCTTACCATACAGACAATGTTCACAGAATTCAAAATCATTAAATGAAAAGCCAGGCAAATAACCAGAACGAGACAAGATTTCCATTCCCTTCTTGGACATATGTCCTAACCGGCTATGCCACAAAGAAACGTTCGGCTACTCGGTTACATTGATTACATTTTTAGAGACATTTGATACATAAATCATGTAAAGTCCTCCAGACTTTACTCCATGTGCTACTGTCATAGAACCCTTGGATATCTTCCACATGTTTTGTCCAAAAGTGGTGATGTAGCCAACATCATCAAGTAAACCTGTGCTGATCAAGCTCTTTGCAATTGCGGGAACATGTCTCACATTCTTCAGCGTGAAAGAAGAGCCATTCTGAAACTTCAATTGAACATCTCCAACACCTAAGATCTCACATGTCTGCCCATTGCCTAGCCGAACATGATCTTTAGTGGTCACATAAGAGGTAAACCACTCCTTGTTTGGAGACACATGAAGTGATGCCCCTGAGTCTATAATCCAGTCACTCAGTGCATTTCCATCAGATGCTGTAAGAAGAGCTGAGTCCATTGTATTCTTCAAGAAGTAGATGTCTCCTGACACTAGACTGTCATCCTCTGCAACAGTGTTTGTCACATTTATTTCTTGAATCTTCACTGAGGACTTGTTCTTCTCACCATGGTCTTCAGCTTTCTCTTTGCCTTTTTTTGCTTTCCATTCTCTGCAGTCTCTTTTCATGTGACCCTATTTGCCACAATGGTAGCATTCTATGTCACTCTTGCCTTTAGCACTGCGGGACTTGCTACGAGACTGATTCCTCTTTCCACCTTTGTACTTTTCTTTGGTCCTTCCCCTGACAACTAAGGCTGTTCCTTTTCCTTTGTCCATTGTCTTTCTATTGGTTTCTTCAGTAAGCAGACTTCCTTCTACACCTGCTATATTCAAACCATCTGGAGGTGCAGAATTACTCAAAGCTGTGCGAAAAGTGTCCCAACTTTCCGGCAATGTGATCAATAGGAACATAGCTCTAACAGGTTCATCATACTTGACACCTTGAGCTGACAACTGACTGTAGATGGTGTTGAATTCATTCAGATGATTGGACATAGGGGTCCCTTCTTTCATCTTCAAGTCAACAAGCTTCTTAAGCCAGTATACCTGTGAAGCTGCACTCTGCTTCTCATAAAGATCACTCAGCTTTATCCATGCTTGATAAGCCGACATCTCGCCTGCTACATTGAAGTAAACGCTTTCTGCCAAAGTCAGCATAATGGTAGAAAGTGCCAATTCATCCATTTCGCTCCATTCATCTTCGTCCATATCTTCTGGTTTTATCCCCTTGAGATTTATACGTTTTATCTGCTTCTTTTGTACCAGCACGTGCCAAATTTGCTTCTTCCACAATGGGAAATTGGTTCCATCCAGCTTCTTGATATTGTAAAGAGCAGTGTCCTGTGATCCAGCCATAGCTACGCTTCACAGTAGTTTACTTTCCTGGGAAAAATTCGGCAGAGTTTTCCCTGTAAACTGACCTCTAAACCAATATCAACCTGTCAAATGAACCAAGAAAGCTTCAGATTCTGCAAAAATTTCGGCAGAGTCTCCTTTGTAAAATGGCTCTAGTGTACTCAAAAAACAGACCAAAAACTACTGAAAAAACCACTCCTCTCTGACATTGTAAGTTGCGGGTAAATCTGTCCTGCACCTGTACTGTCTCTCACTGTCCTGTCACTGTCCTGTAAGCATACACTGCGACAATGCCTCAACGGCAGTAAAGCAAAGATGCAATCCCAACCGTCTAACTGACAGTCAATACATCCTAGCTGCCTATCTAAGGGTGCTCGAGGGATCGCTCCAAGACCTGTATCACCGAAAGGATCTCAACATTCGAGAATCCCCCAGCTCAATAAAACCTCACTCGACCCTCAACAAAGGCTGCAGTAAATCTGACAGTACATAGACGTCCCACAAAGTCATACATCCTCAAATTTCCCACTATATGCTGTAACCGCTGCGGCGGTTGTTTGCTGCGTGACTCACAGCCAGCAAACCCTCAACAAACATACATCATCTCTGACAATACATCCCATGTGGAAGTACCTGCAATGTCAGGATGAAATCTGGAATATCAAGCAGCAAATACAAGCTACCTGATGAACTAGTGGATGTCGCATACAGTCTGTGTGTAGATGCGCCCGTGTCGTATGTGACACGCCTCCAAGAACTGTGAGCCGTCCTTCGATGTGTAGACAACCACAAATCAACACTCTGGGAGTGTCGATATCCTCAGCACCTGCAGTCGTAGGCCGAAAACCCCAAATTTGCAGAGTCGGATCTACACCCGCTGAGACCACGTAGTCGAAAATGGCCTGCGCAGACCTTTGTCGAAGCCGAACGGTGGCCGAGATGACCTCAGAATGAAATTCCGAGAACACCGAGTCCTTTGGCCTACCCCACGTGATTTGGGGCCGTGTCTTTGCCTGTCGAATTTCACTCCAATCTGAGCTGGTGACTCTAGCCTCCTGCAGTGCTGCCCCGAGCCTCAATCTGAGCTCTGATACCAGTTGAAGGAGTACGAGCGAAAGTGCGACGCGAGAGAGAGTGCGAGAAGAAGAGCACGACGATATGGTGAACTCGCTCTACTGTAATGTGTAGAGCACAGTGAGTTCTTATTAGGTTTTAACAAAAGAATATGTGTACATACCTGGTGGCCCGCCCACTTACCTGGGCGACCACATTGGGCTTTATACCCCAACACACGTAACACGCAATCACGATATATCATTGTGGCTACCGACTATGTAACCAAATGGGCTGAAGCAAACGCAACACGGAAGGCGGATGCAAAAACAACAGCTAAGTTCCTCTTTGAGAACATTATCACACGTTTTGGATGCCCCTTTGAACTTGTGAGTGACAATTGAACTCATTTTATAAATGAAGTAATAAAAGAACTCACATCAAACTTCATGATATCTCACCACAAGTCTACACCCTATTATCCCCAAGCAAATGGCCAAGCTGAGAGTACCAACAAAACTCTCATCTCCATTTTGACAAAGACAGTTGAGGCTCATCGCACTGATTGGGACCTAAAGCTTACATCAGCTTTATGGGCTTATCGTACTGCGTATAAAGTTGCTATTAATTGCACACCGTTTAAGATGGTGTAAGGCCAAGAAGCAGTTATGCCATGGGAGTTTGTCATTCCTAGTCTTCGAGTAGCTTCTCAAGAAGGTTGGGATGGTAACCCCTTAATGGAGCGATTATATATCCTGGAAAGGCTAGATGAAGAGAGGCAATTAGCTGTGCGAAATGCTCTAGTGGAGAAGGACAGGAGAAAGAAGTCGTTTGATAGCCATTTAAAGGATAAAGACATCAAGGTTGGTGATAAAGTTCTTATGTACGGGGTACGTAATGAAAAGAAGAAATTGAAATACGCTGGTAAGGGACCATATCGAGTGTGTGAAATTACCCCGCAAGGTACCATTCGTGTGGAGACTCTAGATGGAGTTGAAACCATTGGATTCCTTAATGGGAGTAAATTCAAAAGATATTATGACCCTCTAAGCCAAGAAGAGTTGCAAGCCATCCATCAAAAGAAGGCTACCAAGGAACAAGCAGAGCTTTAAAAAATCCAAGCAAGAGTTGAGGCTCGAGAACGACAACAACGTCTTAGACGCCAACGAGAGGCTAATCTGGGAATCACGCAAGCATTTTTCGAGGACACAGATGACGACTCATTAGAATCTGAGCCACCCCTACGATACCCAATTGAGCTAAATAGCCCCTATGGGAAAGTACTATACAATGCCTTATTAGATACGGGAGCTAAACACAATTTGTTATCCTATGGAGTTTGGTGTCAATTAGGGAAACCGACCCTATCCCCGAGTACGATGCAAGTCAAGGGCATTAATAAAGAGAAAACTGCTATTCTTGGAGTCCTTCAGACCCCTGTTATCTATGACAATGGAAGCATAGTGCAGAGGTTTCTAGTCATGCCCGCCAGAACTATGGAAGGCAACGTAAACATGGGACGCATGTGGATGGTGGAAACCAAATGCACTATTGATTGGGATACTGGTAGTGTCACGACGCGACCACCGACTCTTACCCCTATCATTCAAGCAAAGTCACCTACGTTGCAAACTCTAGCAAAGTTGAAGGATAGCCAACATTCACAAGCCAAGGTGGTTAACTCGTCTTTGCCAGCTACCCATGAACCTAGCACTTCAACACTTGTAGTTGCAGCGAGTAGTAATATTGCAAGTACTCAACCTGCACGACCTAAGAGTACATATCAATGGGTCCCCAAGGCCTTACTTCCAACTACCTCAACCCTCCCATCCATTCCAAGAAAAAATTTCCCTGGAAAACCAAGAGCGCGCTCTAGGAGAGTCAAGACCAAACCACGATGGATTCCAAAACAACTATTAGAAGCCCAAGGCTACTATGATGGAAATGAGCAAATTTGGGTACCTAAACGTAAAATGTGTCCTTCCCTATCGACAACAAACCCATATGAGTCAAACAGTGTAACGCTAAAGCCAATGGCAGACCGTGGGAAGGGAAAGATCACAGAATGCTACACACCTAGTCCAGAGCTAGTTTGGGCTCCAAGGCAAAACCAATTTATTCCACCTAGCTCAGGAAGGGGGGAGTTCCATGAAGCTTCTAGCTCCTCATGTAATACATCCATAGAGGTAAAAGCTTCTACACAGCCTCCATCTATAGTAGTGGACCTCCATGAAGCTACAAAAGAATCCACACCTCCCAGTGTTCAAGAATCACTTGATGAACCACTTCAAGTTCGATGCTGGGAGAGTACCTTACCACCCTTGCAACTTGACGAGGCACCTAGGGTAATAGAAAACTACTGGCAAAAACCTCACCTATTACCAACTGGAACAATTGGTTTCAAAGGGTGACGACATCATTTCAAACGGTATGATCTACCCAAGGAAGGGGGGAGTGTTTGTGGACATCCATTATTCACTTGCTTCCCTCTCAACCTTTCTCCGTGACCTCTTAATCTCCAATCTTAGGGAATGTATATATAAAGCCTTATACTCACAAAAACGAGATAAAAAAGTGAAAGAGCAAGAGCCATAACACAAAATCATAAAAACAAATTATGCACAAGAACACGACCCTTGTAATATTTGCACTCTAACCATCATCTATTTGCGTGTACAGATATGGCTAGTACGCTAGAGTCATCCACTCCTGCCTTGGGTGAGAGGTACCCTCGTTACTTTTCACAAATATTTCACATGGTCTTTCCAGTGCTTGCATGTGAATGGGATTTGATAGGTACGCTAGCATGTGAGAGGAATTTTGAGGAGTTAGAATGGCTGATACGTCTCTTGACCACGTCTGATCCATACTTAGTAGAGAGCGTTTCTCCCATTGCACAAGCCTACCCTTTTGACCAAGATGACTATAGGCGTCTAGTGACCTTATTAGTAAACATGGGCACCTATGATGAAGAAGAAAATTTACAGGACTACACGGATGGCACATATGGTCTCATGGATGATGACTTTGTTTATCTCGACGACGAGGATAGGGGCTTAGCCTTAGGGTTTCCCCCCAACCTCTACAATATCCTATTCCCTTGACTCTCTAGGGGGAGTGCAAATAATTAGGTTAGGGTTCCTTATGTTTTTTGTTGTGTTCAATAAGTGTTGGTACCTTTTCCCACTAATGTACCTCCTGGAGGTATTCCTTTTGTTTCCTAGTGTGTACAGGAGCGTGTTGCTATTGATAGGATTTGGACCTTCATGGAATCTTTATCTCGACTCACTCTTCAAATCAAGCACGAAATCGACACAAACAGGTGTTTCTTGTCCATTACCATTGCCCCTTATCTTTTTTGCATCTATGATTGTCTGCTTTAATTGTGATTGGTAGCCTAATATTCATCGCATTTTCTTAGTATCAAACATTTAATTCAATGTAATTTTTTGTCATAATCACTTGTCTAGGTTTAAAAATCAAGCAGTCCGACTCAGCTAGTTTGACCAAGTTAGGTGTTAGAGATCTTCTCTTAATACCATGGGGAATGCCTTCCTAATAATCAATGGTTACTTAGGTTCTTAATCCGATTTAGGCAGCATTGTGTGAAATGTACTAGGGCTTTCTAGTGGGCTTGACCCTATTGACCTTTAGCTTAAGTATCATAAAGGGAGTTAACTAGTGTGATGAGCCTAGGGAGGTGTATCAGTGTTATATAACCCCCCAAAGTTACAAAATTAAAATGCTGAACATGAACAAACAAAAAATCAAAGTGCCACACTGTAAAATCTTAAGCTGGAAGAGAAATCTCAGCTTGATTTGGTACTTCACTCACATGTATTGCCTATGGTACTAGAGCCCTAGAGGTTCCCAGTGTGGGCGCTTTTCCTTGAAAAGCAAAAAACGCAAGGCATACAAAATAAGCACACACATCAAATTGAATCACTGTGAAAAGACTTTGGGAGGTCAAAGAAAAAGTAATCAGTCAGGTGATGATTTCATGAGAAATTCCTTTTATGGTAGCTTAACTACAAGGTCTTCTAGATATAGCCTCTAGTCAGCCCTCGAACATGAATACTTGGCTCTCGCGATTAAACAACTTAATTGACACAGAAAATTAAGAAGCTTACCCATGGTATTAATATTCGATCTCTAGTGCCTTTCGACCGTCAAATTAGCGACCCCAGACTTGTTAATTTTTTACCTTTACATCTGTTTATGCATTTGATTACATTGCAATTTAATGTTCATTGCTGACAAATTGTTTGAAATTCTTTTACCAATCAATTTGTCTACCTAAAACTGCATGTGCTTTTAATCACTTATGAGAATGCAATTACTGTGCCAATGTTGTTTGGTTTTGCAGTGACTGAAGAAGGCTAAGGAAATTCATCTCAAATGCTCTTCCACCTCGATGAACGAGCTTCAACTCAATAGCTTCCGAGGACGAAATCTACATCAGGAAGGGGGGCATGTTAACCCTCATGGCTCACGGACACCCCATCACCTACGACGGACGTGTATTATGTATTTGGTAGAGTCAGGTACCGGGCTTGTCGGACCAATAGGAAAAGGGTAAGAGTGATCGCCGATGAGAGGCGCACTCTAACTGGGACATTCAAGGGATTAGTTGGCTAAGCATGGGCGCCCAAGTGTGAATGGGGTGAGCTCATATAAAAGCCAACTAAACCTAAAATTCACTCATTCTCTCATTTGTGCAATAGAAGAGTGCTCTTGCTCCATCTCCATCTCCATCTTCTTCTTCTTCACCTCCTTGTGTGTGTGTGTATGTGTGTGTGTGTGTGTGTGTGTGTGTGTGTGTGTGTGTGTGTGTGTGTGTGTGTGTGAGAGAGAGAGAGAGAGAGAGAGAGAGAGAGAGAGAGAGAGAGAGAGAGAGAGAGAGAGAGAGAGAGAGTGCGATCGAGCATTGCGGTGGCACGACGGAGGTGAAGCGGTTGAGCGCGACGTAGCAGCGTCTCCTTCTTCTTCGCGGCGAGGAATCCTCCACGGCAGGAGCATAGAGCGGTGAGTGACACACCACTGCCCTCTTTTGAGCTTACTAGTTAAGCTAGTTGTGTGCTTGGAGCCGTCTGTGGCTCCTACACAGTGTTAGGAAAGGCCCTTGCTTCGACACTGCGGCAAGGAGCGCACAGAAGCTCAAGGCACACAATAGAGAGTGTATTACTTAGTGTGCAATGAAAAGATAGATAGCCCTAGAGTGATGGGCGTATATACAATGCTCGGGGAAAAACCTCCTAAAGAGGGAAAAAATGCCCCGGCGGTCCTAGTGTGTTCACACACATCACTACCACATGTATATGGTAACAAATCCCCCCTGGAGTGATGGGTGAACGAGAGCAAGCACATGAGTAAAGGGAAGTGTCATGCCCTAAGGACATGATCAGTCCACAAAGGGGAGTAAGCCCAAAGCTTTGCGGAAAGCTTCAAGCTTCTCACAAGACAATGCCTTTGTGAAAAGATCTGCAAGGTTGTCCTGTGTTGGCACATAAGCCAAGCTGATCTCTCCTGCTGAGAGCCTCTCCATGACAGAGTGGTAATGCACCTCAATGTGGTTTGTGCGAGCATGAAAAACTGGGTTCCTCGCAACTGCCAATGTGCTCTGACTGTCAGTGTAGATAGTGTTGGCAGTGTCCTGTCCAACACCCAAATCAGCCATAAGGTGTCTGAGCCATACACACTCAACCGTAGCTGTGAAGATTTCCCTGTACTCAGCCTCACAACTCGAAGTGGCCACAGTAGATTGCTTCTTGCTCAACCATGATATACATGAACTGCCAAGCATGAAACAAAAACCACTTGTGGACACTCGTGTGTCAAAACAACCAGCCCAATCTGTATCCGAAAAAGCATGTAAGTCTGGCGGCAATGATCCCCCCTTGGGATAAAACAAGCCAAGATGTAAAGTGCCACTAAGGTAGCGAAAAATCCTCTTGACAGCCTGCCAATGCTTAGACCCTGGGCTATGCATAAATCTGCTGACCCGTGAGACTGCAAACTGAATATCCGGCCTCGTGTTGCATACATAAATGAGGCATCCAACAACATTTTGGTAAAGAGTGACATCTGCAGGATCACCATCATCATGAAGACTCAATTTCAAAAACATGTTTCCATGGGAGTGGCAATAGGTTTGCAATCCTCAAGTCCAAACTTACATAGCAATGTCTCTATGTAACTTTTCTGACACAAGGCAATACCACCATCACACTGCTTAAACTGTATACCCAAGTAATGATGCAACAGCCCCAAATCTTTCATCTTGAAAGTAGCATTCAAATCAGCCTTAAATTCAGCAATATGTCTCTCATTTGGTCCAGTGATCATCAAATCATCAACATAAAGAACCACAATGAGAAGCACATCACCCTCACGCTTTACATACAATGTGCTTTCTGTTGGATTGTTACGAAAGCCTTGTTTGACCAAATGAGTGTCAGCTTTCTCATACCAAGCACGAGGAGATTGCTTCAACCCATACAAAGCCTTGTTACATTTGCACACTTTGTCCTCTTGTCCTTTTATGACAAAACCGCGAGGCTGCGTTACATAAACTTCCTCAAATATGTCACCATTCAAAAAAGCAGTAACAATGTCTGATTGATGTACATCCCAACCAAAATGAGCTGCCAATGCACATAGAAAATGCACAGTAGTCATACAACAAGTGGGAGCAAAAGTCTCTTCATAATCTATGCCTTTTTGATGTGCATAACCCTTTGCAACAAGTCGAGCCTTATGGCGATCAATCTCACCCTCCCGCTTGCGTTTCAACTTGTAAACCCACTTTGTACCAATGGCCTTTTTGCCAGGAGGCAAATCACATAAATTCCATGTGTCATTTTCTATGAGTGCATCATATTCTGATTGCATGGCAGCCATCCAATTTTTTGAATTCTGTGCTTCATCGAAAGACAGAGGCTCCTCAACATCATGTAAGCTAGACACAGCCAAATCATAACAATCTGATGCATAAGATGCATGGCGATAGCCTGAACGAGTACGACTAGACAAAGGTGCATCCAATTTACTGTCACGCAAAGTGTGCACCATCCATTTTGGCATACCTCTAGCCTGCTCATTTTCAGCCCTTTCCTCATCAAATACATCATGTACATCGGCATCAGTAATAGGCTGATCTAGAACATTTTCAGAGACCCCCATAGGCTGTACATTTGTCTCATTGGAACTTACATTCGTATTTCCACCACTGAAAAGAGGCAACAAAGTGTCATAAATGTCCTGTGAGCTTACATTACTGTCTCTAGTACATGACAGCAAGGGCTGAACATAATCTTCCACAAACACTACATCCCATGAAACCAGAATACGTTTTGTTTGCGGATGATACAACCTGTAACCTTTTCTTTCAGCACTATAACCAACAAAAATACATTTGACAGCCTTATCATCCAATTTTCTGCGCTGCACTTGTGGCACCAAAGCATATGCGAAACAGCCAAAAACACGCATGTGCTCAATAGAAGGCTTTCTGTCATGCCATGCTTCATATGGAGTAACAGAATGCAAAGCTTTCGTAGGACACCTGTTAAGTACATAAGTGGCACACATGATGGCCTCAAGCCAAAAAGAATGCGGCAAAGCTTGACTTTTGACCATACATCGTGCCATTTCCGTAAGTGACCTGTTTTTCCTCTTAGCAACACCATTTTGCTGAGGTGTATAAGGCACTGTACATTGGTGTTTTATCCCACGACTAGCCAGAAATGCATTAAATTCATGAGACATATACTCCCCCCCTCGATCGGAACGGAGGGTGCCCATAGTACATTTCGAGACATTTTCAGCCATAGCCAGAAATTGTTTGAAGCACATAAAAACTTCGGACTTCTCTTTAAGCGGAAATACCCATGCATGCCTGGAGTAATCATCAATGAAAGTCACGAAGTACAGGTATTGCCCAAGGACGGAGTTTGTATGGGCCCACAAACATCACTATGCACAAGCTGCAACCTGCATGTGGCCCGAACTGAACCATCCTTTGGAAATTTAGAACGCTGTATCTTACCCAAAATACAGCCTTCACAAACATGTTTGACAGGTGCTTCAAGAGGCGGCAAAGAAGCAACCATATCAGATTTCTGCAAACGCAGCAAACTGGCAAAATTCAGATGACCAAAATGTACATGCCAAATTTTTGTATCTGAAATAGCCCTTGAATTTGCAACAGCATTTGCAAAATTTTGTCCACACTTGTCATACAAAGTGAGCTTATACAGCCCACGGCACAAAAGGCCAGATGCAACAATTTCATCACCAAAACTGAGATCATGAACTGTACATCTGTCATCCACAAAATTGACTACAAGTCCAAGTCTAGCAAGTGCGGATACAGACAAGAGATTCTTCTTGATCCCAGGTACATAAAGTGCATCAACAAGTGTGAAAGAACTGCCATTAGCAGCAGTAAGCACAATCTTTCCAACTACCTGAACTGGATAAGAGGCATTGTTGGCACAAGTGACTGAATTCCCATGAGGGACAGACTCGAGAGAGGTAAACAATTCACGATGTGAGGTAATGTGCTTTGTAGCACCACTGTCGAAATACCACACATGTGAATCTGCAGCAACTCACACACATGCATCATGGACAGCAGGATTGTAAGTGTACTCTGCACTAAAAGCCCATTCTCCATCAACATCAGCATTACAGTCTCCTTTTACAGAAGACTCAACAATGGCTGCATTTGTAGTGGAGCCAGCATTTGCAGTGGAACCACCCTCTTTCTTCTTAGCCTCTTTTGCCTTCAACTTAGGACACTGCTTGATCAAGTGATCATTAGCTTTACAATAATGGCAACGCATCTTCTTTTTGCCCTTATCACCAAAATTGCTAGACAAAGTGCTGCCAGCAGAAGCATTAGGAACAGTATTTTTGCTGCTCGCAGCAGAACCATAAGAAGTGGCTGCATTGCTGTTACCACCCTTTCTTTGAGAAGCAATAAAAGCCTGTTCAACTGCACGCTGCCTAGTCCTGTTTTTTCTGGAAAGTGACTCTTGCAACATCAATGTGCATAATGCATCAAACTTGACAACTTCTGGATTTCCTTGGGTCATAAGTCTCCAAGTACTAGCAAAAGTCTAGTAAGAATCTTGTAAGGCATCAAGAACAGTCCGCACTTGGGAACTATCTGAAATGACTTCACCTGCTGCAGAAATGAGTTGCTCATTGATATCCTTGACACTAGCAAGGAAAGTGTCCATATCATCTTCCTCATGCATAATCTTTGACTCTAACTCTTTACGCAGCAAAGCAATTTTAGCCTCATTGCGAGTTGCATAAAGACTAGCCAAAATATCCCAAGCCTGTTTTGCAGATTTTACTAAACGGATGTGAGGAACAATGGTCGGCTTCACAGACAACGCAATTAATGCATGAGCCTGCGCATCCTTAACATCCCAACGAGCTTGTTCTGCCGTAGGCAAAACAACTCTAACAGCAGCAATCCTTGCAGCAAGACCTGCGACATCCTCAACATCGCCTACATCCTCAGAACCAGGATGTACATCAATGCCCTGCACAATGTTCCAGACGCCCTTTGACACAAGAACATGTTGCATCATATAAGCCCACATAGGGTAGTTGTCCCCATCCAACCTGTCCTCAGCAGCAAACATTTTGAAACACATCTGTGTTGTTGTTGTCAGCCATGGTAAATGTTGCACCTGATGTGAAAACTGCTCGAAAATAGGAGAAATGGAGCGGGAACAACACGTACTATATAGCAGAAACCGTAGAAGACTGTAAGGAACCTATTATGCAAAAAACGGCACTGACAGAAACTCTACACAAAATGACAAAATAGCCTGTGCAGTACTGCCTGTGGTGGAAACGGAGGCCGAAATGAGCCCAAATCGAAAATATGAGCAGACCGAGCTCTACGTGGTCACCCGAAGTATTTGTCGATCTGCGAACGCTCGCCAAAGCTCACTGAAATCGGATAAAGTGAGCAGGCGTGTACTGGAGCAGCTGGCGACTAAGCCCGGGAGGACGCAACCTGGTCTGATACCAATTGTTGGAATTAGGGTTGCAGAACACAGCTTGGAGAAGACGAAGGAAGGTCAAGGCACACAATAGAGAGTGTATTACTTAGTGTGCAATGAAAAGATAGATAGCCCTAGAGTGATGGGCGTATATACAATGCTCGGGGGGGAAAACCTCCTAAAGAGGAAAAAAATGCCCCGGCGGTCCTAGTGTGTTCACACACATCACTACCACATGTATATGGTAACATCTCCCATGCTTCTCCTTCGCATTTCCTCGCTTAGGAGAACACCCACAACATCATCAAACTTAAGAGTATTTGTGCCAGAAATAGAATTACTTACAGCCATCACAAGGCTGTTTCAACTATCCGGTAGAGATGATAGTATCAGGAGAGCTCGCACTTCGTCGTCGAAATTGATTTTCACCGATCGAAGCTGACTTATGTTTGTGTTAAAGTCATTTAGGTGTTCTGCAATTGAACCATTCTCTGCCATATTTAGATTGAAAAAGCGCTTCATGAGAAATACCTTATTGGATGCCGATGGTTTCTCGTAGAAGTCATCAAGTGACTTCATCAAGTCCTCCGTGGTCTTAATCTCCGAGACGTTGAAGGTCACTGTTGACGCCAAGATTAACCGGATTGTTCCCAGTGCCTTTCGGTCAAGGACAATCCATGCTTCATCTGCCATCGTTGTGGGCTTCTTTGCAAGACCACCTAGTGGCAAATAAAGGTCCTTCTGGTGGAGATAGTTTTCAGTCTGCATCTTCCAATGTTGGTAATTTTTACCATTGAACTTCTCGATCTTGAGCTTCCCTTCCTCCGCCATTACTCCCACTCAATTCAAGGAATCCTTTCCTTGAGATAATTTAGCTATGAGAAAACCTTGCTCTGATACCAGTTGTTAGGAAATATGACGTAGCTAAGTAGATAATTGAGTAGATTACTTAATGGAGAGAGATAATTTTCACACACAAGAGATTATAGAGTAGAGAGAGAGAGAGAGAGAGAGAGAGAGAGAGAGAGAGAGAGAGAGAGCGAGAGAGAGAGAGAGAGAGTACACACGATATACATGGTTCACCCAATGTGAGCTACATTCACGGGAAAGCAGCCACTTAATGGCTTTAGTACTTCAAACAAGACGTAGGTTACAAAGGGATTATTCCCTTAATAGAGCTCCCGCCTTGTTTCACTCTCACCACCTCACACCCACCTTGTTACATCAACTTCACACTATAAAATGTGTGTAGAAATGGCCTCCTTTTATAGGCCAAAAGGGCTACCCTCTCTCATGAGGGGCAGCCATGTGTAGCCGTCCTTGTGTAGATAAGTCCAAATCTGACTCTCTAATCCCCCCATGTGTGGCTGCCTTGAGAAGACAAGTCCGCCTTTGAATTTGACCACCGGCCATTGAATTCGGCCACCGGCCACCGGTCATTGACTACCGGCCAACCGACCGGTCATTTTCCGACCACTTTCCGGTCGCCGTCCGTCCATAATATTCTAAAAAAAGAAATATTTTGGCGAACATGAAAAATTTGGTTTTCGGTGAGTTATTTTTGTTTCCAGCGAGTGATTTTTCTTCACGCACGATGGCTTCTCCTCATAACGGGGGCCTTATAAATGTGCGTATTTAATACAGGAAATTACAAGGGGTAAATCAAGCTCCATACTTAACACTGAAAGCAAAGGTTACAGGTTGTATCATCCGCAAACAAAGCATATTCTGGTTTCATGGGATGTAGTGTTTGTGGCAGATTCTGTTCAGCCCCCCTTGCTGTCATGTACTAGAGATAATAATGTAAGCTCACAGGACATTTATGACACTTTTTGTTGCCTCTTTTTAGTGGTGAAAGTTTGAATGTAAATTCCAATGAGGCAAATGTACAGTTATGGGGGTTTCCGAATATGTTACTGATCAGCCTATTACTGATGCAGATGTACATGATGTAATTGATGAGGAAAGGGCTGAAATGAGCAGTCTAGAGGTATGCCAAAATGGCTGGTGCATACATTGCGTGAAAGTAAATTGGATGCACCTTTGTCTAGTCATACTCGTTCAGGCTCTTGCCATGCATCTTATGCATCAAATTGTTATGCTCTGGGTGTGTCTAGCTTACATGATGTTGAGAAACCTCTGTCTTTTGATGAAGCACAAAATTCAAAAAATTGGATGGCTGCCATGCAATCAGAATATGATGCATTCATAGAAAATGACACATGGAATTTATGTGATTTGCCTCCTGGCAAAAAGGCCATTGGTACAAAGTGGGTTTACAAGTTGAAACGCAAGCCGGATGGTGAGATTGATCGCCATAAGGCTCGACTTGTTGCAAAGGGTTATGCACAGCAAAAAGGCATAGATTATGAAGAGACTTTTGCTCCCACTTATCATCTGACTATTGTGAATTTTCTATGTGCATTGGCAGCTCATTTTGGTTGGGATGTACATCAATCAGACATTGTTACTGCTTTCTTGAATGGTGACATATTTGAGGAAGTTTATGTAACACAGCCTTGCGGTTTTGTCAAGAAAGGACAAGAGGACAAAGTGTGTAGATGTAAGAAGGCTTTGTATGGGTTGAAGCAATCTTCTCGTGCTTGGTATGAGAAAGCTGACACTCATTTGGTCAAACGAGGCTTTCGTAATAGTCCAACAGAAAGCACATTGTATGTAAAGCGTGAGGGTGATGTACTTCTCATTGTGGTTCTTTATGTAGATGATTTGCTAATCACTGGACCAAATGAGAGATATATTGCTGAATTTAAGGCTGATCTGAATGCTACTTTCAAGGTAAAAGATTTGGGGCTGTTGCATCATTACTTGGGTATACAATTTAAGCAGTGTGATGGTGGTATTGGCTTTTGTCAGAAAAGTTACATAGAGACATTGCTATGTAAGTTTGGACTTGAGGATTGCAAACCTATTGCCACTCCCATGGAAACATGTTTTTGAAATTGAGTCTTCATGATGATGGTGATCCTGCAGATGTCACTCTTTACCAAACTGTTGTTGGATGCCTCATTTATGTATGCAACACGAGGCCGGATATTCAGTTTGTAGTCTCACAGGTCAACAGATTTATGCATAACCTAGGGTCTAAGCTTTGGTAGGCTGTCAAGAGGATTTTTCGCTACCTTAGCGGCACTTTACATCTTGGCTCGTTTTAACCCAAGGGGGGATCATTACCGCCAGACTTACATGATTTTTCGGACTCAGATTGGGCTGAGTGTTTTGACACGCGAGTGTCCACAAGTGGTTTTTGTTTCATGCTTGGCAGTTCATGTATATCATGGTTGTGCAAGAAGCAACCTACTGTGGCCACTTCTAGTTGTTGAGTACAGGGAAATCTTCACAGCTACGGTTGAGTGTGTATGGCTTAGATGCCTTATGAATGATTTGGGTATTGGACAGGACACTGCCAACACTATCTATACTGACAGTCAGAGCGCATTGGCAGTTGCGAGGAACCCAATTTTTCATGCTCGCACAAAGGACATTGAGGTGCATTACCACTATGTCAGGGAGAGGCTCTCAACATGAGAGATCAGCTTGACTTATGTGCCAACATAGGACAACCTTGTAGATCTTTTCACAAAGGCATTGTCTCGTGAGAAGCTCGAAGCTTTCCACAAAGCTTTGGGCTTACTCCCCTTTTGTGGACTGATCATGTCCTCAGGGCACGACACTTCCCTTTGCTCATGTGCCAACTCTCGTTCACCACATCACTCCAGGGGGGATTTGTTACCATATACATGTGGTAGTGATGTGTGTGAACACACAAGGACCACCGGTGCATTTTTACCCTCTTTAGGAGGTTTTTCCCCCCGTGCATTGTATATACGCCCATGACTCTAGGGCTATCTATCTTTTCATTGCACACTAACTAATAAACTCTCTGTTGTGTGCCTTGAGCTTCCTTCATCTTCTCCAAACTGTGTGTGTTTTCCTGCAACCCTAATTCCAACAAAATTTTGAGGTGTTTTTTCTCTCTTTGGTATCAAGAGATCTGTATTCATGAGGAATATTGACACTCTCTCAATTTTTTCTACCCTTCACAATTTCACTTTCATTTTATTTAATCACAAAAATGCATCCCCATTCACCCAAGATCATAAAATTTTATCATTGTCCTCTGCAAAGCTCTCAAGTCAAAGAACAAATTGTTGAAACGCTTAACCTTGATGTCTTTCTTCTTACCAATATATATATTATTGGTGTGGATAGGCTCTCCAAGCATCTTCATGACCCTCAAATTGGATTCTCAGACTTGCGTGTTGAACAGTTGAGGGCTTTGGTAGCAAGGAGCCCTTCAATCTTGAATGCTTCAAGTTTTTATTCATGATCTTGAACAACTTTTGGTAATCTGTCCTATTGATTCCAACTTTATCCATAGTCCCTTAAACTTCATTCTTGTCCAAGGTAGAACTGTGAAAAAATCCGTCGATGCATTTCTTCTTAGCCTTCTTAAACCTTTTCTCGCTCAATAGGTTCCCAACATGAATAGGTGGAATCACTTCACAAAATGATTGTGATGCACCTTTCATATTTCTTTGTGAACAATTTGGCTAAACTAAGGACCTAAGATAAACACAAACTAAGACTATAGCACCCAAAGATGCCAACTTGAAAAACAAAGACTACAATTTGAAAATTTAACCTCACTGCTTTGACTCTTCTATTGCAGTCTCCACCTTGTCAATGAGTCCAAGCTCTGTCCTTTTTGTCCTGGATGTATCCATAGTGATTATAATTTCTTTACCTTTTCCTTGTTTTCTTGAAGTTGATGTTTAAGAGAATCCTTGAATTGTTGTAGCAAATGGTTCTCTGGCTTAAAAATGTCCCTCTTTGCTACAAGGTTTTGTGCATAGATTGATAGCCCTTTTATGCCATCTCCTATAAATTTCATCAATGAAGAGCAGGTGAAGAATGGTGGGGTGCTTTTAGTGGTGGGTCTATGGGATACAATCTACCATCTATTCATAAGTCAATGTGCTTCTTTCTCTCTGATCTCATTGTTTCAACGACAGAAGGAGGAGTTTCACAAACTCTATTTTTCTTTTGCATAAAAAAACATTCAACTTTCAACTCAACATGGAGATGATAGATACCTCTCCTAAGCGGATTCATGGCTTCAATACCAAGGTCCAAGGTTGGATATGGGGAGGAAGATGATGAGTTGGATATGGCGTAGAGAAATGACAAAATGACCATGGAGAAGTTTTAAATTTGGACCAAAAGAGAAAATAAGTGCTTTGGGAGGGATTTCTTTTGGGAAAGGGAGACATTTGAAAACAACACTACATGTGAGCCCTCGAAAAGTGACATCCAGTGCACCCAAAAAAGGATGGAGGTTTTTCTCGAATTTTGACTTTTTAAATTTGTTGTCCATATTTTCAAAAATAAAAACTCTCTCTACTATTTTTTACAAAGTGGAAAAATGACCTCAAACTTCCCCCAATGTAAGCAGATCATATGTACGGCCTTGGTGATGTGATGGAAGCAGTGCAAACTTTGGTAGGTTAACCTGTGCACCAAATTAGTTATAAGGTATGGAGCTCTTTCAATCGCTTTTGAGGGTCCTCTATAAGCGCCACTAGCAAGCCTAGGATAAAGGTGCCAATAAAAAGGCTGGTCCCTATTGAAAGACCCATCAACCCCTAAATAATAAAATGATCTTGATCTAGATTAGAAGCACCAACATTTGAATGTTTGTGTGGTTAGCGTGGTCGGGGTAGAATCGTTGTGGCAAGATCTCGTGTTCAAGCGTTGTTGGCAACATTTCTCTAATTACCCTCTAGTGGTTTCATCATTGGACCTCATTGTTTTTAGCACAAGAACGTAAATTTATACGAACCTAAATTTTGTGTTATATGTGTCTGTGAAGCTCCACTCATGCTATTGTTTCTGCTGTGGATTGCTGATGTGCAACGCTTTCATTTGTGGCCTGACATAGATCTCCCAATTGTTACCTTTGTGATAGGGACATACTCGTTCATCTCTTAAAAAACATTTTATTAGGGAGATTCCTCCCCCCAACCAAAACCAATGAAACCCACGTTGGCTCACGTGACACATACGAAGAGAGAGAGAGAGAGAGAGAGAGAGAGAGAGAGAGAGAGAGAGAGAGAGAGAGAGGGAGAGAGCCCAACTGTTGTGGCGAGCTCTTGACCTGACAGGCTGAGCCGTGCAGACGTCCGCCTTGCGCGCGCGCGCGCACACACACACACACACACACACACACACACAAAGAGAGAGAGAGAGAGAGAGAGAGAGAGAGAGAGAGAGAGAGAGAGAGAGAGAGAGAGAGAGAGAGAGAGAGAGAGGCGCGCGCACACACACACACACACACACACATAGAGAGAGAGAGAGAGAGAGAGAGAGAGAGAGAGAGAGAGAGAGAGAGAGAGAGAGAGAGAGAGAGAGAGATTGCCTTTCATCCTTGCTGTGCTTTGAAACAGGAAGACGCCTTGCCTCTCGTCATGAACTCATGCGAGAGAGAGAGAGAGAGAGAGAGAGAGAGAGAGAGAGAGAGAGAGAGAGAGAGAGAGAGAGAGAGAGAGAGAGAGAGAGAGAGAGAGAGAGAGAGCTGTCACTGCCGTTTCCTATTTCTAGCAGGACTGTTACATCTAGATTCTATTTCATGCAGCTAGCCAATCCTCCCCTTTAAGTGCCACGGGGTCCCAACCATGGGTTCAATGGTCCATGAAAGATCAATCTGTTAAAACTAAACTCGGGATCCCCAGTTTAGGTTTTACCGGCCACGCGGGGCCTAATCTCGGGATGCCCCCCTCTCCCCAGCCGAGATTTGAACCCTCACCACTAGCTTGAGAGTTTGGGGCCTTAACCATCACGCCCGCATGCACCTTCTTGAAATAGATATGTTTTTTTTTATAAACTTAAACTTAAAACAATAGATTTCGACATAAAAACTAAACTCGAGATCTCGAGTTTAGTTTTTACACATTGACGGTCGAGAGCTGCAAGCGCCCTTAATTTTGCACAAGAACCATTGATCCCATGGTTGGGACCTCGTGGCAGTTAAAGCTGAAGCCAATCGACAGTTTTGGCTTGGAGAATCTTGAATTATTCTCCATTGAGTTGTTTTTTTGAAATTGCAGGCACATATTTGTTACTACTAAGGCTGGGTTCACAAGGCGCGATGGCAATAGGCGTCAACCAATAATTTTCGGCTAGGTGGAGTATCCTGTTCAGACAGGGCGGTGGAAGACTATAAAATCTGCTCCATGTCACGGCAAAGGAACATGATTTTTCTTCCGCCACCCCTGTGTGATCTTTCGACCCCCCCCCCCCCCCCCCCCCCGAAGTTCCTTCCGTCCTCCAGCTCAGCTCCCTACCCAATCTTCAGCATCCACGCACGCAAGAGCTCCTGACAGCCTTGAGCAATTCCGCCTCGCCTTGTGAACACCTGCCCGGTGGAAGCTTCCTTCTCTCCCACTTTCCGCCTGGAAGATTGCATGATTTTGGCTTTCTTCCACCGGCATCGTCTGAACCCAGCCTAACTTGAGAAATGATGCATGCGTGACCTCACTAGCGACACCGGCGAAGGTCAACAAGAGAAACATGGGACGCGGATGACGCAGACGAACGATGTATAACGGCTGCGGGATTCAAGGTCATCATTCTTGCCTTGTACGATGCGTTGTTTGCGAATGCGAGCACTATTCCCTCAGCTCTTGGGTGGGATCCTTATTTGGTGAAGCACATACGAGCAAATGGATTCTCACCTGCGCAGGCGGGGAATGCAGGCACTCCTAACCTCATCCATGTCATTGAAGATCCCACTCTACAATGGGGCGTCGATGCTCTGTGTTTCTTCCTTTCTGAAGCGCAGTATGAAGAGATCGTGAACCGCGACCTTCTTGCTACCATTCCGCCTGTCACCACTCTCTGCCTCTTCTATGTCCATCCTAAGTTTTTGGGTAGAATTCATTTCTGCAGAGTCTTACTCGCCTCCCCCAACTTCACTCACCTCCTTGTAACAGTTCTGGGTGGTAGACATGATCTTAGCATCAAGATGGATACCCAAGAGGCCTAATTTCAAACCTGCACCTTCCTCCACTCCCTCGCCATTGTCAATATGTCACGTTGCCAAAACGATCTAGTCTGGGAAGCTCCAGCAAGGGCTCTTGCATCTCACCCTTCCCTCACATCCTTAACTCTCTTCGGAATCACCCCAATTTCGTCCTTTAACGCGATCACTCATCTTTTCTCCTCTGCTTTTGAGAGTAATCCTCAGTTAACCTCTCTGTCTTTTCTCTCTCTCTCAGTACTTCTGAATCTCAGTTTCCACCTCCACATCTGCTGCACCTGCTAAATGGTGATGACGCCTGAAAGGCAGTTCTTGATGGCCTCAGACGACATGGCACTCTTCACCAAGTAAGATTTGATGGCACGGCCTTAGCATATGATGATGTAATTGCTGCACAGCTCAAGAAGAATGCAGAACAAGCCAATCGAACCAGGTTGTTCAAGGCTGAGGGTTTCAAGCAAGTGCGCCCTTCCACTGTTCGGCTCTACCTATGTGGCCTTCCCCTCTCAGGTATGCGCACGCAGAGTATCTACAAGCAACTAGTTGCTTTGCTTTATTTCTTAACAGCCTTGTGTACTGACACACTTTTCTTTCATTTCATATTCTGCGTTGCAGGAAAGACCTCAGGAGCAAAGGCTCACTTCACCCATGGTCACGCCTCAAAGATAGGAAATTATCTGAGCGAACACGTGGCATTGATGTAACCATCATCAAAAGCCAACTAGATCATCAGAGGATCTCAATATGGGACATGGCTGGCCAATTGGAATATCACTCTTTCCATGACAGCATGCTTCCGGATCTGGGTGATCTTGCCATTCCCTCTTTGTTCTTGTTTGTTTGGAATCCCTTCAAAACAAATGAAAAGGGCCAACTTTTGCGAGATGCACGGAGTGGTAGATTAGTTTTGAAGCGCTTGGACGATTTCATGGATGATTTCAAGTATTGGCTTAAGTTCTTAGCTTCTAAGATTCCCAAATCCAATGTCCTCAAACCCAACGTGTTGGTTGCGGTGACGAGGGCAGATCTTGGTCTCCCAAACATGAAAGCAGAGCTACAAACTGATTTTGAGTCACTACAAGTGGAGTTTGAAGAGTATATTCATTTGGACATGGAAGGTTCTTCCAGGTGGATGCCATGGATCCCAAGACTGTGACAAGGCTCGGATCTCATCTCTTAAAGTGCACCAAAGCTATCCTTGAAGAGGCATTTAATGATTTTAGTATTTGTGACGATGCAAGAAACCTTTTTGTAGGTTGGACTCGAAAAGGGAAGATCCCTCCTTTGATTACCAAAGAGAGGTTCTTTTGCCTAACCCATCAGGAGTTGGACATCCATGAAGAGATGTGTGAGGCAGTTGCACGCTCTCTTAACAGTTCCGGGGATGTGATTTTTTTACCAACCCTTGCGCTTGTGGTCATGGATACAAAGTGGTTTTGTCAAAAGATCATGGGAGACATTTTACACTTTGATGTTAAGTCTGCTGGCACATGTACTCAACAGTTGTCTAACGGCTTTTTTAGGCTCCGTTACTTAGAGAGTCTTTTAGAGGAGGAGCTGATCAGCTTGGGACATGGTAGCAAGTGGAGGTTTTCAAGGACCAGGTACATGGAGCCATTTGTTAAAGTTGCCCATGTGTGTCTCCGTGTATAGCTATGAGTATGATAGTATAATCTTGTATGTTGACCTTTCAGGAAAGCGCACAATAATTAGGAATCTATAGCGGTTGCAGGAGGTGATTTAGTGAAGCTGTTGATTGGTTTGCAACTAGCTTGCCCCAAAGATTATACTCAAGAAGACTCTGACATTTTCCTTCCAGCAAGTCTTTGTGGGAAGGTTAGGGAGGGCCTTTTGCTAGAGAAATATTTGAAGCTTGATGGATGCAACCCATCATATGTGGGGAGAAGATTGACCGTGAGAGATTCCAAACGCACATTCCTTACACCAGGAATTTTTCCCCGGCTCCAGGTGAAATTCATGATCTCATCTTTATGTTCTGGAGTAAGAGAGAAAGAGTGCTCTTTTAACTAGCTTTTCTGAAGTTTTGCAGGTAACATTTCACAACATGCTCACCAAAAATGGAATAAATGTGGACCTTCAGCAGGACGTCATGGCATTTGCCGAAGCAGGTTCAAGAGTCCTCGTAGAGTTCTGTACCTTGGAAGGAAGAGAAAACTTTATAGACATTTTGGTCTGCTCTCTACGCACATCAGAAGAAGCTTTGGAGTGGGTCCATGAGAAGGTGATAGCTGAAATGATGAAGGTGTTTGCAGACCCCAGAGGGATTCCGGGAGTTGACCTCATGCATTCTGTGATACAGCCAGCCTGTATAAGAGGACTTGTGGAGGCAAGCCAAAGACAAGCCATTCCCATACAAGTTTTGAGAGGTATTATGAGGGAACATTTAGAGAAGAATGGGGCAAAGCTTCTAGGTGATGGTACTAAAATTGTACTGGCAGACTGAGCCCTTGGTAGACGATGATGTGGTGAGGTTGTTGGGGGAGGCAGAAGTTGTCAAGATTATGGGAGCATACATGAGTGTTGAGTGAAGCTGCAAAAGATGTCGTGGATCTACCTGTTGAAGAGAAAAGTAGCAAACAAAAGAAGCCCGAGTTTGGTACCACCGAATCCCAGAAGCAGATGGAGGCCTTGCACAACTTGATGGAGGCTGGCTATAAAATGACTTGTGAAATGAGAATGGATGTAAAGGAGATAAAGGCGGGCATGAAGCGCCTGTCTCGGCGAGTTGAAGACCTGCGCAGTGCCGTACTTCCAAGACTACGCGAGCTATTCACATTTGTAAAGGAGGGAGAAGGAGGCAAGCTCCCAAGGATGTTTGTTTTAACTGAAGATCATGGGCTTGTGCGCAGAGTGGTATGCAGAATGGTTCCTGGTCTCCACAAGTTGCAGCTGGAACTTCTATGCGAATGCCGTCATGAACAAGCTCATTTGGTGGACGGGCAGAGCGGTTTAAGCATAACGACACTCAACAATGGGCTTCTCAAGCGTGGCCTACCTTACATCAATGGATTCTTGAAGGTCGCATATGCAGCAACCAAGATTGGTGCCCATATTGCTGCTGGTTGTAATGACCTCATTCCTGACTTCACTAAAGTACTGGCTGATATTGCAGATGATCCCGAATTTGGCCCTTCCGCTAGGTATGGCATGCTCTTTTTCATTCCATTGGATTCTCAGCACTACATTGAGGACTCATTTCAAGTGTTAAAATGTTGCAATGCTGCAGGATCGATTTAAGGAGCGGCCAGCAATGGCTTTCTGATGTCCTCCTTCAGTACGATTGCAATAGCGGTAAGCAGATCCATGCACATTTCGGGCTCCGTCGTATTCGATATGCTGATTCAGCAGTTGCATGGGTGTGTGACAACCACTACTCAGAAGGTGAACCTTGCCCCACATGAACTGAGATAGTGCCAGAAACGTTTGCTGATAGGCCTTTTAGTTCACAAGAGGCTGCATGCTGTATCATCTGAAGCATTCCTTTTCGCTCAAAGAGACTTGAAACCACAACCCTCTGAAGGGAGTAGAGTTCAAGACTAAAGAGCAGAGATTTTAGTTTCTTAGAAAGGTTATAGTGTTCCTCTTATCAAGGGCATTGATATTTCACATATGTACATTGATGTGTCTCATAGGCTGAGTTTGGCCTTTAGAAGAAGACGTTAATAAAAGCTTTCTTTCTTTCTCCAGGACAGTTTTAAATCAAGAAGTACATGTGCTTCCCCTGGTTTGATCATAGTGCCAAGAATTGGGAGTCATATAAAGGAACTCAATACCATGGCTGATCAGCAAGACATTTTACTTCGAACAAGAGAGCCTGTAACATGCGCGTGTAACGATGTTAATCCCTAGGGTGACTCCACCAATCAATTTAGATATGGAGCAAACTAGGAAGGGGGGAGTTTCCTTGCTGTATATGATGTACCATTCTGCAAGGCTCTATTAGGAGCTCTTGTTTTCTTAAGTCCATTTTGACTGTTTTGAAAGTACCAATTAGGAGCTCCAAGCTGCTAAGGACATGTGAGACTAAATTCAACATGGCGCCATGCACAACAATCCCTTCCCCCCGCCCTGCAATGGCGGGGGCAGCTCCAACCGATCCTCCACAAGCTTCCTTTGCTGACTCGCCTCTTATGGCCCGTGCCTTAGAGTTTTGTTGCACAAAAAGCTCGCCAACTCTTCTTTGGACTCAGAGGCAGGTCAGTTCTCTCTCTTCCTTAAAAGCTTCTTCTTCTCTCTCTCTCTCTCTCTCTCTCTCTCTCCCCTTCTTCTTCTTCTCTCCGTCTTTGCTTGTTGGCACAGCCTTTCTCTAGAAAGGGAGGGTATATGTTAAGGTAATTTCAACCCCTGTACAATGGAGCACCCTTCAAATTGTTAGAAGGTATTTCTTGGCACTGCCTTTCGACAGAAAAGGAGGGTGTATGCCGAGGGCATTTCAGTCCGTGTACAACGGAGCACCCTTCAAAATTTTAATTTTTTAATTCTTCTATAATCTATAATCTCTCTTCTTCTTCTTCTCTCTCTCTAGCGCACACACACACACACATAAAAGGTCTTGAGTTCAACTCTCCTCGTCGGATCAATCTTTAAGGTTCCTTGGGATAGTTTCCTACGACGTTAAGATACTCTTCTTCTTCTCTCTCTCTCTCTCTCTCTCTCTCTCAAAGCGAAGTGAAAAGCAGTGCCAATATCCATCTATAAACGCCTTGTTTTTCATCTCTTAATCCATAGTGTCTCTCTCTCTTCTTCTCTCTCTCTCTCTCTCCCTCTCTCTCTCCCTTCAATTGAGTGCCAACTTTTGTCTGGAGACGCTTTGTAAATCTCTCCTCTTTTCTTCTCTATTTGACCTACCCAAAGGGCTAAGGTCTTAGAGGTCACTTATCTTTTTGCTAATGCAACATAAATAAAATTTTAGAATTAAATTTTTATGTGCTTTAAAAAATACCACTATCATGATTGAGCTTTTTGTTTTTCATAGATTGTTCTCTCTCTCTCTCTCTCTCTCTCTCTGTCTTGTTTGCAAACCCTAGATCCATAGTCTCCCCCAGGTGATGGGCAGCCGGGGGGGGGACGTTAGTACCCAAGGTATGCCCTACTACAACAGTGTTCTACAGTTCACGCTAACAACAACCCACGGCATTCAACAGTTTGCGCTCAAGCTTAGTACACAAGCGTCATTCGTCCGTCAGCAGACCCGTTAATCTTCGTCAGTAGCGGCTCAATTGGTCGACATACCTGTCTACTGTAGCGCCGTCACTCACAGTAGTAGGCTCTATTTGGCAGTGCATTTAGCCTCCCACTTGTTCTTGCTCTGAAATCGACTCTATTGCCTTTGTGAATCTATTGCCGGTGGTGCGAACAGAGAGTTGTCGGTATCAAGCTGTAGGTTTCAACAGGGCGAAGGTTGTTGTTAAGTATGGAGCCTGATTTACCCTTGTAATTTTTTGTGGTAAAAGCGCACATTTGTAAAGCCCCCATTATGAGGAGAAGCCATCGTGCGTGAAGGAAAATCACTCACCGGAAACCAAAATTTTCACGGACAAGAATTAGGGGCAACTTTAAAGGCCTCGGGGGCGGAGGTCCCTGAGACTTTTTTTTTCGCCGGAATATTCCTTTTCGCCGGAATATTATGGCCGGACGGCGGTCGGAAAGTGGTCGGAAAACAACCAGTCGGTTGGCCGATGGCCGGTAGTCAATGGCCAATGGCCGGTGGTCGGAAGTCAATGGTCGGTGGCCGGTGGTCGGAAGTCAATGGCCGGTGGCCGGTGGCCGAATTCAATGGCCGGTGGCCGAATTCAAAAGCGGACTTGTCTTCTCAAGGGCGGCCACACATGGGCGGATTGGAGGGTCCGATTTGGACTTATTCGCACAAGGGCGGCTACACATGGCTGTCTCTCATAAGAGAGGGCAGCCCTTTTGGCCTATAAAAGGAGGCCATTTCTACACACATTTCATAGTGTGAAGTTGATGCAACAAGGTGAGTGTGAGGTGGTGAGAGTGAAGCAAGGCGGGAGCTCCATTAAGGGTATAATCCCTTTGTAAACTACTTCTTGTTTTGAAGTACCAAAGCCATTGAGTGGCTGCTTTCCCGTAGACGTAGCCCACATTGGGTGAACCACGTATATCGTGTGTACTCTCTCTCTCTCTCTCTCTCTCTACACTATAATCTCGTGTATATAAATTTGTCTCTCTCCATTAAGTAATCTACTCAATTATCTATTTAGCTACGTTTTATTTCCTAACAACTGGTATCAGAGCAAGGTTTGCTCGTAGCTAAATTATCTCAAGGAAAGGATTCCTTGAATTGAGTGGGAGTTATGGCGGAGGAGGGGAAGCTCAAGATTGAGAAGTTCAACGGCAAAAACTACCAACATTGGAAGATGCAGATTGAAGACTATCTCTACCAGAAGGACCTCTATTTGCCACTAGGCGGTCTTGCGAAGAAGCCCGCAACAATGGCAGATGAAGCATGGATTGTCCTTGACCGAAAGGCACTGGGAACAATCCGGTTAAGCTTGGCGTCAACGGTGGCCTTCAATGTTTCGGAGATGAAGACCACGGAGGACTTGATGAAGTCACTTGACGACTTCTACGAGAAACCATCGGCATCCAATAAGGTATTTCTTATGAAGCGCTTGTTCAATCTAAAGATGGCAGAGAATGGTTCAGTTGCAGAACACCTAAATGACTTTAACACAAACATAAGTCAACTTCGATCAGTGAAAATCAATTTCGATGGCGAAGTGCGAGCTCTCCTTATACTATCATCTCTACCGGATAGTTGGGACAGCCTTGTGATGGCTGTAAGTAATTCTATCTCTGGCACAAATACTCTTAAGTTTGATGATGTTGTGGGTGTTCTTCTAAGCGAGGAAATGCGAAGGAGAAGCACAGGAGAATCATCAAGTGCTGCACTATCAGTGGAAACAAGAGGAAGGCCTAAGGAGAGGTTCAAAAACCAAAAGGGTCGTGATTGCTCAAGACGGAGCAAATCACGAACAAAGTCAGTTCTTGAATGTTGGAACTGCGGCAAGAAGGGCCACATCAAGAAGGATTGCTGGTCCAAGAAGAAGAAGGAGACAGAGTCTCAAGACAACAAGCCAACATCGGAGGCCAATGTGGCAGGTAAAGTAGAGCAAGATGCTCTAATTCTCTCATTAGACAATGTGTCTAATTCCTGGATAGTAGAATCCGGGGCTTCATTCCATGCGACACCACACAAGCAACATTTCCAAGACTACACCAAAGGTAATTTTGGGTATGTATACTTGGGAGATGATGAAGCTTGTGAGATTGTCGGCAAAGGTACAGTTTCTATCAAAACTGCTAACGGAAATGAATGGAAGCTTAAAGATGTTAGGCATGTTCCTTCTCTTCGCAAAAATTTGATCTCTACAGGACAATTGGACGATGAAGGTCACAACATTGCATTCGGAAACAAACGGTGGAAGATCTCAAAGGGATCTTTGGTGGTTGCCAAGGGTGAAAAGTCAGTACACTTTACTTATGTGCTGTTAGCACGCAACCTTCAGCTTGTGCAGCAACTACAGAAGTTGACAGTGCGGTGTGGCACTACCGACTTGGGCATATGAGTGCCAAAGGAATGCAAATCCTTCAAACAAAGAAGCTTCTACCAGGTTTGAAAGAAGTGGACTTAGAGTTATGTGAAGATTGTGTTTATGGTAAACAAAAGAGGGTAAAATTTCAAAAATCAGGAAATGAAAGAAAAAATAAAAAACTTGAGTTGGTTCATTCTGATGTTTGGGGTCCTGCAAGTACACCATCACTTGGTGGCTCATTGTACTATGTAACATTCATAGACGATGCGACTAGAAAAACATGGGTTTATGTCATGAAGAATAAATCCGATGTATTTTCCATATTTCAAAGGTGGAAAGCCTTTGTGGAGAATGAAACAGGTACCAAGGTTAAATGCCTCAGATCCGACAATGGAGGTGAATATTGCAGCCAAGCTTTTGAAAGCTTTTGTGCTAGCAATGGAATTCGGAAGCAAAGGACAACCCCAAGGACACCTCAACAAAATGGGATTTCGGAAAGGATGAACAGGACAATTATGGAACGAGCACGAAGCATGCGGCTACATGCAGGCCTACCGCTTGAACTTTGGGCGGAAGCTGTAAGTACGTCTGTGTACTTAATCAATCGGTCACCCTCAACGGCATTGGATGGGGGAGTTCCAGAAGAGGCATGGACAGGTAAACCGGTGAATTATGCATTTCTCAAAGTGTTTGGGTGTGAGGCTTTCATGCACATAGATAGAAGCCTAAGATCAAAGTTAGATGCAAAGTCCAAAAAGTGTTTCTTCATTGGCTATGGAGAAGGAGACTTTGGGTATCGCCTATGGAATCCTGAAGATGGTAAAATCTTAAGGAGTAGGGATGTAATTTTTAATGAACAAAATATGTACAAAGATTACTTGGAAAGAAAACAAACAAAAGAAACAGGTGATGAGTACATGGAGCTTGAGGACGGTGAAGACTCAAGGACTGCAAACGGTGACAATGTGCAAGAACATCAACCAAATGAGGAGCCTCAACCTATTCCCTGAAGATCTACAAGAGCAAGTAGACCTCCAGAAAGGTTTGTTCCTTCCTTCAACCATCTCTTGATCTCAGATTCTGGAGAGCCGGAATCATATGAAGAAGCTATGCAACATGAATCCAAAGAAGAATGGACGAAGAGCATGCAAGTGGAGATGGACTCACTACATCAGAACCAAACATGGGAGTTGGTTGAGTTGCCTAAAGGTAAGCGGGCACTTCAAAACAAATGGGTGTACAAGATAAAGGAAGAAGAAGGTGGGAAGAAAAGGTACAAATCTAGGCTTGTGGTAAAAGGTTTTTCTCAAAAGAAAGGTATTGACTTCAATGAAATATTTTCTCCTGTTGTAAAAATGAACTCAATTAGGCTTGTCTTAAGCCTTGTGGCTGCTCATGATCTAAATCTCGAGCAAATGGATGTAAATACGGCATTCCCTCACGGTGACTTAGAGGAGGAAATCTACATGCTTCAACCAAAGGGGTATGAAGTAAAAGGTAAGGAGAAAATGGTTTGCAGATTAAAGAAGAGCTTGTATGGTTTAAAGCAAGCATCAAGACAATGGTACTTGAAGTTTGATCGATGGATGTTGGATCATGGATTCACAAGATGCAACTCGGATCACTGCGTCTACACGAAGAATTTGGGAGATGGGAAATTCATCATCCTAATGTTGTATGTTGATGACATGTTGATTGCAAGTGCTAACATGCAGGACATCAAAGACTTAAAAGAGGAGCTGTCCAAATCTTTTTCAATGAAAGATTTAGGTGCTGCAAAGAGGATACTTGGTATGAAAATATCAAGGGACAGGACGAAGAAGACAATAAAGCTATCTCAAGAAGATTACATCAAGAAGGTACTAGAAAGGTTTGCAATGCAAAATGCAAAACCAGTTTCTACACCTTTGGCTGGTCATTTTAAACTAACGAAGGATATGTGTCCAAAGACACAAGAGGAGATAGCCTATATGTCTAAAGTTCCATATGCTGCAGCGGTAGGTTCTCTAATGTATGCTATGGTCTGGACAAGGCCAGACATTGCACATGCAGTGGGAGTTGTGAGTAGGTTCATGGACAACCCAGGTAAAGAGCATTGGCAAGCTGTGAAGTGGATACTTAGGTATCTAAAAGGGACAACAACAAATGCTTTGTATTTTGGAGGAACTGATATTTTTCTAGAAGGGTATGCTGATGCAGATATGGCAGGTGACAAAGATACTCGAAGGAGCACTACTGGCTATGTGTTCACGGTTGGAGGCACAGCAGTAAGCTGGGCTTCAAAGCTGCAGAAAGTGGTTTCACTTTCTACCACGGAAGCAGAGTATGTAGCAATGACGGAGGCAAGCAAAGAAATTCTGTGGCTTCACAGATTCTTAGAAGAGCTTGGATTCAAACAAGACAATTGTGTCTTATACAGTGATAGCCAAAGCGCTATCCATCTTGCGAAGAACTCAGCCTTTCATTCAAGGACAAAGCACATTGAGGTGAGATATCACTTCATACGCACTCTTTTGGAAGAGGGACAACTAAAGCTAGGAAAGGTGCATACAAGTGAAAATCCTGCAGACATGTTTACAAAGGTGGTCAACAAGGAGAAGTTGAGCTTTTGCTCATCTTCAATCGGCATTCAAGGATAAAAAGCCAGAATGGAAAGCAGTCACAGGTTTGGTTTGGAGATCAGTCTCCAAGTGGGAGATTGTTAAGTATGGAGCCTGATTTACCCTTGTAATTTTCTGTGGTAAAAGCGCACATTTGTAAGGTCCCCATTATGAGGAGAAGCCATCGTGCGTGAAGGAAAATCACTCACCGGAAACCAAAATTTTCACGGACAAGAATCAGGGGCAACTTTAAACTCCGCCCCCGAGACTTTTTTTTTCGCCGGAATATTCCTTTTCGCCGGAATATTATGGCCGGACGGCGGTCGGAAAGTGGTCGGAAAACAACCGGTCGGTTGGCCGATGGCCAGTAGTCAATGGCCAATGGCCGGTGGTCGGAAGTCAATGGCCGGTGGCCGGTGGTCGGAAGTCAATGGCCGGTGGCCGGTGGCCGAATTCAATGGCCGGTGGCCGAATTCAAAAGCGGACTTGTCTTCTCAAGGGCGGCCACACATGGGCGGATTGGAGGGTCCGATTTGGACTTATTTGCACAAGGGCGGCTACACATGGCTGTCTCTCATAAGAGAGGGCAGCCCTTTTGGCCTATAAAAGGAGGCCATTTCTACACACATTTCATAGTGTGAAGTTGATGCAACAAGGTGAGTGTGAGGTGGTGAGAGTGAAGCAAGGCGGGAGCTCCATTAAGGGTATAATCCCTTTGTAAACTACTTCTTGTTTTGAAGTACCAAAGCCATTGAGTGGCTGCTTTCCCGTGGACGTAGCCCACATTGGGTGAACCACGTATATCGTGTGTACTCTCTCTCTCTCTCTCTCTACACTATAATCTCGTGTATATAAATTTGTCTCTCTCCATTAAGTAATCTACTCAATTATCTATTTAGCTACGTCTTATTTCCTAACAGTTGTAAGGTGTGAGCTTTGTCCTAGTGTCTTAGAGAATGAGTCAAGGAGAGAAGAGTGGAATTATCCCACATGGAGTGGTGCAAGACTGAAGAGCTACTTAAAGCTCGTTTCATGAATGAATAAACACAACTCTATTTTGCATTACATCTCCCTTGTTTATGGTGAGTTTGTGATGGTTTAACAAATACTTAAGATCGTGTTTATGAGTCCAAGTTAATTGATCTTGGAACCTAATTCGTTTGAGCGATAATCTAGCCAACACACTCACTTGTGTGCACGATGTTTATTTTTTATCCACCCTAGCTAGCACGATTCCATTCCCATCAAGTGGTATCAGAGCCATGGGTATGCTAGCTAGGTTTGCTATTATGTATTTGCATGTTTGTACAATTAGCATTCCTTAATCATAATTAGCTAGATCCATTAGGTTTGTTGTTCTATTGCATTTGTTTTTCAATAAAGCCTGATTGCACAACACAAGTGGGAAAGAAGCACTCGTTCGAGGGGAGGATACGAAGACAAAAACCATGTAGCAGTTGAAGACAAAGCATTGGAGAAGACGAAGGTGCTCTTGGATTAGAGCAAAGCAGACATGTTTCACAATTTTGCTCTTGGATTAGAGCACTGTTTTTGCTCTTGGATTGGAGTATTATGCTGTTTGTCTCCTAGATTGGGGATGTATGTAGTCTGTGATCTTCGATTAGAGTATTGTCAAGGGGAGGATACCTCTTGTATTGATATCCACAGTGGATAAAGAATCTTCTTGTATTCCTTCTAGTTCAAATCTCAAGGGGGGGATTGTAAGGTGTGAACTTTATCCTTGTGTCCTAGAGAATGAGTCAAGGAGAAAAGAGTGGAATTATCCCACATGTAGTGGTGCAAAGTTGTAGAGCTACTTAAAGTCTCATTTCATGAATGAATAAACACAACTCTATTTTGCATTATATTTCCCTTGTTTATGGTGAGCTTGTGATGGCTTAGCAAATACTCAAGATCGTGTTTATGAGTCCAAGTTGATTGATCTTGGAACTTAATTCACTTGAGTGATAATGTAGCCAACACACACTCACTTGTGTGCACGATGTTTATCTTTTATTCACCCTAGCTAGCACGATCCCATTACCATCAAAGGTGAAGGCTAAGATTCAAAGTTGCTTCAACATTCCTTTTTGAGATTTAGGTCATTCTTAGACCGTGTTTACATAGAAGTTAAGGCCAATGCGGTGCCGAACATGTCTTTTGGTACTCCAATCTCTCGCACAAGCAAGAGTTTTCTTGCGATGGAAGCTGCGCCAAGGAAAGACCCCATCACTCGACAAGAAGCAAGGATTACAGATCTGGAGGCTAAGGTTCAAGAACTCATTGAGGAGAATGAAAAATTAAAGGAACGTTAACGTAAACTTGAGGATGGAAAATTAGAGAGCCAAGCTCTGCTTGCAAAAGCATAGAAATTCGAATCCTCCCTTGCCGAGAGTGTCATGGTGGTCCAAAAGAAATCTCACGAGACAGCGCATAAAAAGATTGATCGATACAAAGATACAAGCGGCCTTGCAAGAGTGCCGACTACAAGAATCTCTTAGCCTCAAGGTCAGAATTGGGGGGCTCGACTCACCATGGTGCACTGACAAGGATACCCTTGAAGAAGCAACCACCAAACTTAATGACATTCTTCAACCAATTCAGATCAAACCCGAAACCATTTCTTGGATCAACGACACACATAGGCATGTGCCACCCAAGCACTATATTCTCACTTTCAAGGACAAAGAGGAGCGGATCAAGTTGCTAGCCAATCCTGAGTCTTGAAGGGAACAAAGCTTTGGATCGGCGAAGAATTAACCGGCGAGGCAACTCAAGATGAAAGCAAACACACTCAAGAGTATATGTATGTATATATATGTATGTATGCATGTATGTGTATATATAACATTTATAGCAAGATCCATCCCCTACGTTCCTTTCTCTCTAGCCACTTCATGGAGTTTCAATAGCCACCCTCATATCCACAATCTTGAATCATTGAGAGTCACAACATAAAGCATCTAAATGTTTAATATGGTTCTATAAATTATACTTCACTTTTGTGCATGATATTACAATCCATCTCTCTCTATGTGTGTGTGTGTGTGTGTGTGTGTAAAAACAAACATACATACATACATACATATATATATATATATATATATATATATATAAACTTCTTCATGTGCACTTTGATTTTGGTGATCCATAGCTCCATTTAAGAACACGTTGGTCTCTATGCATCGATGTAAAAATAAAAAATTCTTGAGCAGTGGAAAGCTTTCTTCAACAACATTTTTGAAGTAAACAGGTTTGGAAACTTGACTCTCATGTCTTATTTTGTATGCAAAGTCTTGTGGAACTTGTAAGAGTTCTTTTTCTTCAACAAGGTTCACAACAATTGCAACAAATGATCGAAAATCTTATAAAAATGAAAATAGTAATATACAACTCCACCAGCCACATTAAAAACCATGATAATGGCATACTTGATATCGTTGCAAGAGACCATAAACAAGTAAGGTGAAAACTTATGGGCACTTGCAATGGAAAATGGTGCGTAAAGGGTTCTTGTTGTTGAAAATGAATATTTCAAGAGGACACTTGAGATGTAAACAATGCGTTGGATTTAACTTGAAAAGAATGTAAACTCTCTTTTGTGGGCTTGAATGCTTTGAAGGAGCGCATGCGTAAAGTAAAGTATGACCATGTGTTAAAAGATGAGAAATTTGACACCATGAGTTGTGATGTATACAATATGAAAATTGTATGCACAAATAAGTCTTTGACTCATGTAAGTGTGTGTTAGCAATGTGGTTCCAATTTCTTTTTCATACAACTTATGGCCCAAACAAAGAATGTCGAGAATGTGGATGCAGAGGAATTGAAGGAATGAGAGCGACGTTCCAAGGACATTGTTATTCGTGAAATTTCCAAATAGAAATCGAAAACCCCTCTTTTTCTTACCATTTTTAATAAAGATACCTTCAAAACCCAATGTGATATGTGGAGTTACGGATTATGAAACACATAGAATGGATAAGGAAGGAGATTCTTGCTTGGGAGAACGAGCAATCGTATGCACCATTCCAAATAAGGCCAAGCAAAATATTATCCTAAAAAATAATTGGATTTAAATGAGAAATATATATTGTTTTGTATGTGAAGATCAAACTATTATATAACAAAATGTGCATCGCAAGGTATATGAAGATAGAAATAAAAAAAACAAGGACATGTCTTATGAAGAAAACATGTCCAAAGAGGAGACGAATCCCTCAAGCATATAGGAACGTAGGGCTGAGTTACAAATGAAAGTATGATTTAAAAATTGCAATGGATACCCATGGAATGTAGATAAACTAACTAGCAAAAGTGATGTTGTACTTCTTGTTGACACTTGAGAGCATGATGCACAAAGGTTTAATGGGCCGAAGGAATAAAATGTACATTCATTGATGTGGTTAAATAATCTCAAGCAATGAAGAGAGCAAATAGGGGTAGCATATATCATTAAGAAAAGGTTGGAAGATTTTGTATCAATTGTAAAAGACGACAATGACAAATGTTATGCATGGCTACAAATTATGACACAAAAAGAACACCCATTTTTGTAATCGATTGCTACATTTTTCATTATGATAATCATTTTTTTGCTTGCAAGAGTAGAGATCAGACATTTATTTATTTAAAGGAGGAAGTTACTTATTTGAAAGGAAAAAGTGATATTATTATCTTTGAAGATACGAATGTTTGCATAGAAACATTACAACATGATAAACAACAATTTGATATGCCATACATTTCAAAGGAGTTGAAGAAACTTCATTTCTATGATCGCACTTCAATAAATGAGAAAGAGCCGTAACATAGATAACTACTTTTACACATGTGCAATAGTACATGTGTGTTCATTTCCAATGGTGTATCCTTATAAAGCATGTCCATGGTATCAATAAAGGTAGATCATGCAAAAAATGGTTTGCTAAAGAGTGTCAAGATGCTCAAAATCCCTTGATAAAACTAAATGCAACTATGGACAAAGATAACTATCAGAGTCATTTGCATGTATACAAAGCAGTGATTCAAAAGAAGAGAAGAACATGGAAAGTCAAGTTCAATTTTTCAGTCCAAGAAAAACAAGTGCATGTAAAAGAATTTGGAAAAACTTGAAGGATAAGGAGGTTGAGAGTTTTAACAACTTTAGTTTTATGGATATGTACATACATTGTAAGCAACTATATGAGCAACCAACTTGAAGGATAAGCGGGTTGAGAGTTTTGACAACTTGAGTTTTATGGATACGCACGCATTGTACAAAACTATATGAGCAACCAAACACTGGAAAGAAGGCAATTTATGGTTCACTCTTATGTATGCCCTCTTTTCTTAGTATTGAGGATGTGTGTGGTGGACTTGAAAAGTTAGCCACTCGCAAAGTAGGATATCTCCAAAATATCAAACAAAAAATGATTAAATGGATGGGAGATGTATCACATCATTGTATATGTGATCTATTCAATCTGCACTTCGAATGATATGCCTTGTGGTTGGAGCACGAATTGGGTTAAGCTTTTTTATAAAGGAGGGGATGTAAAGAATGTAAATAATTACTGGACCATAATGATTGGGTCTCTTCTTAGAAAGTTGTTTGGGTGCAAAATGGAGAAATTGAATGAATGGGTTGAAAAGAAGGCAAACATACAAAAGGATAAGCGGGTTTCTGTCAATGTCACAACACCATTGACCAACTTGTCACTCTTCATATTCTCATGAAGGAAAATTGGTTGAAAGAAGGCAACCGATTGTATTGTTGCTCTATGGACTTCAAGAAAGACTTTTTATGATTTCATGTAGCAATTTGTGGAGAAAGATGGAATAACTCCAAGTACTAAGTGAGTTCATGCTTGATTCTATGAAAATGCGATATATCAATTGTGCATGAGAGAAGGATTTTCAAATTTTTTTGCAAGCACTATTGGGGTTAAACAAGGATGTCTATTGTCACCAACTCTCTTTGGTCTATGCATTGATTAAGTAGAACAAATGGTACTTGACTTCATGCAACAAGAAGGCATTTAAGAGGTTACTGTTTGCAAAGTGGTAATCATACCTTTGTTGTATGCATTGATATAGTGCTTCTATCACACACTTTAGAGAATTCATAAAATATTATAGGTTTCCTTGAGAAGTTTTGCTTGCATAATGGGCTGATTGTGATTGAGTCCAAATCAAAGATCATGCTTGCGGAAATCAACCGTAAAGAGAAGCCATGCATTGTGTACAACAATGAGACACTTGAAATTGTTGAGAGCTGTGAGTACCTTGGCTTGAAGGTTCCACTCAATAACAAGTGGCATGAATGCGTTATGCATCATCTGGAAGTTGGAAAGAGAGCGTACTATGCATTTGAGAACATGTGTAATGCTAGGGATGTCAAATGTTGGGGTTTCAAGAAGTACCTTTTAGACACATTGTTGACACCGGTTCTTCTTTATGGAGTTGAAGTGTGGGACGTGAGTATCTCATAGTCTACTTGGAAAGAGTTTGAGAATGTCCAAAAGTGTTTTCTTACAAACTTTTTCCAAGTTAAAACACAAACACCCTATATGCTCCTACTTCTTGAGTCGGTGTCTCTTTCAATTGAGGTTATGGGCATGGAAAGAGTTGTGGAGTACATGATAAAGATGCATCAAAACCCCTTATAACTTTCTACAATTATATGAGAAGAAAGAAAAAGAGTTCAAAAGACACATAAAAGAAAGATCTTGAGCACTAGACACATGCAAGCCATAAAGAAGTGGTTTGGGACATGGGATCCAATACACTTTCTACATGATGCAATAGATTCCCAAGTGAATTAAGCTTTTCTATAATGCCAATGTATTACAATTTGGGAGGAATTTGGTGGGTTGGTGTGCTTCATACATTACACCACCCCTATTGCCCCCAACTACAAAACCATGTTCTTTGTTGAAAGAGGAAACTGTACACACCCTTATATGATTAAGCCTATACTTTTATTGGGGATACACAATATTGTAGCCATTTGGCTTATTGCCCACTCCCTTCAATGCGAGACAAGACACTGGTTCAATGGAGAAGAGTCAAATCAACTTTGCATGTTATGCTCACCGCAAGTTCAAGACTCTGAGTAGTGACACACTACTAGATTGCTCAACTTTTGCTCACATCCAAACTTCCTTCCGTTACATTTTCGGCCATAACTTAGACCTACACACTTTACTCTTGCAACCATGTGTGGGCTCTCCATTGCAATTCTCATCACCACAATCCAAGAGAATCGAGAATCACTTATCATCCCCATACATAGTACATCACATTGTATGTTTGGCCTCAGAGGTCATCTCTCTCTCTCTCTCTCTCTCTCTCTCTCTCTCTCATGTTAGGACATGGGGTTGGGACACCAATGAGGAGTCGCATCAACGATACACTTTATGCCCTCATCAATTTTGTGAGGCTCAGTATCACACCCTACTTGTGTCAGGACACGGGTCCTGTACCCTAAGAACTAGGCTAGGCAAGGACTACGGCCAAGGGCCGGGCTAGGCAGTGTGGACAGGGGATCCATCTAGGGCAAGGGGCTAGGAGCCCACCCTATAAAGGGAGGTTGGAAGGAGGATCTACCAGAGCCTAGTTGCCTAGTTTCTTACACTGGTATCAGAGCTCAGGGTTGAAGGCATCCATGGAGGAGGGGTGAAGGGAAGAGGCAGGCTTTGCAAGACTCTCTCTCTCTCTCTCTCTCTCTCTCTCTCTCTCTCTCGCATGAAGCATGGAAGAAGTTCAATCTCGTCATGGACTTTAGGGAAGCACAGGCGGGAAACACCCCTGAGATGGGATGAGTCGGCTTGTTGAGTCCAAGGATGTGAGAAGCGCCTCTCAGTTGGGCTGCTTCGGTTTGGCAATCCGTGAGAAGCACCCCTTTGTTGGGCTGATTAAGCTTGGTGACCTGCACCAAATCGATGGCGGATATTACCAAAAGGGATCGCCTTGGCAGTGGGAGCAAAGTCCGTCTCTGCATGCTAGGCAGAAACAACTTCTATGAAGCAGCGCGAGCCACTGTTGGCCGTCTGCGCGCTGATTGAGGACGCCATGGCAGCTTCACAAAAAGCAAAAAGTTATTTAGTTTTTTTTTAAAAAAGGCATTTTAATCTACAAGGGTTTTATCCCACGGTGGTGGCAAAGCTTTGGCACGGGTTGTCTTCTCGTGTGAGCCATCCATGACATGCAGGGCATCCTATTGCATGATAGGCGGAAAATTTTGGTGGCACGGACTCACTCTCAGGTAATTGCAGACAATTTCAGAGCTACATAAAGTAGTTTGATGTTGGGCACAGCGACGGGTATCTTCGTCTTCCTTCGGCTATGAAGCCCAAACTTGGAGAAATATGAGGACCGCAACAATCATGTCGCCTCTGGCTTGTAGGGAAATGATGCAAGGCATGCTTAATTTTTATATACACACCATAGAGAACGTCGGCAAGTGCACTGTCGCAAGGCTATGTCACCGAGGGATATGCGTTGGAGTCATTCCCTCATGGTCTTGGTACTTCTGTTTACGCTTCGGCATGGCCAACCTTTCAAGGAAAGATGGCTACATGACGGCATCGCAGAGATCGATTTTTCTCACAAATTCGATCTTTTCCAACCGCGACAAAGACCAGACTGGATTATAAGGTTTGAGCTTCCATATTCTTTTGATTTTCATAGTTCTATGTATACTATTGCATTGCATCTTGACCATGGTACACTGCGAGATTACCTATGAGATGGGTATGGCCATGATCAATTCAATACATCCAATTTATAGCTGGGCATTATCGTGATTTGGACTAAGGAGCAAGGCTCCAACATAGATAACCCATGCAAGGGATTTTTGGCACTCTACCGAGGCAAGGTTGTCTTGCCGTACATAAAACTCGGACATGGCCGGTGCCTTATAAGGCAACGGTGATTGGCAAGCCCGATCATTAATTCAATTCTCAGAAGCAGACAACTCGAAATACTGCAGTTGAATCCACTGTCGGCATTGTCTATGGAACCAAACATCAGTATCGGGAAAATCTTTTCTCGGTTTTCGTCTTGCTGACAACTCAGTCGATTCTTACGGCGGCAAGCTTCGTCAGTAAGTGTACTTAATAAGGTACGCAATTGATTTTTTGGTTATGCAGCATTTGTTTGATAGCTACGATATGCAATAAACGTGCATACACTTTAGGCATGCACATCACAAGCATGGCTTGTGAAAATTACTATAAGCACCAAAACGTGGGTTTGTTTAAAGATTCGAATGAAGCATGGCAAAATTGCAATCTCAAGGAGACATGCATGGCCTTTTACTGCACCTGTTTTTGAAGGAAGCAAGGCTTCAATTTACCACTCTTACATTAAGCTGTTTCCCGTTTGGGGTATGCTATGAGCACACGCCCTTGGGGAAGTTCTCCGTATGACTACAGTATATTTCCGGCCAACTTTCTCCCGCGGACCACAGAGGGTTATGATCTACATTGGAGCGGGCTTTTCTTCCAACATCACTTGGCACCTGGTTACAGCAGGATGACCAGGTTAGACCATGTTCAGTATTGTTTATTTTTTCCATGTTTATACATTTACAGTCGAAACTAATGCTTTTGTTCAAAGCAAAGTCCTTTGAAAATTTTTCATGAAGCAGGGCTTCTTTCTTGTGCCAAGGTACTACCCAATGACTTGGAATCACGAGCAGTGGCACACAAGTTTGAAAAACTGGCAACATAGGGAATATCACCTCATAGAATCCCTACCAGTTTCGACTGTGCAAGGCACAAATAGTTATGGCTCTCACGTTTGAGGCCACCACTCTCCACAAGGGCTTACAATTCCGCATGCAAGGCATGCTAGTGAGGTGGATTTAATTCTACCGTTTCATGCATTACGCTTTCGCTATCACACTCGCAACTCTGCCAAGGATAGATTAAGGATAGATTGTTTAAGAAGCTTTTAATACATGTTTTGCTCGTGAGTCAGCTTGAGCCAAGGTGCTCTAACTCACAGCTAGCACTCCAATTACTTTTCATCGGTTCGTCGATTGAACACTATGAGCCAAACAGGCTAAGAGCCGTTGTCACGCCAAGGGTAAGACCCACGTATTGGTATTCGTTGGATGATTGTTCTAAAGATCAAACAGCTCTACCCAGTGGAGTACACATTGACGTTAATTGACAAGGAAGAGTCTTGTCATTACGGATGCTTAGGGTGTCATTTTTGCACTACATGTTTTCAGTTCAACACTCAAGTTGAGTTTTTGCTAATCTTCAACTCACAACAGCTGATCTCTACAAGAAAGTATAGATGCAGCAATCCGTTGTGACAGCATGGTTGTCCATAAGAGCTCGGCAGTTCACTTGTGTGGGTCTCCTGCTCTCTCTATAGCACTATGGAGTGTCTATGGACATACTGTTTTGGGGTAAGACCCGACGGGTGATTGCTACATCACCCCATAGGCATTAAGAATCACAGTTTGATCTACATGGAGGATCACAATTGATCTCTCCCAGTTATACTTTCAAGGAAAGACTTCCGCAATCTACCACGCTTTTCAAGTTGATTCCAATCAATCTGTACACGGTTGACTATGTTGGTTACCGTTATCTGCTAGTTGAGCAATTTCTACAAAGAGTCTTATCAAGGGGTTTGACTACGTAGATTCTAATCCAAGAGCTTGGATTGCAAAGGCAACACCCAAGCTTCCCAGTGAAATGCTTCCCAGTGCAATGATGTTTGTTTTTCCAGGTAGGGGACGTGCTCCTCTGCATTTGAATCCGTGTAAGTGAACATTACGTTCAAATCTCTAGGTATGCATCTATTGATTTGGTGTGATTCCATTTTTAGTATGCTTTGCTTGGTTTTGCAAGACGTATAAGTACGCTTGAATGTTACAGAGTCATGCCAAGGGCATGTCGGCACAAAGTGTTTTGGGCCAAGTGTCCAATCTATCTTTCTGCCTTATGATGTTACAAACCTACTTGTAGGGTTCAATTTGGCACATGTTGTCACATGGGACACAACATGGTCTAGGAACTCAAGGAGTTCGGTTTAGCCAGCGTGGAGCAATGAATGAGGGTCCCTCTCACTCTTGTCATAAAGTGTTTAGAGCTACCTCCACACACAAATACATCTTGTACTTGTAGGATGTTCTTTTTAAGACATCCTTAGTTGAGACATATTCCACATGTGGCGAATATGAGTCTCTGGGACTGACACTGGCGCCCCCTATTTCACATATGTGTCACGACAAAGTCCCTAAGTGCTGGTCGCATCTGTTTTCTAGACCATTTTTAGCACGACGTATCAGGAGCAATTTCATGGCCAGAAATTGCCGGATACTTAGAATGACTTGTTAAGGTACAAGTATTGCTAAACAACATCACAGATGGTTGTTTATACATATAGCAAATGAAAAAGTTTCATTGTTCGTATCTAGAAGTGATCACTGTTTCACCTTCTATTATGATTCAGACGTTTAAGCAAAGCTTGCAAAAGATTGCAAATGAAAGTATTTAGTTTCTTTTCAGAACTATTTACATTCCTGTTAATGTGTGCTAGGCGCATCACATTTTTCATAAGTATTGGCAAGAATTACCATGGAAATACAGGTTCGGATCTGTTTTTTGCTAAATGCATGCACAGTAGGTGTTATGGGCCCTAGTGTTTAGCAAAGGGTGATTTGGAACGGCATGCATATTCCTCAAGTTGTTGCTTATGAAGCATTTTTCACTTTATGTGCACTATCTCTATGAGATCACCTTTGAGTCTATAAATCACCAATAGAGGTCATGGCTCGGTTTGGGCATTTGTTGATTTTTTCAAGTTTACCACGATGGTTATTTCGGACATTGTTGTTTCTTCACCAATGCTAAACACTACTGTGATTTCCCGTTTACCAGTCATTTGGGACGACTGTCTGTAAACCGTGAGGAAAACACACCTCAGTACTGTCAGTTATCCAAGGGGATTGGCAGATTACAAAGATTACAAAGAGTAATCTTGGGCTAAAGGATCTGATAAGAGCATACGTTGACACAACGCATTTCTAAATAGATGAGTTTCTCCCTATTCTAGAATTTGCTTAAGTACGATTTTCGACTTTGAACACCTCTTGTGGTGGGGTTGGAGATTGTGTCAATACTTTCATACGTCAAGGACTTACCAGGTGTGCTGACAGAGCATGTTGGCAAGTCACCTTCATTAGGGATGAACATGTAATGGACTGTTCAAGATACTCAGGCGAGTAGAAAATCTGGCTCACAACTGCATGGAAAGTTACGCCAAGGTTTCCTTACATTATTCCGGTACCTTCAGAAGATCTGAAAACTGGTTATGCCTTTGGACAACTCTTAGTTGTGGTTACTCCTTTACAGTACTCAAGTGAGTTATAAATGGAGTCACCATTTAAACCCAAGTGACTCTTAGTTGTGGTTACTCCTTTACAGCACTCAAGTGAGTTTTAAATGGAGTTACCATTTAACCCAAGTGGTTGCAAATGGACAACAATGCTGAAAATCAAGAAATTCCTCTTGGTTTCATTGAACCTCCTCACTGCACCAATTATCGGTCATACAGACAACTGGCTCACTTATGGGACGTCAATAAAACACCAGTATTCTTAAGAAGATGTTACTACTTGTGTTTTCGAGGACGAAAACTCTTCCTTAAGGGGGAAGTAATGTCAGGACACGGGTCCTGTACCCTAAGAACTAGGCTAGGCAAGGACTACGGCCAAGGGCCGGGCTAGACAGTGTGGACAGGGGATCCGTCTAGGGCAAGGGACTAGGAGCCCACCCTATAAAGGGAGGTTGGGAGGAGGATCTACCAGAGCCTAGTTGCCTAGTTTCTTACAACTTGAGTGCGGAACTTTTGATCATATTAGAGTTTGCTTGCCCCATATTTTCATCTATGAGCTCTCTCTACACACATTCCTCCCCCAACCATGATGTGGAATCTTTATTGCTATGCTTATGAGCATCGAGAGTCACTTATTAGGTCCACACACCCCACATGATATATTTTGTTTTCTCCCATAGATCATATTTGACCTTCAAGGATGACAATGAAAGCTCTCTCTCTCTCTCTCTCTCTCTCTCTCTCTCTCTCATTCTCATGGCCTTCAATTTGTGACTCCTTGAGTAGATCTGTGATCTTTGTTTGGATTGTTCCTACAAAGTAAAAAATTATCTTCTTATCATCTCTCTCTCTCTCTCTCTCTCTCTCTCTCTCTCTCTCTCTCTCTCTCTCTCAAGCCTCAATGGGGTTGTTTCCATGCATCCATGGGGTTGTTTCAATAACGTCAAAAATTATATATATTCTCTCTCCCCCCCCCCCCCCCTCTCTCTCTCTCTCTCTCTCTCTCTCACACACACACACACACACACACACACACACACACACACACACACACACTATTAAGTTAAAATTCATTGAATACATATTTCATTGGGTTCTAGATAGATTGTTCCTATATCCTCCCTCTTTCCCCTGTGTGTGTGTATGCGCGCATGCACGTGCGCGTGTTCTTATGTAATAGACTTCGAAATCAAGAATCACTAGGGAGATCTTTGAGCTCTCTTTTGTTTTGTTAATTTTTTTTAAAAAAATCTCTCTCTCTCTCTCTCTCTCTCTCTCTCTCTCTCACACGCACGCGCGCGCGCACACACACACACACACACACACATACACATGTGGTCATTTTACTTGGATGTGATTGCTTCATCCAGCTATAATTTTCTTGCTGCCATTGCATGTTATCTTTTAAAGTAATTCTCACTCTTCTAGCATTTGATTTGTGCTAAGAAGCTCTTTCAGCTTGCTAACTTTCAACTGTTTATAGTAGCTAGCTTATACTATGCATGATGGAGTTGATGTGAGTCTTTACCTTGCACTTTCCTCAATGGTGAATTTGGGCTTTTCTTCTTTTCTCTAGTATAATTTTCCTCTTCTCCCTGCCATGAATAATTATCTTGCACTTTCCTCAATTGGTTAATCTAGCCTTTACATGATAGAGCTGATGGTTACAATGTCTCATGGGTGATTATCATGAGTCTTTAACTTTTACTTCCCTCAATGGGGGAATCTGGCTTATGCTAGGCATAATAGAGTTGATGGTTTTAGTGTCTTGTGAGTGTTTACCATGAGCCTTTTCCTTGTAATTTCCTCAATGAATGAATCCTCTTCTCTTGGTATGATGGAGCAATTGGTTATATTATCTAGTAAATGATTATCCCCTATGGGACCCTCCCCCTTAAATGTGGTGAGTGATTGCTTAGATAAATACTAGGTTAACTCTTTCCCCAATAGCGGGTCCTTTTGTGCTAACCCTAAGATTGTGTTGTCTCTTGCCCCCTTCACTTTCTGAGTCACTTCGTGATGTCTTCCTTCCCTCATGATACGCCCATTGGCTCGACCTTATTTTGTATGGCTATTGAAAGTCTTTGTTGTTGGCCATATGTCTCCCTATCCCTCTCATAAGATGATATGATTGCCCCTTTTGGTGCATTGATTGGCCTCCCCTATACATTTGTCTGCATGGTGTGATGATTCTTCCCAACAAATGATGTAAGATACTCGTAGATTTTTGCTTGGCCTAACTCAACATTTCTCACCCAACATGCCTCAAAATTGTTTCATATAATTGTTGCCGTGACATGGCTTGCTACTATGGACTATACTTGCCTGGTTTTTTCCCTTTATACACTAAACCATGATGGCTATACTACTCGGGTGTAATTTCATTGCAAGTTCCTTCCTCCCCACATACAACTATTGATTTAATTTGTTCAATCCTGACGGTGGAAATAGCGGCTTATGCCATAAAAATATTGGAGCTATCTCCTGCAATCTTCCCATAAATATTAACATGAGGAATTATTCATCCATCACTTAGCTTGGTTACTGTTTTTGGTTCCTCTTTTGTGTGTGTGTGTGTGTGTGTGTGTGTGTGTGTGAGAGAGAGAGAGAGAGAGAGAGAGAGAGAGAGAGAGAGAGAGAGAGAGAGAGAGAGAGAGAGAGAGAGAGAGAGAGAGAGAGAGAGAGAGAGAGAGAGAGAGTAAAAATCTTGGGAAACTTCACTGTTGTTGCGACTCTGAAATTGATGTTATCAATCCCCCTAATGATATGAAACTAGCTAAGATCACTTCCTTGTCTGAGGTTTCCTTTTTTTTTTTGGTCATTGATTCTATTCTTTAACTGGATATGCTTCATGATATTAGACCCAAAAACATCTTATTGATTGACTGATTAGTTTGATTTGCAAAGTGCTTTGCCATAATTCCTAAAACACATAGGTTTTCCTCGGGTGTGGGTGTTATACTAGTCACTTATCAAATCAGACACTTTTAAAACATTGATGTTTTGACCGATTACAATGAAAATCTTGTTAATAAATCTTTACAAATTTGGTTTTTGTTTCATTCTTCTGCTGCTCATTCTGTTGGACTGTGGGTATGAGAGAGTAATCTTCTTCTTGCTATATAATCTCATAAAAATGAGTTTTGGCAGTATATGCAAAAATTTGACTCATAAGTAGGGTTAATTATGCTTACATCAGGAGAAGAAGAGAATGGATTTGGTACTATAGTTCTTCTTTGCTTACATATGTTCACTGGTCTTAGTTTAATGGTTAATTCCCACTTGATTTAACCCACTTTTTTAGATGATTTGATATACTCTTCTTTGGGAGTTGTATGGCACTATTTTGTTGATTCTTTTACTTGAATAATATTAAAGTCCCTAATTTTCTCGCTTTAATCTCTTTTTTGATGGGTATCTTTGGGAGCTTTCTGTCGGCCGGCCTCACTCCTGGCTCTTGATGCCCTCTATCGCAAGTACTGTTTATGTATGGCTGAATAGTTTGAACTGGTAGTGATTCAACTGGTCCAATTCTAGTTGCTAGTTCTAATTGGCTCGTAGTACTAGCTCTGATATGCTTTATTGATCTTAAAAGTTTTTGTTATTGTGCTGTCTTATGACTTTTGGCATCATATAATTCTATTTTCTACCGATTCTTACTCTGGAATTTCTTGAGTATATGATCTAACATGGTCGGCTTAAAGAATTTCTCATCTGGACTGCTTTGGATGAGGTAGGTAGTTCTCATCCTAAATGGTATGCAGTTGGCTTTGTCTCCCCTGAGTCGTTGACTATTGGCATAATTTCTTTATTAGCTCTCCTAAGTTGGTGACTATGGGAGTATTCTCGCCACTAAGTAGTTTTTGTCCCACTATTTGATGGGCTTGACTTCGGTCCGTACAATTTGGTTGTAGTTGCAAAACATGGCTTCTCAAATCTCTTTGAAATTTTGCATATAAGTTATGGTCAGCTTATAAATGGTTAGACATGTTTGAACTTTTTGATAAGATAAAAGGTTACTTTAAAAGAAGGGTTTCAAGATCATGTGGTTATTACTCCGAGAATGCAATTTTAGTTTAAATAATTCAACTCAAAAAAAGTGAGAATTACTCGAGATTTGCTCATACTTTTATAAGTTTAAGTACAATCTAGGATAGTAGTTAGTCTAATAAGTTTTAAGTTTGACATGGATAGCAATTCATAGGTTCTTTGACACCTGCCATACATAGCCAAGTCTAACAAAGTCTATTGTCTTGACTATATAGATGCAGGTGAGAATTCTATCTCGAATTCTAAAGGTTTAGCTTTGTTGCAATCCGGACCTTGGAGATGAAGGCATATTTCATCCTCATTTACTGGTTTAATCTTGATGTATAGGATAAGTAGAATGTTATTTCATTTTGATTATATTGTACAAAAATGAGTCGAATGCAAAATCATTTTTGGGAAAACCACCTTCCTATTTCTAAAATTAGTCATCTTTTGAAAAAGATGTTCTTTTTTGTTTGAGTAATATCTTAATACATCAACACACACATCCTAAACACAAGGCCTTCTTAGGCAACTGGGCTGGTTGGGATGCTGGCCCGGTGCTGACTTTGGACTAATGAAGTGTCTGTGGTCTTAAAACGGGCCATTGCTGATAAATCCTTTTTGGTTGACAAGTGTTAGGTGTTCTAGACATTGGCCTCAGATAGGGGTTCCTATTCACATCCTTTATGGTCCTTTGGCTTGGTTGGTTGTAGGTAATAGGAGATTTCAATTATACTTTCTCTGGTTAGGATTTGTATCTAATACTGAAGTCTTTTTCTAATAAAGACTATGAAAGACATCTGCACTTTTTTCTATTGGGGCTAACAAAGCCTTAAAACTCCTATTGGAGTACAATCTTCTCTGCAGACATTATCACATACTGTTTTAATGAGACTCACTTCACTTTGTTCATGAACTTTTGAAGTGTTACAACTCTTTTGGCTTTAGACAACTTTTTTACTCTTATCAACTTGATGAGGTAGCAAGCCCATACTCAATGGGCCTACTACCTTAACATTGAGTATAGTGCTTGGGTAAGGGTGGACACGTGCGTGCACACGGACATACACATTTTAATACTGATACAGTTATAGCTCTACACATGACAAGATCAACATACAAACAAGATCTCATTGCCTGATAGAGTCGCTGATTTTTTCCAATAAAAAAGGACCCTCGAATGAGTGCAATAATTAAAAACTCTGTATACTTAGCAGTCTAGGACCCCTTCTGACAAAATTTTAAAAAAATTCCCCGTTAGGGCATCCACTTAATGTCCGTGGAATAAATCCCTTCATTAAAGAGCTTGACCTCTTCTGGTAGAAACTACGTGTAAGTTAGTTTTTTTACCTACCTCCAATGGGGCACATGTTGTATTCTTATTACATCTTTAAACCTTTGTTGGCTATTGTGCACATTATGCCCCAGTCCTTGCCTCCTGCTCATAGACTTCTCTCTGCTAGACATGCAAGCATCGAGCTCTTTATCCCTCTCCCATTGGATCTCTCAAGGCAACCACTGCCTGGAGCATGAGCCTCAGGATTGTAACCTACTAATGGCCAAGCATGTAATGGATCCTCCCTACTGGTGCTACTAAGTTCATTAACCACATATGCTCCACTATTTAAACGAGGTGAGAGTTGCTCTACGCCCTCACTTAGCCTTGTCCATTGCATTTTGTGTGTGTATGTGAAAGAGAGTTTTTGAGGGCATCTTCTACTCAACTCCCCTTCTTGCTTACCCATTTGTTGCTTGCCCATAAAGGAGGGTTCCTTGATAACTCGCATTGATTCCCCATCTTTGAACGTCCATCTGTCGAATGCATCCTGCACTCCTTGCCTTGTTCTTCTAGCACACCCATCTTGTGGCTCTCAGTTCTTTTCTTCTCATACATTCCTCTTCCGGGAATTCCCCTTGGTGATTGTCCTTGCTCATCAATAGCCCTTCCAATGTACCTCTTTTAGCACACCCTAGTCGCTTTGTAGCTTGATATATGCACTCCCTTTAGGTGTTTCACTATTTGACAGTCCTTTAAAATTATTAGTTTGCATGCCCAACTGAATACTCCCATCACCTAGCAAGAATCTCTCTCTCTCTCTCTCTCTCACACACACACACACACACACACACACACACACACACACACACACACACACACACACACACACACACACACACACACACACACACACACACACACACACACACACACACACACACACACACACACACACACACAATGGTACTTAATGAAGTTCTTGGCTTATTTTTTTAACTTCACCTCCACACCATGGGACTAGGCTTGTCTCTAATACTTGCAAGTAGGTTTTTTTCTAAGTAGTTTACTACCCTATTACCAAAACTTTCATGAAGAAGCGGGGGCTTTCTCTCTGCAACCATAGGCGGCCTCACTGTTGCGTAATGGAGTCGGTACACTCATGGCGATTCTCCTCATTACTACGATCTGGCGGGCCACCTCCTTCCTCTATATAAAGAGGTGAGGGTGCTTCTCTGCTGGCCCTCACTTAGCTTTGTTGGGTTGTTGCTTTGCTTGGAAAGTTTTGCATTGTGTTGTGACATTGAAGCATGGAGCTCACTACTATTGACTCACAGGTCGGCCTCCTTGGTCATGTGTATTTCCTTGCAGGTTTTTGTTTTTATAACAAAGAAAAGGGGAGCATTGTTTACTTTGAAATAACGGCTGTAGAGGGTGTTTTGTTCTTGCTCTAAAACCTTGTTATGATGTGGGAAGCATATATGGCTAATCATGCTATGTCATGATGACTATGGTAAGTCGCGGGCACTGTAAAAAATAAAGGTGTTATTTGTATTTACTGGTTGCTTATGGCATGAGATTTTTCACTGGTTTTTTTTTATGAGGGCTCTTTTCTATCGCTCTACTAAACCTGACTATAATTGTTGAGGGTAACTAAGCATACCGTGGTGGCCTAATGGGCTTCAACATACTACTTGGTTTAGCTGATACTGTCGCTGTTTTTGCTACTGGTCGTAAAAACAGTCCTTCTCACTTAGCTGGGTATGGATTATCAACTGCTGGGCCGCTTGATAAAATTTTGTCATTAATTGGTTTGAGTATGTGACTATACTTTAGCAATGGGTTGTCCTCTTGGGATTGCTGCTGCGTTACCTTGCTTGACAAAAAATTCTCGGTGATAATCTGTTAAAGGCCTATTGATGACGTGTTAGTACATGGATGTTGTAATCTTGCTAGACATATATAATTATTTAAGGGGTCGAAGTTTTCTATCTTACTTTGCTCTGGCTCTTGGATTGTTTTGAGCCCGGTTGCACCATCCGGTTGTTCTTAATACCTAATGGGCTAGGTTAAGCTATAGATTGTAGATTTGCCTAAAAATACATAGACTGTTGGCTAACTATGTTGTTCTTTGTCTAGCTGCGCTGTAGTTTGTTTTTGTAAAAAATATTGGGCCGTTTGTACCATACTGTATACTGTATATAGTTAGGATATATTTACTTGGGCTAATGGTGCTCCTCTCATAAACTTTGAGTACTAAGATAAGTATAGACATGGTAAATAACATGACATATGGGGTATATTTTTTTCAATGAAAGAGAAAAGATGGTTAAGTTGTAATGGTTTTTTCAGAGATCATTCTACCGCAATGGACTTCTGACTTGTTGTTTTTTTGACTAAAGTTTGAGAACTTGGATTTTTTTTTGAGAAAAACTTCTCATTTTTAGTATAGTTGATAAGGTTTCTAGGAACTAAATGACTTCAAAATGATGGTCGATTCAGATACTTGGATTAGAAGGGGTGATGGCCTTCTAATCAAAACGATAGTCTTTACAAACTCTATCTTTTTTGATAAAAAATGGGGGATAATAATTAACATTTTTTCTAAAAATCTATGGACGTAGCTTGGTAAGGTTTTTTTTAAAAAAGCTTGTAAGATGGACATGGATAACAACTGGTATGGTCCATTGATACCTGTAAAACACATTCAAGGCTAACTGAATTGTTGTCTTGTTTGGATGGATGCAGGTAAGGACTCTATGTTATCTTGGAAGGGTTTTATTTAGCTTTGGCAAACTGTCCTACATTGGATTACACTTTCACGTAGTGCTTGGAAAGTTCTTGTGCACGTCTGTCGCATGTGTCAATGCAAGGGACTTGCCGATACACTGTGTGCGAGCCATAAATGGCTCCAAGCACACAAGTAGACTAATCTAGCAAGTTCAAGAGAGCAAGGGTGTGTCACTCATTGCCCTACACTCGCCTTCGTGGAGGATACCTCACTGCAAAGAAGAAGGAGTTGTGCGTTGCACTCAACCGCTTCACCGCCGCCGTGCCGTCATCGAAATGCTCGATCTCTCTCTCTCTCTCTCTCTCACACACACACACACACACACACACACACACACACACACACACACACACACACACACACACACACACACACACACACTCTTTCTCTCTCCCTCTCTCTCACGCATACACACACACACACACAAGGAGATGAAGAAGAAGAAGATGGAGATGGAGCAAGAGCACTCTTCAATTGCACAAATGAAAAACTGAGTGAATTTTAGGTTTAGTTGACTTTTATATGAGCTCGCTCATACTTAGCCAACTAACCCTTGAATGTTCCCGTTAGAGTGCGCCTCTCATCGGCGATCACTCTTACCCTTTTCCTATTGGACCGACAAGCACGGTACTTGACTCTACCAAATAAATAATACGGCGTCTATCGTAGGTGATAGGAATGTATGTGAGGGTTAACATGCCCCCCTTCCTGATGTAGATTCTCTCCTCGAAAGCTATTGAGTTGAAGCTCGTTTGTTGATGTGGAAGAGCATTTGAGATGAATGTCCTTAGCCTTGTTCACTCACTGCAAAATCAAACAACAGTGGCACAGTAATTGCATTCTCATATACAATTAAAAAGCATATGTAGTTGTAGTCAGAAAAATTGATTGGTAATAGAATTTTAAACCATTTGTCAGCAATAAACATTAAATTGTAATATAATCAAATGCATAAATAGTTGTAAAGGTAAAAAACTAAACAAGTTCAGAGTCTCTAACTTAACGATCGAAAGGCACTAAAGATCGATTATTAATACCATGGGTAAGCTTCTCAATTTTCTTTGGTCAATTAAGTTGTTTAATTGCGAGAGCCAAGTATTTTATGTCCGAGGACTGACTAGAGGCTATACCTAGAAGACCTTGTAGTTAGGCTACGATAAAAGGAATTGCTCATGAACTCATCGCCTGACTTATTTCCTTTTCTTTGACCCCCCAAAAGTCTTTTCTCATTGATTTACTTTTAATGTGTGTGCTTATTTTGTATGCCTTGGGTTTTTTTTCTTTTCAAGGAAAAGCGCCCACACTGGGAACCTTTTGGGCTCTAGTACCATAGGCGATACATGTGAGTGGAGTACCAAATCAAGTTGAGATTTCTCTTCCAGCTTAAGATTTTACATTGTGGCACTTTGATTTTTTTGTTTGTTCGTTTTCAGCATTTTAATTTTGTAACTTTGGGAGGTCATATAACACTGTTATCCTCCTTAGGCTCATCACTCTAGTAAACTCTCTTTATAATACTTAAGCTAAAGGTCAATAGGGACTAAGCCCACTAGAAAGCCCTAGTACATTTCACACAATGCTGCCAAAATCGAATTAAGAACCTAAGTAACCATTAATTATTAGGAAGGCATTCCCCATGGTATTAAGAGAAGATCTCTAACGCCTAGCTTGGTCAAACTAGCTTAGTCGAACTGCTTGCTTTTTAAACCTAGACAAGTGATTATGACAAAAAATTACATTGAATTTAATGTTTGGTACTAAGTAAATGCGCTGAATATTATGCTACCAATCACAATTAAAGCAGACAAACATAGACGCAAAAAAGATAAGGGACAATGCTAATGGACAAAAAACACCACCTGTTTGTATTAATGATCGCGCTTGATTTGAAGAGTGAACGAGAGAAAGAGCCCATGAAGGTCAAAATCCTAACCACAGCAACACGTTCCTGTACACACAAGGAAACACAAAGAATACCTCTAGGAGGCACATCAGTGGGAAGAAAGAACTTTGCTAATCACTAAACTCTAAAATAGAAACACTCCTATCATACTAATCCTACCTACCCTCCATTACTCGAGTGATGAGGATCAAAGGTGTTTGATGACATAGGTTTCTATTTCAGTGTACCGGATGTGAATGTGTAGGTCCGGTCAATGTTTTGACTTTTATTGTGCACACTCATTTGCTAATTGCTCTTGCTCTTTACTATTTTTTTTGTTTTTTGTGAGTATAAGGCTTTAATATATACATTCCCTAAGATCAGAAAGCTCAAGGGTCAGGGAAAGAAGGGTAAGAGGGAAATAAATCAATAGGCTGACTTGAATGAAGACTCCTCCCTTCCTTGGGTAGATCATACTTTAAAAGGATGTCATCACCTTTTGAAACCAATTATTACAATTGGTAATAGGTGAGGATTTTCGCCAATAGTTCTCTATTACCTTGGGTGCCTCATCGAGTTGCAAGGATGGTAAGGTACTCTACCATGAACAAACTTGAAGTAGTGCATCACATAATAATTGAACAATGGGAGGTGTCAAATCTTTTGTAATTTCATGGAGGCTGCCCATGATAGGTGGAGGTTGTGTAGAAGCTTTTACCTCTATGGATGCATTACATGAGGAGCTAGAAGCTTCATGGGACTCCCCCCTTCCTGAGCTAGGTGGAACAAATTGTTCTTTCTTCGGTACCCAAACTAGCTCTGGAGCAAGTGTGTAGCATTCTTTGATTTTTTCTTTCCGCGATCGTTGATTCGTTTTGGAGCTACGGGATTGGGCTCACATGGATCAGGTGACAAGTAAAAACACAATCTACGTTTTGGCACCAGATTTGATAATTTCCTTGATAGTAGCCTTGGGCTTCCAATAGTCGTTTAGGAATCCACCGCCACGTTTCCTTACATTTCTTAGAGCAGTGGGACGTTTCTTACAAGGCTTTTGTTTTTTAGCACTAGCTATGGTCGCTGAAGAAGCTTTAGGGACCCACTTGATGCCATAGTGTCTTTATATAGTTTGGACATGATGGTGGTTCTAACTTTTGAAGACATGAAATCCATCAATTTGGCAATGTTTAACGGCACCTTTTGGGCTTCAATACCTTGACGTGGGGAATATGGGATCTCCATTTCTTCTATAGGATCAAGTAGTCCCTTTGTAAACATTCTTTCCATCAAGAAGTGAGTACGCCCACTTTCCAAGGACTTTACGTCAATTTCTTCTTGGATGACACTAGGTATGGCTAAGGGTCTATGGACTTGGTGAGGTTGTTGTTGCATAGGGAGCACGATGTCTGTAATCTGGATCTGCCTAGGTGCTGGTTCTAGATCACTTTGGGTATCTTCTAGCAAACTCCTTAATTGCTTGAATCGCTCGATCTCCTCTGTAGGGTTTGGATAAGTTCCTATCTTCTTCTTGGATCCTGGCCATTGTGGCTCATGAAGATCTTCCTTGTTGGTTTCTATCTTAGTGGTCGTTTTTGTCTCCATGGTTTCGCCTGAATCAGAATCCTCTTCAACGTCGTTCATATATACGGGTCGTCACCAGTCCCTATGTTGGTTTTTGAACCGAGGTCTGACTTCACTGCTTTTTGCAATCTCTTCCTTCGTGTTTTCTTCTTTTTTAGAGATTGGGAAATTGATGCCGTGTCTCTTTCCTCAAGAATATAATTTTGTTTTTGGAGCATCAATCGTGTGAGTACGTTTACTGGTATCACATGTGTACTTTGTGATGGATCCTCGGTAACCTCAATCAAGTTTAATGGCGTGATCTTTGGTGCATTTGAATTATTTGGACATTGGGCAATCAAATGATCTATGCCACATCAATCACACATGAGTATTGGCATTGTAGATGTGCTCACTTGATTGGTTTGCATTAATATGGCGTTCTTTTGTAGCCTAATAGGACACTCGGCCACACGATGTGGACCTCCACACTCATAGCATTGAAGAGGTGGCCTCTTAGCAGTGTAATTGATATTTTGGCCTCTTGTCGCAAGAGCAGCTACTTGATAGACATGTTCGACTTGTCCCCAATAGTCCTCCATGTAGTATTGTGGAGTTTCTTCAAGCACATCCATCCCATAGGCAATATTAGGGTCTATATCTTTCTCATAGCCTTCCAAACAAGCAATGGATGACTCACAACCTACTTAATTCACAGAAGTGATTCTTGGATGTGGTGGTTGCGGTCCTAGCACTGGAGGTGGTAAGGGTGTTGTTTGAACAACATTTTGGGACTTAGGGACCATGTGTTGTGACGTTTGTTCAAGAGATGGGGCTGGCATCAATGCAGACACTCGAGGTGTGTCTGTCCATGCTAAGGTTGGTCTATTAGCCACGCACGCTTAGATACTATGCAATCGTTAGCTTGATGACCATACCTCCCACACACATTGCAGTTCCCATTGAATTTTACTCTAAAAGTAGGGCATTCACTGGTACTATGCGGTCCATAGCATACTGAGAACCATTGTTTCTCCCTTCTTGGATACATATGATTCTTTTGTGGAGCACGATTGTCTCTAAGACTCTCTTGAATGGCCTTGATGAGATCTGCTAAAGTCATCTCATATATCTTTGGCTCCTTAGCAATAGGCTTTAGGGTCATTGGCTGATGCCTCGATGCTTGCGAGCTAATCGATTTAGGCTCAACAGACACTCTTTCTCCGTGAATCATTAAATTATCCTCCAATTGGATTGCATTGGTGATGACTGCTTCCCAAGTGGTGATACCTCTAATGACTAGACCATTGTAGATATACTCATGCCATAATCCCCTAATGAATTATCAAGAAATTGATTATTATTGAAGCGCTTATTCGGATTACAACAAGAATTCAAATGCTTCAAGTGACTAATAAAGTCTCTCACCGACTCTCCTTCCTCTCGTTGGGCTTTCTGGAGCTGAGAAGCTGAGGCTACAACCCAAAGCACTCCCTCTCGTATGTATTCTTTTAAGAACAGTCTCCTAAGAGTAGGGTAATTTGTTTTTTCTTCCACCCTTAGGGTTCTATACCAATCCCCAGCCTTCCCACTTAAGGTTAGGCTTAAAGCATTACTCTTATGCAGGTCATTGTGTTCTCATAGAGAATCACATATTTGTTCAAACACTTCAATATGCTTTCTCACATCCCCCTCCCCACTAAATATTTGTGTGAGCTTGGCTATTTGTACTGCCTTACTTCTAGGTTCTCTAGCAGGCAAGTTACGCATATTCTCAGCAATAGATCGACCGATAGCTTGAGCACATGTTGCCAAGTCACCTAAGTGAGCAGGAACCATGGGTGGAGGTGCTCCAGAGACTACATGTGGAGTAGGTATTGGCAATTGGGCTTGGTGCATAGGAAGCCCTTGGGTTCCATGTTTGATACGGTGTTGTGCCATGTGGTGGCCCAAAGTTCATATGTGTGGCCCTACGCATAGCAGACGTCGGATGTGACATGCTAATGCTAGCCGGTATGGTCCCATGGAAATAAGAACTTGGGTGTTGTGGTTGTGGAGCATAGGTAGTTGAAACAATGGGAGGGGTAGGGACTATAAGAGTACAAGGACCTATAGGTATATACGATTGGTACACACTTGTACGTACTGTTGCAAGCATTGAGCTAGCATGTAATGGTGCTTTACTAACAAATGAGATCCATGGTGTGTTTCTTGGCATGCCCGTCATTGGGGTAGGCATGGTAGCCGTGGTGTCATCAAGGGAAAGATGAGCTAGACTTAGAAAAGAAAAGCTATCACTTGTGGGCTCAGATTGCACTGAGACCCCTGGCAAAACAACATATGGAGGATCCATCAGACTTACCGAGGGAGTCTCCATTTGCGATAAGGTCAGTTGTTTAGCCTTCCCTATATCCAAGAATCTCATGAGACGCGTTGAAGGCATGTGGATCCTCTTGTTTTGTCTCTGTAGCTCAATAACCCTACGGATGACCTCACAAACTCTTTGTTGTTGATCCTCCACACTAGTAGCACCCATTGTGGAGTGTAGGACATATAAACAACCCACGTGATAGGTGTGACCTGTAGGTCAGTTAGAGTTTTTGTTTGTAGTTTGTACTCCCAGTTCTCATTTAGGAACGCTCCATCTATGCTTGAGGTGCTAGGGGTGTCCTTTGACCTAGATGCAATGTGGCTCTCTATGGGTTGACCCTTAGTGGTTGCTAATTCAGGAGCACTCGATTGGTCTCCTAGCAAAGATATTGATATAGGAGCTTTTGCTTTTAACTCTCTTCGTTGCTCCGCCTTGCGTAAGCTCTTGATTTCCTTTTTCCAAGCTGCAATGATATATCATTCAACCTCTTGCACTTTGGCAAGTCTTCTACTATCAGGTAATATAACCTCAGAGGGGAATAGTTCTGAGAAGTCAGGGGGTGCAGTGAATGGAGTATTCACGTGCACATTCTCTAGGGGCATAGGTCTACATTGGTCATGAATGGCAAATTTACTTCCCCACCCCCCTCATTTACATTGTTAGTTCCATGTTCGGAGCGAGTGGCTCTACTAAAGGTTTCCTTCAAGCAGCTAAGCACGCTCGGCCCCGACCGTGGACCCATGGCATGCATATCTTGGCTTGAGCTATTAGGATTAGGCATTGGGAAACCCTCCATGACGTCGTAGTCAAAGGAAGAGTCACTAGCCGCTATGTTTGGGTCTTGGTTTATACTACCTTGGGTCCTTGCCGAGGGCCCGGAACCTAAGGTAGGTGGATATTGAGAACTCGCATAAGTCAAAATGCTCTCTAATTTCTCGGCCTCTAGCACACAACTAGAGCGCAGATGCTTGTGCCTTTGGCACCCTACAAGCGTTGGTGAATAACCTCGAAGGTTAAACGCTTACTTTTTTAGGCGTTCATTTTCACTCGTTTTTTTGATGTTTTTTGATATTTTTTAATGATCGGTCTTTTGATTAAAGTGTGTGATAGCTCAAAACAAGCGTATCACTCAGAGGGTCATGGTGTGCTTTACAGCAGAGCGTTCGGTTACTCAAAGCCCCATTGGTCCTCAAAAAGGTCGATTTTTACCTACACGTGAGGCTAAAATACGTAATTTTAAAGGGGAACTGAGACTTGAGCCTGAGCATGAGCTTGGGCTTGGTTATGGGATTTGGGTTTAGGGGATATTCCCAATCCCAGTCCTACCTTTAAAATTTTTTTTGGGATAAGGTCGCCGTGGCCGCAATGTGCGCACGAGCACACACACACACACCTAACCTACCTACTTACCACTCATACAGCTACTGTTACACACTTACACACTACTACAGCAACTCACTAGCTAACATAACTACTTATTGTACTTTACACAGAACTAACATTATGTATCTACAACCTAAATACTAACACCTTATCAGAGAGAAAACACACTACCTTTCAATTCCTTATTAACAAACAATACACAACATCAAAACAAACTCCTTCTCAACACACAAACCTTCCTTCTCTACCTTTCCTACAATTCAAAATGCACCACAAAGTAGCATAGAGTGCTACTCAAGCTTAATGCAAGGCATTTCCCAGGCAATGGTGCCAAAAATGTGCGCGTCTGTCGCACATGTCAATGCAAGGGACTTGCCGATACATTGTGTGTGAGCCAAAAATGGCTCCAAGCACACAACTAGACTAATCTAGCAAGCTCAAGAGAGCAAGGGTGTGTCACTCACCGCCCTACGCTCGCCTTCGTGGAGGATTCCTCACCGCGAAGAAGAAGGAGCCGTCGCTGTACCGCACTCAACCGCTTCACCGCCGCCGTGTCGTCGTCGCAATGCTCGATCACTCACTCTCTCTCTCATGCATACACACACACACAAGGAGATGAAGAAGAAGAAGATGGAGATGGAGCAAGAGCACTCTTCAATTGCACAAAAGAAAGAATGAGTGAATTTTAGGTTTATTTGACTTTTATATGAGCTTGACCCATTCACACTTGGACACCCATACTTAGCCAACTAACCCTTGAATGTTCCTGTTAGAGTGCACCTCTCATCGGCAATCACTCTTACCCTTTTCCTATTGGACCGACAAGCCCGGTACCTGACTCTACCAAATAAATAATACAGCGTCTATCGTAGGTGATAGGAATGTGCGTGAGGGTTAACATTCTGCTACTTTGTATAATTGAAATGAGGCTTCATTCTTACAAACATTGTACAAAATAATTCTAAGATTGAATTGTTTTTGTACTTATCATTTCATTTCTTCCATTGCCAGCTGTCTTTTGAATTTAAAAGTTCATTTACATCATATGTTTATGGTAAAACAGCTACACACACATCCTATACATAAGGTTTTTTCTCTCTGGAAAACCGGGATGCTGGCTTTGGAAACTACGTTGGAAACTTACTTCTAGGACTGACCCACATTCTATAATCCCCTGGCCGGTTGACTGGTGTTATGTGGTCCTTCTTAGGCTATTTTTTTGGTCTCTTGCTCACGGCTATTATAGCCTTTGACTTTGCTGGTTTAAGATTTGCAGGCCCAACTTAATGAATCTGTTCCTATTTATGTTTTTATATTTTCTTTCAAGACCATAAACCCTTTAGAATGACAGCTCGCATGAGTATAAAACACAATCCTGAGAATCATACAAAGATCCTTGATCAGATTAAGTTGTACCTAAAAAAAAATAAGCAAAAAAATTCTTGGCAATTAGAACTAGACCCCTCCTTGCTAGAAAGGCCAAGCTTTGTATTACTTACTACTATAAGTAAGTATATCCTCACTTTACTTTTTTTGGATATATTGCAGACTCTTGCTCTCTCTCAAGGATTGGAATGGACCTCTGGGCCTCTCTCTATAGCCACATCTCTAGTTCTAAGATGTATTAACAGCTTGGATGGTTCTCAACTAATTTACGACTCGGCTCTTACTTCTGACAAGAAAATGTCTATCTTACACATGCTGTCTTTTAATGATTGGGTTAAAGTTTTGGCCACCTTAGACAAGGACTCCAAGGAAGGTGTCACTCAGTACATTGCACAACTTCCCATCCTCTCTTTGCAATACCAACAAGAGCTTGCCCTATTCTCTTCCTCTCATGCAAATCTGTCTAATTTTTTAAGGAAGCTATGCGGCCTCAATCCATCCTTCATTTGTACACCTGCTACCAGCGACTATCCCACAAACTGGTGGTATTTTCTTGTAGGGATAGTGCGGCTCTTGAAGCTGTCAAAGAATTCCAGAATAATCTTTGTTCCCTCAATGACTCCAACCTCTTAGAAATGGTGCAAAAATCTCTGAGGTTTTTCTTTTCTTACCTGTTGGACAGATTAAAATCGAGTCCTTGTGTGTAGACCATCAACTTTGGGTTCTTCCCAACAAAGCTTTCTTGGCACCCATTCTAAGTGAAACCTGGGTTTACCTTGCCAGTCTCCCTACCTCTACCGTCGAAGACTGTAGATTCAAAATCTTAAAAGGTGGACAATTCTTGAGAAAGGAGAGCTCATCAAAGAACCCTTCAACCTCAATTTCATTGACCATTCTAAATGCCCTTCCAATACTGGCCTCTACATCCGTACTAAAGGGAACATGGAGTTTGCTAAAAGTAACCCGGACTTCTACACTGAATCCATATGGAATGTTTTTTGGCCCTATGTTAAATGTGCCTACAAGTTTCTTGACCCTAAAGACTCTTGCGAATCCATCATCATGTGGTTTGATCATGCCATTTGGTTCATTCTCAACCATCTTGAACTAATCTTCCCGGAAGAGCCGGTGGATTTTCACCTCTCACTTATTTGTTTTTGGTTAGGGGGCAAGCTAAACAAATTGTAATTGCTCAGATTGCCTTTAACATCTTTCGTGGCTTAATGCTGGACATCTTGAAAGAGCTGAAATCTGATGAACCAGGAATCTACCTTACTACCTATGCTAACTACAAAGGTGTTAAGATCATCACTAGCTTACTTAAACCATGTATTGATGAGGATGATTCCCCTGCTCTGAAATGACCCGATTCTCTTACTTCTCCCAACTCTTTTACATATTTTTTTAACTCCTAGCTCCTCTTCCAGCGGGGGGAAGGTTCATAGCTACACTAGGGAAAGAGGCAGAAACTCTCCCATCATGAATTTTCTTGAATTGTAACCCTTGTTGATTTGCAGGTTATTACAAACCCTTGCAAACGGAGGTCTCTCATCAAAGTTGCTCCTAAACATGACTGTATCTACGTACACTGTCTCTTCCACAATGTACTTCTCGATTGGATACAACCTAAAGCTCTTTTTTGTGAGTGCTTTGGCTTACTTTTTGGCAATCACAAATTACTCAATAATGTTCTCATTGGATGGATATATCAGCCACCTGTTAAAAACTTGGTGTATAATAATGATTTCTTAGACAAAATCAGTTCCCGATTGTTCTTGCTGTCATTTTACCACATTCTGTAGGAACTTTGATTCATATGGAATGCACATTTGTACTTAAGATCTTAGAATCATTGAGAATATAAAGATACAAAAGGTCTTGGCCAATGGGCTCAATCACATACCTAACTCTCCAAAAAACCCTTATCTCGCTTTGTCAGCTGTACTATGCTACCTAACCGATCTTGTCAGTTCTCTTTGACTGGAGAAGATAGTCCTACTGGACTTAACCAAATTAGTGGAAGAATGCTTCTTTTAGAAAGTATCACAACTTCCTAGAAAATGGTTATCCACTGGAAACTCCTGGCTAACATCACAACTTGCTCTTGATTTTCAAAAAATCTATCACAAATTGTTCATAGTTGGGCTTGTAAAAGCTCTAATTGTCCCACTCTTATCTGCAAAAACCTGGCATGGAATGCTACCCATGATCGAGTCTCTGGGAAAGAATTCATTAGGATTAACTCCTCATTACAAACAATTACCAGTAGGATCTCTAAACACTTAGGTTATTTGGGCTATTGTGTGCATGACACTAAATTACCGGTACTATTTTCCACCTATAAGATACATAAGCATAAGTTCAAATGGATTTCTGACGCTTCGAATTGTATCTTTACTGATATGACCAAAGATATCAAAATTTGCCTTGGATTAGTTCTAGCTGAGTTTGAACTTATCTGTGCCAAAAAAAAAAAAAACCATGACTTCCTACAAATTTAGTACAACCCCTTCTGGTTAACAAGAAATTCCACTGAGGTTTCTCTTAACCTCCCAAAACAAATCTTCCACATTTTTTCAGCACATATCACAAAATGCTATGAAAATATTCCCCTTGATGGTGATCTTGGCCTTAAGAATGTCTTAGCCAAAGTGATTAAAATGGCCTTCTCTAATGCTAGAAAAAATCTTTTTTTCTATATTTCACTTTCTAATAAACCCAGGTGGATAACAAACCTTACTCTGTACACCCCTTACACTTCAATGAAGAGAAGCTTTGTCTTTACATCTCATGGCTGCTTAATAACTGTACCATCACTTCTGGTGGTGTATGTTTTAACCAATGCCTGGGCATCCTCATGGGGTTTTCATGTTCTCCTCTTATGTGTAATATTTACCTTGCCTTCTTCGAATACAAATGGTTTCTCATGGCCATGGAAGTCGGCAAGGGTAATCTTTCACAATTTGGACATACCTACAGATACATGGATGACTTATTAAGAATCAACAATAAAGACTTCCTTAGTGAAATCTGCCGGATTTATCCTCACTGCCTAAGGATTGAACCTACTTCTTTACATGACTTCATGACACCCAATGGGGCTTTTTGTACTCATTACAGTTCCTTAACCTTTCTATCTCTCTTCATATTCCTTCTGTTAGAGGTTATGACCTAAGGTATGTTTGGAAAAGGGATCTCCTAAAACTGCCACCTGTGGATTTCATAAAAAGGAATATCAATAGGCCTCACAAGGCTACTATTAGCTCGTGTATCACCCTGCTACATTTAATTTGCTATTCCTGCTCTGACTATTTCCTTGCCTGGGAGGATGTTAAATTACTAATAAGAAAGTATTGCCTTAACGGGTTTAACATAAACCAGGTCTTAAACATAATTACACAATCTCTTACTCAGCATGATGGGCCTTGGTTACACTTTAACAAAGATAGTCTCATTTCTCTAATAAGGTAGTAGGCCCATACACAATGGACAGACTGCCAACCCATTGTGTATGGTGCTTGGGTTAGGGCGGGTACACAGACACACACACACACACACACACACACACACACACACACACACACACACACACACACACACACACACACACACTGTGGTACTTAATGCAGTTCCTGGCTTATTTTTTTAACGTCACCTCCACACCATGGGACTAGGCCCGTCTCTAATACTTGCAAGAAGGTTTTTTTCTAAGTATTTTACTACCCTATTACCAAAACTTTCCGTGAAGGCACGTGGGACTTTCTCACTGCAACCATAGGCGGCCTCACTGTCGTGTAATGGAGTCGGTACACTCATGGAGATTCTGCTCATTACTACGATCTGGCGGGCCGCCTCCCTCCTCTATATAAAGAGGTGAGGGCACTTCTTTGGCCCTCACTTAGCTTTGTTGGGTTGTTGATTTTCCTGGAAAGTTTTGCGTTGTGTTGTGACATTGAAGCATGGAGCTCACTACTATTGACTCACAGGTCGGACTCCTTGCCCATGTGTATTTCCTTGTAGGTTTTTGTTTTTATAAAAAAGAAAAGGGGAGCATTGTTTACTTTGAAATAAGTGTTGTAGAGGGTGTTTTGCTCTTGCTCTAAAACCTTGTTGTGATACTCCATGGTGGGAAGCATATATGGCTAATCATGCTATGTCATGATGACTATGGTAAGTCGCAGGCACTGTAAAAAATAAAGGTGTTATTTGTATTTACTGGCTGCTTCAGGCATGAGGCTTTTCACTGGTTTTTTTTTATGAGGGCTCTTTTCTGTCACTCTACTAAACCTGACTATAATTGTTGAGGGTAACTAAGCATACCGTGGTGGCCTAATGGGCTTCAACATACTACTTGGTTTAGCTGATACTATCGTTGTTTTTGCTACTAGTCGTAAAAATAGTCCTTCTCAGTTAGCCGGGTATGGATTACCAACTGCTAGGCCGCTTGATAAAATTCTGTCATTAATTAGTTTGAGTATGTGACTACTCTACTTTAGCAATGGGTTGTCCTCTTGGGATTGCTGCTGCGTTACCTTGCTTGACAAAAAATTCTCGGTGATAATTTGTTAAAGGCCTATCGATGACCTGTTGGTACATGGACGTTTAATCTTGCTAGACATATATAATTACTTAAGGGGTTGGATTTTTCTATCTTACTTTGCTCTGGTTCTTGGAATGTTTTGAGCCCGATTGCACCATCCGGTTGTTCTTACTACCTAATGGGCTAGGTTAAGCTATACATTGCATTGCCTAAAAATACATAGACTGTTGGCTAACTGTGTTGTTCTCTGTCCAACTGCGCTGTAGTTTGTTTTTGTAAAAAATGTTGGGCCGTTTGTACCATACTGTATACTGTATACAGTTAGGATATATTTACTTGGGCTAATGGTGCTCCTCTCATAAACTTTGAGCACTAAGGTAAGTATAGACATGGTAAATAACATGACATATAGGGTATATTTTTTTCAGTGAAAGAGAAAAGATGGTTAAGTTGTAATGGTTTTTTCAGAGATCATTCTACCACAATGGACTTTTGACCTGTTGTTTTTTTTACTAAAGTTCGAGAACTTGGAATTTTTTTGAGAAAAACTTCTCATTTTTAGTACACTTGATTGGGTTTCTAGGAACTAAATGACTTCAAAATGATGGTGGATTTAGACACTTAGATTAGAAGGGGTGATGGCCTTCTAATCAAAATGATAGTCTTTAAAAACTCTAGTTTTTTTGATAAAAAAATGGGGGATAATAATTAACATTTTTTCTGAATATCTATGGACATAGCTTGGTAAGGTTTTTTTTAAAAAGCTTGTGAGATGGACATGGATAACAACTGGTATGGTCCATTGATACCTGTAAAACACATCCAAGGCTAACTGAATTGTTGTCTTGCTTGGATAGATGCAGGTAAGGACTCTATCTTGTCTTGGAAGGGTTTTTTTAGCTTTGGAAAGCTGTCCTTCACTGGATTACACTTTCACTTAGTGCTTGGGATGTTCTTCTGTTACTTTGTATAACTAGAATGAGGCTTCATTCTTAGAAACATTGTACAAAATAATTCTAAGACTGAATTGTTTTTGTACTTATCATTGCATTTCTTCCAAAGCCAGCTGTCTTTTGAAATTAAAAGTTCATTTATGTCATATTATTATGGTAAAATAAGTACACACACACACACACATCACTGGCAGTGTGGCTTAATAATGACATACCCTATACTTTGGACTCCCCAGTACTAAGTGTCACCCACTTGGTGCTTTTAAAGGACTTAAAATCTCTCACCTTCAGTGGGCCTATCCCCAGCTTGGTCTATCTAAGCTGCCTCTAAGTTTTTGCACCTAACTACCTTGCATTATTATAAAGTAAGCTTAAACTATATTCATTCGTAATTAGTGCCTAATGATACCCCGCCAACTATTAGCTTTATACATATGTGTGACCTTCCCTTCCTCTACTTGGCTCGTTTGTCTAGTGACAAATGGTCCTCTAAATTTTTCACTTCCCTTGGAGTGGAAATCCTGATGTTTACTATGTATTAATGAGATGATGAAAATTATGTGTTGTGGAGTGCCCTTTTCTCTCCTCTATAACATGATATGATCTGAGAATTCTTTGGTTTGCTATGGTTTGGGTGTCATGAGGGATGGAGTGCCTAATTCGTCGCTCTATACCATGATCTCATATCTTTTAACTGATTGTTCTAGTTATGTGGGAATCTCCCCCATGGGTTATGCATTGGTTGCTTGGATGTTAGCAGCAAACTAACTTGGACACCATTTTTTGGAGCTCTCATTGTAAAAACAATTATTATTTTGATGAATCGGGAATATTGTAACTCCTATTTTCAAGATAAATATTGTAATTGATGAGCCGGGGCTACAAGCTTCCAGCTTGTATCAACCTGTCTTTAGTTAGAGCTCCCAGATTATTAGTTTTGACCACCAAAAACCTTGGCTAAGGTATAAAAGCCAATTTTGTAAAGTTATTATAAAGTTTTTGGACAATGAAATACACAACGTGAGCTAACAGCGCTCACTTCTCTCCTTCTCGCGCTTCCTACTCCCTCCCCAGTTGTCACATTGCAGTTGTGTCTATTGCATTGCAACCGCAAGTAAGAGCTCTATGCATTGATGTAAGCATTTCATGGTATTTCATAGCTTTTGGCGTTGCTGACCCGCGGTCTAATTTCTTCATAAGTAGGAATTTACACTTCAAAATAAAAAACTAAGCATAGGCGTGGTATTGGGGCATCATTGCTAAGCATTGAGATGCATTCTGGGTCGAAAATGACTAGGTAAAAAATCCACTGCTGTTAATAATCACAATTTTTGCACTTGACCTAAAGTGGTATTTGAGACCATAAGCATGTGTTCTTAGGTCTTATAAACGCGTTCCAGAAGTTTTGTTACGTTTGGATGTCATTTGATGCTGTAAAACGGATGTGATTAGTTTGCCGATGAGCGATTGGCTTTTGGTGATTTCAATCACTTGAGTGTAGCTTGAGTTGGATGTGAGTTGTTTGTTGTTTTTCAAGAGATTGACAACCTCTTGTAGCCTCTATACACTAGTCGAGTCAGCTTCGTCCCATGGATTGACAACCTCTTGTAGCCTCTATACACTAGTTGAGTCAGCTTCGTCCCATGGATTGACAAATTATTCGTGGTTCTCGCTACGTCTGCAATAAGATAGGAGTGAGGTTAGACACCCGTCCCACATTTGGCGCCTTTGCCGGGGATTGAAGAGACCTAAACTAGGGAAAAACACGAGCGTCTTGTGAAGTTATCCTTTAACTTCCTCTAGGATCCCCTAGAGTAAAAACTCTTTTTAAAACTGCATAGCTTAAGATTGTCATCTTTTGCTGTGTAGAGGTAGCTTGAAAGTAATCATACTTGCTGAGTGCCTTTAGGATTGTAGGAGTGTAGAATTAGATTAGGATTTTGAGAATGATTGACGGACGAGTCAAGTCTTAAGATCAAGGCTCAAAAAAGCATAAAAAACAACAAAACGAGTGTTTGTAGACACTTTCCACAACCCCATTGCAGTAGAACCTAGGAGTAGGGTAAGTAGAATCCGAGGTGGGTTTCACAATATTGCTCTCTCAGAAAGAATCAATTGTGAGTTGTTATGTGAAGTTGAAAAATTTCAGGTCTATAGCCAGAAATAGCACGAAAAGACCGCCAACCACTCAATCTGGCTGGAGAGTATGCTTTAAAAGTTGTACGAACCACTGGGTAAGCTCAAGGACACATTGTGAGGTAAAAGTTTCAAGAGTTACAAAACTCAAATTATTGACTTTTTTTTTGACATTTTAGGCCAAATTAAGTTTTGACTTGAATCAGAGTCTTAAAATAGCTCATGAAAATACTGTCCAAGGAAAAAGTTTAAAAAAGTGTTCATTTTGGGCTAAAGTAAATAATCATGATTATTTACTTTCAGCTCAAAAGTGACCAAGGTTGATACCACAGACTCTATGCATGTGCACAAACAACTTTTGTGAAGGCCCATAGGATTTGGATTACCAAACTGACAAAAAACTGGGTAAAAACTAAATTATGTACTGACTTTCAAGAACTTGAGTGTAAATTGGGAGAAAATATTATTTAAACTCAATGAAACTTGATTCATAGGCTTATATTGATGTGATAGACATGTGTATATGCTCAGTTGATAAAAAAAAATGCAAAAAATTTACCAGAAGTAAATAATCTTGATTCTTTATATCTGTCGTATTTTTCAACTTTTTTGACCAAGTCAGCATACCACTAGCTTTAGCATGTTATAATAAGCCCACAAACCAAATTTGGTAAGATTTGGATCATTGGATTGAAAATTGTGGCCAAATTTACAAAGTCAGTCTCTACGGATACAAAACTGATGACCATTTGAACAAAAATTATCCAAACTTGATGAAATTTGGCTAGGGAGCTTAAGTTGAGGTACTTAATAGATCTGTGTCAAGATCGGGACAAAAACTTGCAAAAAAATAGCTGGAGTAAATAATCGCGATTATTTACTTCCGCTACAAAAATTGATAATCTTGCACATTTGAGTACACCACAAGGTCAAGCATATCAAGTAGACCACACAAATCAATTTTGGTGAAATTTGGATCACAAAAGTGAGACTTAAGCCAGATTCTTGAAAACTAAGTCTACGGATACAAAACAGTTGTTGATAACTTGAACAAATTTTATCCAAACTTAGTAAAACTTGTCCAGGGACCTTAACAGGTTGTATACTTGGCAGACCAAGCCAAAAAGTGCAAGAAATTGAGAAAAGTAAATAATCACGATTATTTACTACTGCTACACAGAGACACCATTTTTGGCTTTTGAACTTGTACAGTGTTAGATCAACATAATACGTGGCCACCGGGAACTTTTGGGTTCAATCGGATCCAAATTGGTACATGTTCACTCAGTTTTCAGGTTGCAGTTAGTCCTTTGACCTTTTGCAAAAGAGGAATCTGAAAGTCTCAACTGCTAACTCACTTAGTTCGAATTGAAGTGATACACATAAACCAATCACAATAGTTAGCAATATTTGTACAGTCTTTGTGAAAGAATAGTCAACTTGATCAAAATTGTTACAGGAATCAGGTTGTAGACAAGGAAGTGACAGCTTGATAAAAGTTGCAATCAAGTCAAGTGGAAGAAATTGACAACAAGTCAATTCGATGGTAAGTACTCTATCCAGAGCTTCACAAATCTTTATGAACCTTAGATCTGGTCTCATACTAGGAAACCAAGTCATATTTGGAGAGACCACTAGTAGAGTATCCACCAAAGAAAGTGTGAATCAAGGCAATCCCTTGCACACTATCCTTGAGGAAGTCTTAGACACTTTTTCAGATTCAACATCTGAATTATCTTCCTATTCGATTCACTCAGAAACCAGAACGACAGTGCGCTATAAGCATATACTCTCTTTTTATAATACTAATCGCCATGGAGCTCAGGTTTACCTGGATCCTAACGAAGAGTATGCTATTCACATTGATGACCATGGTATTGAGTTTAAAGAGGAAATCAGGGCAAACAAACAAGGAAAAATTTACATGGATAGAAACGAAACTCAATATTTACAAGTTGAAAACCCTGACGTGATAGACAAATGGGGGTTAGAAGTAAATACCATAATTCCAGATATGGCAGCAAAACAAAGACCACAGACTTTAGAATTCGAGGGATACGATCAAGTTGATTTGAAGCCTTTGAAACGGCTTAGTACGGATACTCCTAGGATCGGAGTCTATTGTTGGGAGGATAGTAACCTAAAAGATCTCCTATGGAATTCTCATGCCAAATCAGGACATCTGACACCCATGAAGATCATTTATATCATCAAAATCAAAGATAAGGGTTCAGTAGATCTACCGACCTACCTTTTTAGAGATTGTTATAACAATAACTTTGTTATGATGACTCCTGAAGAGGTGGAACAAACCAAATATCAAGGGTACTCTATAAAGGATTGGATATTGGGCCAAGGACAAGAAACTATTCCAAGAGATGAACACTGTGAGAGATCTTTTGAGAGTAATGTTAAGAAACCAGAAACCATCTCTTCACAAAGAAAATCGGGTGACACTAAAGCCAGTCCACGGCTACATGTGTCACTATTTCCAATAGACTGGTTTGAAGGACTTGGAATAGGACCTGGAACTGCCAGGAGACCGGAGTTGAACTAAGTAGATGTGCCAGACCAGCTGATTTTAGAAATGGGTCAAAAACTACAATGGATCTGGGATCCATATGACCACTTAGCAAGCTTTAAACAAGTGCTAAGAGCAGAAAAGCATATTTGATTTTCATACTCAATTCGAGGGATTTGGAATGACATTAGAAGGAAAAGCATTGACATGGTTCCAAAACATTCCACCAAGGTCAATCATGGACTTGAATACATTAGCTCAAGGATTTGTAGTTGCTTGTTCCAAAACGGGGATCAAACACAATACGATAGCTCAAATCTATAGCTTTAAACAGAAACAAGGTGAGTTTGTTAGGGATTGTGCAACTAGAATGAAGCAATACATTGCAAGATACCTAGAGCTAGAGATACCTGTAGAAGAAAGACTAGTATCATTATTTCTAGAGGGACTGCTAAACAAAGAACTTCATGCTATATTGTATAGCAAGGAACATACAACCCTAGAAGAGTGTGTCTCATGCTATTGACTTAGGAGAAAATTGTGATATTTTCAATGATGAAGATATCCCTAAGGATAACCAAAGCGAGAAAACAACATCCACCATACCAACACAAGTGGAAACGGCTACTGCAACACCACTTTCAGCCATAGAAGACATGCTAAACAGGATGAATGACATGATGAATAACATGCAAAAAGCACCTATGAGGGGATCAAGACAAGGGATACCTCAACATGGATAACCAATTAGGCCGTAGAAATGGTGTGCAATCAAGGCTAAATGGACCAACCATGAGACCAATGAGTGCTATTACCAACCAAAGTATGATGGGAATGTTTAATACATGCCTATAAGGCCACAAAGACAACCCATGTACATATATCAGCCTAATATGGACCAAGCTCAAAAACCACCGATGGGTATGGAAAGAAATCAACCTGTATTGGGTCAACAACCTCCATATCCAGGACATAATGCAGTGCCTGTAAAGTACATGCATGAAGAGAGAGTCATAGATGAACAAGCACTAGTGCCTATTACACCCTTTGCTAAGCCTAGTCCATCTACAGTAATGGTAGAAGGAGAGTGGTATAATTCACTTCCACCACCATTGGAAGAACTTGTGACTTATGCTACTCCAGAGCTTGCACCGATGTACTATGTAGCTAATCAAGGTGTTAGACCTCCTATGGTAAGACCTATGATTACGCCAAGAACTAGAAATTGTCATAACTATGGTGCTGCTGATCATTGGAAAAATAAATGAATACCAAGAGCCTTACAAGAAACTCAAGCCAGTTGAAGCTTATTGCATACAATGTTGCAAAAAGGGAGGACACTTCCCTGAAGATTGTCCAAAAAATCCTTTGAACAAGAAAAAAATAGTAGTGAACATAGTCCAAGTGATACCTAGTAGCTCATCTGAGAGTGAACCGATTGTTCCAATCAAGGTAATCACTAGAGCCCATGCTAAGAAACATAACTCCTCTGATGATTCAGAGAATACAAAAGTTTCCTCTCAAAAGACCAAGAGAAACAGAAACAAAAGGTATGAGATGAGAAAACAGAAACAAAGGGTTGAAATCGAGTAGAAAGCAAAAAAGCTATTCCAGGAAAAGGTGAAAGAAAGTGGAAGCGAAATCAAAGAAACCACCGTGAAATATGGAGGATCAATTTTGGTTGACAAAATTTTTGAGCCAATTAATGCAGCCTTGGAAGCTTACCAAGCGGGACTTAAAGTAGGCCAAAACATGGAAAACAAATGGAAAAACTATCCTTCTCCAGACATGGAAGTAGCTAAGCTTGAAGCTTATCAAAATTTGGTAAGAATCATGCAAGAGATGCTAGAAAAACAAAAACCCAAGCTTGAGAGTATGACAAAACCTGAGGGGCTCGTGGTAGGAACCAATAAAGAAAAATCTGAAGTGGTTGTAGAACCCCACCTTGAAACAAAAGAGCCAAAACTTATAGTGCCGGACAACGAAGATGCCTTAGACGGAATTCCATTCATAGAAGAAGACTAGCCCGGACACTTCTGGGAAAAAGTTAGAGAGATTAATAATGGGAGCTTAACTCTAAAGTCAACTCCTATAGAGGAAGTTTGGTTAGAAAATCTACCTCCTGATATGGACATGGATGTACAATCCTTGTATGGGGATTGCAGATCTGAAGCTTCAGGAATGTCTAAACCATTGACCTTGAAAACATTACCCTCTTACTCAATCATGTCTACACCCATCCAATGCAAGTCTCTTACTTTAGGAGAACCGTTAAAAATCAGACCATATTTATGGAATGATCTACAAAAAACTCTAGAGAAGGTGGGAATAACAGGGCTAATCGCAAAAAAATTGGGAAAACTAAATAAACAACAAAGAGATTAGGTCCATTCCAATGAACAAATTCGGAGAATACTATGAAGGGGAAGAAGGAAACACAACCCTTCCAGTGAAATATAATGTCATAGAAACCATGGCAATACTGGAAAGTGGGGCAGGCATAGCCATAGCCACTAAAGCAGTATGGGAATCCTGGGGACAACTAGCCATTAGAAAAACTCGAATGAAATTTCAATTGGCTAATGGACACATTGAAAGACCCTTAGGACTGCTTGAAAAAATAATAGTTAATTCCAATGGGATTGAATATCAACACACTTTTGCCATAGTGAACTTTGGAAAGAAACTCAATTACAAAATCATATTGGGAAGACCTTTTATGCGACAAGTACAACTCATCCAGGATTGGAGAAACAATTATTTGTAATTGAAGCAAGTGGGATCAATAACAATGGTTAATGTAAAAGATCACACTTATAGAGATGTCACGAAAACGCCCATACAAGAATTCAATTCAGTCTCTTCGGCTGAAAATAAGCTTCCATCTCGGTTGAACAAAGACGCTCCTATTTGGATGTGTGGAGCCTCAGAAAATGAGCGCTTAAAACGAGAAGAATGTATCTTAGAAAGGGATTGCACAGACGAAGCCTATGTACCTGAACCCTTTCCAGAGCATTTGTTTAAGCCATTTGAGTGGACTCAAATTTTAGCAACAATGGATGTATGCATAAAAACATCTATGCCTACTTAATTTTGCAATGAGGATAGCTATGAAATAATTCCCATACAAATGATCTCAACCCTTCACATTGAATACATAATTCATGAATACAAGGACTTGATAAAATCTCAACAAGTCTTTTCAGACCTCTACTATGATGCAACGGACGAGTTAGAAGAACATTCAGCTACCTCAGATGATTCGGGGTCACAAAAAGAACATGTGAGAGCTAAGCTACTCATGAAAGGAGGGGAGGAAAAGTTTTTTGACTTTCCAAACCAAAAATCGAGAAGACAAAAATGGTATAGATGAAAAAGAGACACCAGAAACGTGAAAGCTAGAACTATTCCATCAGTCTCCAATAGAACATAGTTCCTGATGCAGATAGAGGCACATGATTGTGTCAAGGACAAAATCACTGGAAGATATCCTTTAAACAAAAGTCTAGAAATGTCAAAAACATTGAGAAAAACGAGAAAGAGAACTCACACAAAACCTAAACACCAGGACAAGAACTCAACCATGACACGAGTTGAACGGAAAAAGAAATATCAAGAGTTGAAAAAAGCTCTAAAGGAGATATATACAATGGGAATGGAAACCAATGAAGAGGATGGTAAGGATGTAATGAGTGTTCCATCCCATTACATGAAATATAATTTTCAAGACAAAAAAATCATAGTCAAACAACCTGTTAGGGAACTATGAAAACAGGGCGAGTCCTATGAAGAAGGACCTGAAAACGCAAAAAAGATAGATCTGGCTGAACCAAGAGAAGAACCTAGACCAGTTTATATTGCAAATGACCTTATGGAAGAAGAAGAAGAGCTTTTATTAAGCTTATTAAAAGAATATTGAGATATCTTTGCTTGTTCTTATAAGGATCTCAAGGGTGTTGATCCAAAAATCTGTCAACATACCATACCCATGAGAGATGATGCAAAACCAAGTAGACAAAGCCCATACGCATATAATGAAACATTTGCCAAAAAGATCAAAGAAGAGATTGAAAAGCTAAAAGAAGCTGAATTCATTTATGAAATTGAACACACAGATTGGGTTTCTCCGATAGTGGTAGTACCCAAGAAAAATGAAAAGTTAAGAGTGCGGGTCAACCTCAAGAAAGTGAATGCAGCTACCATTAGAGACAACTTTCCTCTTCCAACAACTGAGCATTTAGAACGAGTTGCAAGAAAAGAAGCTTACAGCTTCTTAGATGGCTTTTCGGGATACAATCAGCTTTTGGTTGATCCCAAAGATCAACATAAAACTGCTTTTGCAATTGAATGGGGTATTGTTGCCTATCGGGTTATGCCTTTTGGGTTAACTAATGCTCCTCCCACCTTTCAAAGATTGATGAGCCATGCTTTTAAATAATACCTTTGGAGTTTCTTGAAAGTATATATGGATGATTTATGCGTACATTCATCAATCCGAGATGATCATTTTGAGCACCTCAAAAAGGTATTTGAATAATGTAGGCTTTATAGGATTTGCTTAAATCTTGAAAAGTGCACATTCATGGGTAGAGAAGGAAAAATTCTTGGACACATAGTGTCTAAAAATGGCATAGCTACTGATATGGATAAAATTCATGTTATTGCTGATTTGCCTAAACCGACAATGGTCTAGGGGGTTCAAGCCTTCATGGGACATTGTGGATATTACAGACGGTTCATTTACATGTACGCTATGATTGCAAAACCCTTGTATAGCTTGACTACACACTTTGAATGGACTGATGAGTGTGAAGAATCCTTCATGAAGCTTAAGAAAGCTCTCACTTAAGCTCTCAATATTGAAAGCACCAGATTGGAATAAGATATTCCACATACATGTAGATGCTTGCAATTTTTCCATCGGGTGCATACTAGCTCAACCAAAAGATGGGAAAATTGATTTTTCTATTTCATACGCTAGCAGACAGTTGAATATGGCAGACAAAAACTATACCACCATCAAAAGAGAAGGATTAGGAATGATTTATGTCGTGAAAAAGTATAGACATTACCTATAAGCTAAGAAATTTGTGTTCTTTGTGGATCACCAAGCCTTATTGTACTTGGTCAACAAGCCATGCAACAAAGGAAGAATAGTGATATGGTTCATCATTCTTATGGAATTTGATTTCACTGTAGTTGTGAAAAAGGGCACCACTCATCAAAGAGCAGATCATTTGTTAAGGATTGTTTTTGGAGAACCATCTAAGGGTGTAGATGACTATCTACCAGATGCGTATCCGTTCTCTGTGGAAATGATACCTCGATGGTCAAAAAACATAGTATCATTGATAACCATAGCTCAGGTGGACTTGCAAATACCACTTCCTATTATGGCCAGATTGATTGAGCAATCGGCAATGTATCAAGCTGGAAAATTATAGAAAAGAAATCGAGTAATATTGCTATTGTGCATTAATCTTGAGGAGAAAACCCAATACCTAAGTCAAGCAGATATTACCATAGTAGGACTTCACTTTGCGGAAGACCAAACTATGCAAAGGATCCTGAGACTTGGAGTATTTTGGCCAACTATGCAGAGTGATGTTCATTGTTTTGTGAAAAATTGTCCTCAATGTCAAAAACAAGCACCCATACCTCATGTGACATTTTTCCAAATGTCACCTATTCCTAAGTGGAGTAACTATTTAGTTACTTACTTAGCAAGCCGAACATTTTTTGAGGATATGAGTAAACTCCGTCAAAGAGCAATTGAAACGGAAGCAAGAGACTATGCTCTTATTGGAAACCAATTGTATCGGAGAGGTAAGGATCAACACTTGCATCTCTGTGCAAACAAAGAAGAATATATTCCCAGAACAAGCACATGCTAGATTAGCTGAAGGTCACTTTTCTAGTGAGACTACCCCAAGAGCAATCTTAATGGCAGGCGTATGGTGGCCAACACTTTTTGAGGATGCCAAGAATATGTTCAAAGGTGTGATGCTTGTCAACGAGAAAAAATGCCAACCCGTGTAGATAGCATGCCCTTAAGACCAATGATGGGGGCTAGAGCGTTTGCAAAATGGGGCATAGACTTTGTTGGGCCAATACAACCACTTGCTTATAGAACCCAAGCTCAATATATCATCGTAGCTACGGACTAATTGACCAAGTGGGCCGAGGCTAAAGCAAATCAAAAGAATGATGCCAGAACCACCTCCGCATTCTTGTATGAGTATGTGTTCACAAGATATGGACTGCCAATAGAAATTGTCAGTGATAGGGGAACTCATTTCCTCAATGAGGTAATTGAGTATTTTCTTAATGCGTTTATGGTCATCCATAACAAATCGGATCCCTATCATCCACAAGCAAATGGACAAGCTCAACATACGAGTAAAATTCTTAGCTCGGTGTTGACTAAAGTGGTTAGTTCAAGAAGGACAGACTGGGAAATGAATCTCCATGCTGCTCTATGGTTTATCGAGTTTCATTCAAAATAGCTTTAATTGCTACACCCTTTAACCTTGTTTATGGTCTTGATGCCATATTGCCAATATAATTTCTATTGCCGACATTAAGGGCTAAGGATCTTGAGTGGATTGAACATGAATTGTTAGAGAGAGTTAAAGATTTAGAAAAGCTTAATGAGAAAAGGCTAACTGTTGTAGCTCACATCTATGCACAAAAGCGGAAACAAAACCAGAATTTTGATTCCCATCTAATTACAAAAATCTTCAAAAAAGGGGACTTAGTTTTAGTCGATTCCCTTAAGCAACACATTCACAAGTTTAAGAGAAAGGGAAATGGACCGTTTGTCATTAAAGATGTATCTCCAAGTGGCGCAGTTAAGTTGTCCACCCTAGATGGTGAACCAATGGCTAATTGGATTAGTGGATGTCGTTTAAAGAAGTACAATTTACCACTAATCAATGAATTGCTAGAAATAATGCATGCAGCCAAACAACGAAAGATGAAACAGTAGCAGGTTATTGATGAAGCCCAAGAAAAATCTCGTCTTCAAGTACTCAAACGGAAGGCTTCTCTCAAGAACCAACAAATACCTATTCCCATCAATGCTCTGAAACCAGATGATCGACAATGGGAATTGCAGACAGATGTACTGTCAACAGATGATGAATGGCTAGATGAAATGGACCTTCGCATCAAAGTACAACTAAACAATCATAGCAAAAATGCATTGGTTGACACAGGAGCTCGAGTAAATGCAGTCAGTTGTTTCTCATACAAGAAAGCAACAAGTCAATCTTTGACAATAGGAATAGCGACTATTAAAGGATGCAACAATAACCTAACACCAACATTGGGAGTAGTCAACTTGAATGTGATAGTACATGGATGTTCATGACCTCATCGGTTTTTGTGCTTACCAGATGAACCGTATGAATGAGACAATGATTCTTGGAATCCCATGGATGCGGACGTACAAGGCAGTATTAGACTGGGATACTAATCAGCTCAAGCTATCACCTAAAGGCAGACAACTCATTGTTCCAATTGCACCAAGCAAAAAGGAATGGAAAGGAGGTTACCAGCAGAGCAAACCACGAAGCAATCAATCTTCTACATCCTATACAAGAAAATGCTACAAGTAGCATGCAAGGAGTTAGGAAAATTTGGGTACCAAAAGCACAGCTTAAGGAGGAGCCAAATCAAATTTAGGTGCCGAAAACATCATCAACAGTACCAAAGGTGGTTCCAAGGTTCAAAACACAAAGAGGAGCATCTGAGCAAGGAACCTAATACGAAATGGATTTGGAAGAAGAAGTTCTCTGCAAACCATAAAACCAATCAAGCAATGGAGAGTTAAGTCTCAAAAGACTCCACCACACCATTTTGCACAAAGCAAACCAAGATATCAATGGTGGGTAAAAGATCTACAATAGTCATTATTGATACCAACAACTCAGGAAATCAGCATGCCAAAGCATCCTTATGGGACAATCAAGCAAAGAGCACACAAGCTAAAAGATTTTCTCTTTGGAAGACAGCATTAGAAAACCTCGACATCAGAAACCCTTGAGTTAATTACTCAAGACCCAACTCTTGCACAATATAATGGTTTTAATTTCATTTATCTTCAAAGCATGGTAGAGCCAACCAAGGCTATGCATAGACACGATTATTCAACCCATGCACACAGTCCATGGAGTACGCCATCTAGAAGGGGTGGAAGGGAACTAAGTCATTAAGGGCAACGTTTAAAGAGGGAGGAAAAAAGTTTGATGTTAGCGTGTGATTTTTTACAAAATTACCTAATAATGCCCTTATAAATCATCCACATGGAAATTTAACTGATAATATCTCCCCGATGAGTGTAAATACTGTATATACTATAAGAAAATCATAAAAATAGTCTTTTTGGTTAATTTTTATTATTTTTCTTGATATTGGGACTTAAAAATGGAGAAATCCAACAAAAAACAATAAATCTGTGTTTTTCAATGGATTTTTTTAATTATTGGATTTTCACTTTGCTTTTTTAGCGCATTTTGTTATTTTCTTTGATTTTTTTAATTAACAGGGTAAAAATTATTAATAAATAGCAAATGAGCTCAGATGGAAAAATTGAAGGCACTCTGATGATCAGAAGGACAAGGTAGACATGCACAAAATCTTTCATTTAAATCGGCAGATGGAAGCGGGAAGCCTAAATTAGTCGGCCAAGACCTACTTTTGCAGAACTCTTGCAAAATGAGCTACAGGAATCCGATTGGGGAGATTTTTGAGCCTAACATAGATTTCACAGCCTAGTAGGACTAACAAGGGAATTTGGGGGGAAAATGGTTCGGGAAGTCTGAGTAGAGATACCCAAGTTAGGCTAAAATCACCTCATTTCCACTTCTTGCCTTTGGAGAGAGAGCTTTTCGACCTTCTTCGCGTGCATTTTTTGAAGTCCAGAGTCGTCTGTTTACAGTGCCGTCTTACACGAGACATGAGGGGTAAGTTCTATACTTATCAATGATCCCTTTTGTACGGCCGGTAGCTAGTCTAAACCCCATGAAAAAACCCTAGAATCAGAGCACGAAAACCTACGACCAAAAATTGACCATAGCGGCCTGTCAGCTCATCCAAATCAGACGAGACTTGAATGGTAGCATGCCCCAACATAATAGAACACTTATATATCATGATTTGACCATTTGGCACGGGTTGAGGGGGGTCCCAAGTAGAAAAGCTAGGTTTTTGACATATGCCAGAATTAGATTTTAACTCCACAGACAGCTTATAGACTGGGTCTATACACAATGTATATGGTTGGTTTCATAAAATCAATCAAGTTAAGCCCTTGAAAAGCAGAAAACAGCTTGAAGGCTACAAAGCATCAAATTTGACATGCAAAGTCAAACTGACTCCAAATGGGACAAAATTGGATGAGTTGCTTCAGAACTATGTAGGGGACAAGTCCATAGACCCAAAAGTGACTAACCAACTCCACAGGGCATGTAATCACAAAAATCGGTGATTTCAGAGTCGACAAAGCACGAAGTGATGCCGACAGCACAAAACTTTACCAAATTCAATTTAGGACATTTTTTAGGTGTATAGAATATGTTTAGGTCAAAATTTTCAAGTTTTGCAAAAAAAAGTTGACTGCAGTAAATAATCGTGATTATTTACTTTTGCAATATTTTGGCTTGAAAATGGTACCATCACCTCACCCATCACTTGTACAAACTTATTACATGCAAATTTCAAGTATGAGCCAAAATGATCAATGATAACTTGGAAAATTGTCAAAAAACGCAAAGAAGTCCTTCCAGTGCAAATTTTGAGTTATAAGTCACATTTTTTGATCCAAACCACCTCATATCACACACACACAGGGTCTACATCATGCCTAGAACCAATTTGCACCAAAATATGTTCATTTTGATGAAAAAGATAATAATCATGATTATTTTACTCTTTTGCCAAGATGGGGAAAAATTGCAACTTTGCCTTCATGGGACCAAAGCACATGATGTCCTAAGCCCACTAACCAAGTTTGAACAAATTTGGAGCTCAAAATCTCAAAACTCCCTTATATCTAATGTTCAAAAACTAAAAGCCTAAATATGGCACCATTCTTACCCTGTGCACTCAAACGAGCCCACATTTACTTAGAGTATCTAATTGATATATATTTCAAGCCTATGCTGCCAAAATTCCAAAATTTGAAAAAATTCATCAGTTGTAAATAATTGCGATTATTTCCTTTTGTTGCAAATTTTTGCTGGTACTTTATGATTCTGATCTTTACATGTTTTTATGCATCTATGCATGTTCAAAAATTGACTTGAAGCAAATTGGACTCAATTTGTCAGCAATTGAGACTAAAGGATATGTTAGAGTGAAATCTGCCAAATTTTCTAACTTTGGTACTCTATTCACTTAACAGGAGCAATGCGAACTGCGGAGAAGGCCAACAAGAGGGTCACTCAAAAAGAGAAGCTGCAAGAGCTGCCACCCTACCAAATGGACACCACTTCAGTAAAGACGGCCAAAGCAACATATCTATCCAAGGAATAGCTTCCAACAAACAGCTTGAAAAAAACAACACCACAGTTTTTACAGGCAGATTTAAAAGTGAAGAAGGACGTCAGGTAGAACTACACCTGTTGCCAATAGAGGTCTATGATGTTGCGGAAAATCCCAAAATGAAAGAAGCTAACAGAAGGCTTGGACTCAGAGAATTCTACGACCAAGAGCCATGTGGTGTAGATTTTCAAAAAGCCTATTAACTTTTGTCTATAATAAAAGAAGATGGAACAGCCCAGATTACTGATCAGCAAGGGCAGAAGGTAGAAGTGGTGATAGTAAAAGAGATTGTGGTAGGAGCTCTCAAGTTGCCGACAGAAGGGATGACAATGAGGGCTAGAGACAAAAAGACAGCATGTACCTTCACCAAGGAGACCACTGCGGCTACCTTTGCTTATCTCATCCAGAAGCAAGTGGAAGAACCAGCACGGTTATATCACCAACACTTCCACTTTCTAGCTAAGTGACCACCAAGGTACACAACACCCAATCATGTAGTTGCACAATGACCTTCACACAAGTGTTGAAGTCGACAACCAGGCAACCCATTGATCACGAACGATATGTGCTATCCACGCTGAAGGGTACCAAGAGAGAGGGTAAGATCACTTACATGAGGTACTCACAAGAATAGCGTACCATGCTATTGGCATGGCAAACATTTTTCCACCTGCCCCAGATCAAAACACATGGATAGTGTCAGCACAACCATCTCCAAGAACCACAAGGTCGACAAAAAGAGTTTACAAATCTAATGAGGAGTCTGCAAAAAGCTCTCATGAGGCACATAGCAGTGAAAGCTTAGACAATGAAGAGAAGAGAGCCATAAGAGAGGAGATGAAGAAGAAGGTAGTGTCTGTACATCAAGAAGAACCTCAACAAAAGAAGGCGAAGTTTGAAAGGAAAAAGGAGACCTATGAAAGAAGTCGCCAAGCTGCAGGTGAGGACCCAACACGGTGGATTCCAAGAGATATAAAAGGCCCCTGAACCACGAATCCTACTAGGAGAGAACCAAAAGATCCCAAGGATTCTCTTGAATGCATGTACCAGGAAGAAAAATCCTTAAAGTTAAAAGAAGCTCAAGAAGCTAAAAGAAAAGCAAAGGAAGATGCATCGAAACAACGGAGAAAATCTGAAGCGACCCGACAAAGTGAACCCTAGTACGATCAAGAAGAGATGTCTCCTAGACCATCATCACCTGCTGCGGAACAACAAGACCACCCCATGCCAAGCCCTCCACCTTCACCGACACTTAGACCCACTGAGAGAGAGCAAACCAAGGGAAAGGAGCCTGAACCGCAAGCCTGCAAAGCAGGATCTAAACAACAGGCAACAACTACTTCCGAGCAAGCCAAAGCAAAAGAGCCAGAATCAGAAAGGGCAGCAAGTCCTGAACCACAAGAGACTGCCAATTTTGAGCAACCTAAGGCACAAGAAATAGAGGCTACCCCGTCTACCACCACCCAGTAGGAAACGGTTGAGGCATCCACAAAGCCTCAAGGAGACAAAGCAACCGAAGCAACCACAACCCCACCCAAGAAGCCACAAGAGACTGCTGAAACATCTAGGCAGCTCACAGAACAAGAAGACTGGCAGACAGATGATGAATTAATTCTGCAAGTGAACGAATATACCAAGTAAATGCAAGAAATGACAGATAAAATGCGATCAGCAGCACTTAGCCGCAGTGCTAAGGCTAGAGAGTTGAGATGGTGATAGATGCTTTGCAAGGAGAACTAGAGGACATGATGACTGTCATCACTGATCTTCAGAGAAAAATCCAAGAGTTGAAAGCTGAAGCTAAACAACACTAGATGGCCCAAGAAAATCAACAAAAGGAAATGGAAGAGCTAGGTAAACTTCTCACGAAGTCAACAGATGCCTGTAAGACCAAAGACGAACAACTGATAGAGGTTACCAACGAACTCTTAACTACAACTCTGTCAGCTCAAAAGATCCAAGTGCAGCTCGATGTAGCAAACGCTTCATTACAATATTCAAAGCAAAGGATCAATGATCAAGCAACCTTCTTGCGAGACATATAAGAGAAAATCCCGCAGTTGCCTTGATCAAAGGTACAAACAAAGTGTATAAAGCACTGGAAAAGAAAAATAAAGATCTCAAGCTCGAGTTAAAGCTAGAGAAATCACAATGCAGAGACCTTGCATTAATGCGGGTATAAAGAGAAGAAGAGATACTCAAGGAGATATTAGAGCTCAAGAGAGTTAATCAGCTACTGTGAGACGAACAACAAGAGACGCAAGAGAAAGCAGGTACTTCAAAACAACCCCACATTAAAATTCCCTCAGTCTCTTTCATTTAGATGGAAACACAGACGATAGAAAGGCCAATAGGAGAAGAAGACTTTCAAGTACCAATCACAGATGCCGATCAAGTGCCAATGGTCTAGCTGTCAAAAGCTAAAGAAGATGCACTTAAGGATCAAGTCGCTCAAGAAACGGATGAGCAGTGGAAAGCAGCGATGGGTTGGGAGTTGAGAATTATCCATTCAGTCAATGTTAGTCAACTCACTTCCAACCAAATCAATGCACAATGGTATCAACAATCACTGCCATATCCCTTGATCAAGGTAGAGCTGCTATAGGTTAAGGAAAGATTATACAAAGACATGCAAGCAGAAGGCGCAGATAAAGTCCACCCCAAGTGGAGAAAGAGCTGGCTAAACAATAATTCCAGATACTTGATTCTGTTCACAAGAGCACCTGCAGCATTTCAGAAAGACCCAAATTTTTGTGTTGTACCAAGAGTAAGGACGTGGAAAGCACATGAGGCAATGAAAAAGAAGCGGCCTACATGGCTGAATTATCCAAGATTGCCAGCTCCAGAAAAGGGAACGCCGACAGAGGAATACATGGTGAAAGCCCTAACGGGATCCATGGAATTCTTCAAAAGTCTCCCTGATCTCTTATGTGCTATGCTCTACAAAATTTTCAGAATGCTTCTCACATGCATTGAAGCCTTTCACAAGCTAGAGCAAGAAGGAGCACCGTGGATATCGTTCCTCGAGGGAAATAAGGGTCTATGCTACGACCTAAGCAGCCAACCTTCCGAAGAAGTCCTTTATGGCTTCTACGCCCACTGCATGTTCTTGCCATCTCACAATATGTTGGTGTTTGAGGAAGAATTCTATACAGGATTTTTCACTTGGTGAAGGAAGATTTTTGGGCCAGTGATCAGCAACATAACTTCCAAATTCGTAGGCTACTCAATCGTTGAGCTCAAGAACAGAGTCACCATGCAATTTTTGCAGGTTCCAGACAAAGAAGAAAGAGCAGATATGAGAAATCTTTACATGCACTTAAAGACCACCTCGCCAACCGTCAACTTGAAGATTATTTCAACCCATAAAGCTGTGTCAAGGGACAACACAGGCGAGGAGGGGGAGAATGTTAGCAGCAAGCTAACTTGGACACCATTTTTGGAGCTCTCATTGTAAAAACAATTATTATTTTGATGAATTGGGAATATTGTAACTCTTATTTTCCAGCTAAATATTGTAATTGATGAGCTGGGGCTACAAGCTTTTAGATTGTATCAACCTGTCTTTAGTTAGAGCTCCCAGATTATTAGTTTTGACCACCAAAAACCTTGGCTAAGGTATAAAAGATTTTTTTGTAAAGTTATTATAAAGTTTCTGGATAATGAAATACTCACTTCTCTCCTTCTCGTGCTTCCTACTCCCTCCCCGGTTGTCACATTGCTGTTGTGTTGCAACCGCAGGTAAGAGTTCTACGCATTGACGTAAGCATTTCACGATATTTTGTAGCTTTTGGCATCGCCGACCCGCATCCTAATTTCTTCATAAGTAGGAACTTACACTTAAAAATAAAAAACTAAGCATAGGCGGGGTATTGGCGCATCATTGCTAAGCATTTAGATGCATTCTGGGTCAAAAACAACTAGGTCAAAAATCCACTGCTATTAATAATTGTGATTTTTACACTTGACCTAAAGTGGGATTTGAGACCATAAGCATGTGTGCTTAGGTCTTATAAACAAGTCCTAGAAGTTTCATTACATTTGGTTGTCATTTGATGGTGTAACGGATATGATTTGTTTGCCGATGAGCGATTGGCTTTTGGTGATTTCAGTCACTTGAGTGTAGCTTGAGTTAGACTGTTTGTTGTTTTCCAAGAGAAAGATTGACAACCTCTTGTAACCTCTATGCACTAGTCGAGTCAGCCGAGTCAGCTTCGTCCCATGGATTGACAATTTATTCGTGGTTCTCGCTACGTCTGCAATAAGATAGGAGTGAGGTTAGACACCCATCCCACATTGGATGATAACTATTTGCTACAAACACACACATATACACACATCTATCACTGCCATTTGCTGCCTAACACTTGTACCCTCTATGTGATCTAGCATATTCTCAGCATAGTAAAGATGTGATTTTTTCATATATGGGCAATTTCCATTTCCACATTTTATGGGTTTAAACCCTATGGGATCCTCATCCTTGTCTAAATTATATGAGAGCGCGGGTAATTTATTAAATTCCATAATTGCTTCCAATAATTGGGTCCTTCACTGCTTGGTACGAGGCATTCTTCATTTTTTCACATGGCTGTTTTGGAAGAACCCACGCTGATTTTCCCTTGCTGTGTACCCGAGAAATGTCCTAGCGTCATGTTTGAACTCTCCTTTCCTCTCTCTCCCTTCCTCCCTATGTCGACTTCTTGCCTGGCCAAATGGGCTGCCCCTTGAAGTTCTTATAGTTGTGTTGTGTGAGGCTTGTATGGACACGTGGAGTCTAGGGACATGGAGCTCTAATGAAGTGTGACACTATTGTTGCCCAACTCAACTTCAACATGATGATGCTGCGTGGATCTTGGTAATGGATTACCTACCTAGCTAATGTGAGGGGTATTTGCACACTATGAGGAAGGGTATCTGTTGTCGCCCAAATAAAGCGACACTACCACATAAATAGGTGAGGGAATCTATTTTCTCTCACTTAGCCTTGATTTGCTTAGATGTTGTACGCTTATCGTACGTGTCGAAGGCTGGGAACTTGATTATGCACTGTGTTCTAGCCTCAAAAGGTTGCAAACACACAACTAGAGAGTCCTAGCAAGCTCAAAAAAACAATGGTGTGTCACTCACCTCTCAATGCTTCTGTCGTGAAGGATCCTGTGATGCAAAGAAGAAGGAGCTGCCGCCGATGCCGCACTTTACCGCCTCACCGCGGCCAATGCCACTGCAATGCTCGATCACTTTCTCTCTCTCTCTCTCTCTCAAGCATACACACACACACACACACACACACACACACACATACACACATGAGCACAAGAAGGAGAAGGACACAAAGATGGAGCAAGAGAACTTCTTAGCTTACACCTCCCAGAATAAGGATTTTTAGGTCAAATGGACCTTTTATAAGAGTACAACCCATTCACACATGGGCGCCCACAGTGGCCGATCAAAGTAAAAATAGTATCAAATGAGATCTGTGGTGCGCCTCTCATTGGCAATCACCCAAGCACCTATAGGACCAACAAGCTTGGCCCCTGACTCAAAACAATGTGACATCCATGAATGTTAACTGTATTCACATATGAGCAGCTCTGCATTCTCATAAAGTTCCTTCCTTTATATCTTTTACAATTTTTCATTTCCAGCTCTAAAGAAATATGGTGAACGATTCACAAGTGAGAAATGAACCTATGGCTAATAATAAAAAGGTCACAGATAGTTGCGTTCGGTTCAATACCTCACCCCTTTTTTGTGTGTAGCCATATATTACTTCTCACAATCGACCACCTCCCTTCGTTATGCAGACAAAAACACAAGAGAAAATTAAATCAAAGGAACCGACCTAAGATGTAATTTACCAGTCCATGCAAGGGTTTCCATAGCTTTTATTAGCCAGAACAAAAGGACAATCAGACATAGCATTAAGATGATTGCTGAGTGAGGTTTGTAAAGCTCACCTTAATCCCATTACTAGATAAAACAGTAGGACAAATCAAAATTTTTAGCAAGATGATTGCTGAGTGAGCTTGTAAAGCTCACCTTGAAATAGAAACCAACATCCAACCACTCTTCAGGACTTGACAAAATTGCCTGCAAGCAAAAATTAATATAGGCAATGTTAGCAACACAGCAGCTTAGGCCAAGCTATGGAAAAAAATCCGCAACACTAGTATAGACAGGAAGCATGCTTGGATGACTGTAGACACTCACCAGCCCAGCTCCTCAGACCTTTGCATTCACAAAAGTATACGGCTGAGGGATTGTGAGAATCCAGAGGGAAAAGGCCAGAGGTGACAACTGCACACCACTCAACAGGTGACGGATGGAAACCACGAAAGCATGGAGCGAAGTTTGCAGGGAGCTCATCATCATAGTGTGTTGATGCAGATATGGTTGAATGTGTGGAGCAAGGGTATTGGTGCAAAGAACGTGAGCCTAGTGGCGCTGATGACATTTTCTATTGCATGTAAATGGGCATCTTGGAGGTGCTTCATTCGAAATCAAGGCACCTGAAGCAAAACAAGAGCTGCTACACCAACCAGCTATTGCACTACCGAGATGGGCTATTGTTGCGCCAACCAGATGGGCTGCCATTTTGCAGAGTCCTGAAGTGGCTCTCGGACGCTGTTGTATGGAGTGGCATGAAGTGGATTGAGATGGGAAGTCATTGCACCACCCAGATGGGCTACCATCGTGCAGAGGCTTGAAGTGGCTCTCAAAAGCTATTGCATAGAGTGGCCCATCGGGTGTTAATGAAGGGGGGAATGAAGGGGGGAGGTCACAAATCGAGCAAGTCCTAGCAAAGAAGTGACAAGGAGGGGGGATGAAAGAGGACTACCATAGCAAGTTACTGCTTTTCTTAGTAGCGTTAGGTGGTGGGTGAGCTAAATAGAGGGGAAAGTTAGCTGAAGTGCAGGAGCAACACCATTGGTGTAGACGAGTCGACACAGCAGTAAGGGAAATGGAGCTCCATGTGCTCACTCTTTACTGGCTCACTTGAGGAACTTTGGTGGAGCATGACTCGTAACTGCTCATCTTTAATTTGAGCAGTTACCATCACCTAACCCGAAGAAAAGTGGACACGTCCAAGGGGGACGATGCTACTGCCTTTTACCCCCATTTGGTTTACAAAGTGATTCTTGTTTTACCTATTTGACCCACCTCCCTTAACTAAAACCAATGTCCCCTAAGTTCCTCATGTGCAGAAAGACCTAGCGCTCTTAATGAATACCTTAAATTCTAGAAATGTGCAATTTTTGACCTTGCAACCCCTTGTTCACCTTAGGTGGCCCAATATTGGCCCCTTTACCCTAGGGGAAGAGAGAGAAGAGGTGAGAGAACACACACAATGAAGGCTTCCCTTTACACAAAGGGCATAGTGGACACATGTCAGGTTCCTAGCCCAGTAGCCCCCAAAGTGCATTCAAATCCTATTGGATGGCCATGGAGGTGGACTAATGAGAATTAGGCTAGAGTAAATTTAGTTTACACTTGATAAAAGAATCAATTTTGCCTAATTCCTATTGGCCAGAATACTAAGAGATCCAATGAGAGTTTAATTGAAATATTTAAATACCTAAAGCTCTCACAAAAGGGGAAAGGGGGACACATGTCACAAGATTAGCAATTATGCTTATAATTTCTAATTGGCTAAGCTTTACAGGGGCCAATGGAATGCCATCACGAGCAATTAGCAAGAGGGGTGGACCAAGAGAGAGAGGGGGCTGATTTTTGCAAGGCATTATCACACACACACACACACACACACACACACACACACTCACACAAGCTCATGTGTGAAGAAAAGAAGACTATCTCCTTCTCAAGCTTTAATGGAAATCTCATCATCTATTCCAAGCTTGTGAGAAGGGAGGCCTACACCAACAACTCTTGACTTTGTGATGCAAATCCAACCAAGAGCCAAGCTCCAATGCATGCTCATCTCATCTCCCATGCTAATTACTAAGCTATGCTAAGCTATTCAGAGTGATTATGTAAGGAGAAATACTTCTTTCTTGTAAGAATACTTCTTCTTCCTCTCGATCTACTCTCATACCCCTCCAATTCCCACCATCTTCGAAGGTGTGTGAGGTCTTGAGTCTGAGACCATGAGGGAATTGATGTTGTGTTTTCAAGTGTAACCGTGGTGCTTGAAGCTTCCATCTTCCTTGCACCAGCAAGTTATTGAAGGAACACAAAGTATTTTATTGTAAAATGTCTCCCTTGATGGGGGAAACCTATAATACAAAGCCTTTTGGAGGGGGGACCGGCTCCATGAAAATCCGGTCCTCAATTGTTGTCAATAGCTTAATTTCTCTCTCTTTTTGAAGTATTGTTCATGCCTATCTAACCAGGTGTTATGCTTTTGTTGCTCTCTCCATCCAAGCACTCTTGCTATGCTCATTAGGAATCTATTCTTAATGAAATGATCACTATGTCTATGTTATTTTCTGCTACACACGAGTTACTAGACAATTAAATGTTACATGAAAATGCATGTGTAACTCCAAGGTTGGCCTCTCGTTGGCGTCTAATACATTGCTATTGCTCCTTAGCCTCGGCTTGAGCTTGTATATTTTTCAATTCTGCTTGTGCCTTGGTTGCATTTTTTTTATGGATGGCATGTAGCTCCTCGTGGCTTAGAGGATCATAGTATCTTTTAAATTTACTCCCATTGAGGAATCCAATGGTTTCAACTCTATGAAGAGTTTCCACACGAATGGTACCTTGTGGGGTGATTTTGCATACTCTATATGGTCCTTTTCTCGCATATTTCAACTTTTTCTTCTTGCTACACACTCCATACATAAGGACTTTATCCCCAACCTTGATATCCTTGTTCTCTAAATGATGGTCAACCCATTTCTTTCTCCTATCTTTCTCCACAAGTGCACTTTGCACAGCCAATTGTCTTTCTTCATCTAACCTCTCAAGGATATATAAACACTTAACTAAAGGATTACCATCCCAACCTTCTTGTGAAGCTACTCGCAGACTAGGAATTACAACCTTCCATGGCATAACTGCTTCTTGGCCATATACCATCTTAAATTGTGTACAACTAATAGCCACTTTGTAGGTAGTATGATAAGCCCATAGAGCTGATGTCAGCTTCAAATCCCAATATGTGCGATGAGCTTCCACTGTTTGGGTCAAGATAGAAATTAAAGTCTTGTTAGTGCTCGCAGTTTGGCCATTTGCTTGTGGATAATAAGGTGTAGACTTATGGTGGACTATCATGAAGTTTTTCATGAGTTTATCACTCCATTTATAAAATAAGTACCATTGTCACTCACAATCTCAAGGGGACAACCAAATTGTGTAATAATGTTCTTAAAGAGAAACTTAGCAGTTGACCTTGCATCAGCCTTGCATGTCACCTTGGCTTCCGCCCACTTTGTCACATAGTCAGTGGAAACAATAATATATTGAGATTGAGTGTTACGAGCTGCCAGACTAATTGGGCCTACAAAGTCTAAACCCCATTTTTCAAATGGTTGAGTCACTTTAATAGGATATAAGGGCATGTTATCCTTTCATTGTGTGATCTTGTAACGTTGGCATTCATCACACCCTTTTGCAAAAAGTGATGCATCCTTGAATAAGGTAGGCCACCAATAGCCTGATTGCAACACCTTTCTAGAAGTTAGTTCCCTTGAAAAATGTCCTCCAGCTAAACCCATGTGGGCTTCTTGCTGTATGTATAAATACTCATCCTCATGAGCACAATGTCTAAGAATATCGTCCTTCACTAGCTTGTAGAGAGTTCCTGCAATTAGAGAATAAGGTTCATATTCCTTTAATAGTTTTCAAGCTATATCCTTACAAAGCTCTTTGGGTGAACTAAAAATTTCACAATTTTCTCACTTCATTTAGGCATGGTCTTGACTAGAAACAGGGAAGTATTGAGCAATTCATCATCAATTCCAGTAGGGGCTTCACCATTTGGTATGCGAGACAAATAATCAGCCATGACATGTCTTTTATTGGGTCTCACCACAATGATAAAATCAAACTCAAGAAGAATTAATAACCATCATGTAATTTTTTCCGTAAAGGTTTATTCACTAGATACAACAGCGCTTGATGATCCACATAGAAAACAACCTTGTTGGCAAGAAGGTAGTAGTGAAATTTCTTTATTGCATAAATCATAGCTAAACCTTCCCACTCTATAGTGGTGTAGTTTCTCTCAACATCATATAATTGACAACTTGCAAAGCTAATGGGGTAGTCCAATTTATGTTCTCCTGGTTGAGCTAGAACACATCCATTAACAAAGTTTAATGCATCAATATGCACATGGAAAATTACATTCCAATGAGGTACTCATAGGATGGGAGCACTTTTCAAGCCTTTTTTAATAACTCATAAGCATGGTCACACTCCTCGGTCCAAAGGAACTCAATAAGAAGCTTGTAAAATGGGCGAGCTATCTTGGCAAAGTTTAAAATAAACCGCTAGTAATAACCAACATGGCCCATAAACCTTTGAATTCCTTTATAGTTTGTAGGTGGTGGCAAATTGGAAATGGCTTTAATTTTGCTCTCATCTACGGAAATCCCATTTTTGGACACTATATGCCCTGAAATGACCCCATGCTTAACCCAAAATTGACATTTGAAAGTGTGGGACGGGTGTCTAACTTCACTATCTTATCTTATTGCAGTATTAGCGAGAACCACGATTAAATTGTCAATCCATGGGATGAAGCTGACTCGACTAGTGCATAGAGGCTACAAGAGGGTGCCAATCTCTTGGAAAACAACTAACAACTCACATCTAACTCAAGATACACTCAAGTGATTTGTTAAGGCGGTTACGCCGCTAGCGGAAGCTAAATAGCGAGAACTCAAGCAACAACAGAATTTGTCAGACGAGGACGAAGCTTGACCCGCAGGCGCATGGAAACAACTAGGTGGGTGTCAAATCACCTACTTGACCTTCTAATGACAATCACTACTAAGGAAATCAAATCTAAGTTCTAAAAAACGCAAGTGACTGAAATCCGTACTACGAACGAATGCTATACGAAATAGGATCTAGAATCATTGAATCGATCTCAAACTCAAGGGGAAGTCTATACACTAGGTAAGAACAACACCCTTAAGACTTGAACTGCAAAATCAACCTATAACCACTCCATGCGGTAAACGCGTATGAAGACAGGCCGAAAAATACAGGTGACCGAAACTTGACCCCGATGGTACTAATGTGTAGCTCTACTCGTTGTGGTTCTATAGATATGCTGCACGCTCTATTCCGACACACGAGTTGGAAGAAAACTCATACCGAAGCTCGTAGGAACTTACCACACATAGAAGCCGATAGCGCGCACTCTTGGTATCAGTGCGTAGCTCTCGCCGTTGCTAACACAATGGCGGTGTCGCTTCTCCAATGGTGGCTCTGTAGCTCGCGTAGCAAGTAGATAAGACTCTCTCTCTCTCTCTCTCACTCTCTCTCAGACACAGTCACGGCGCTCAAAAACTCACTTTGATTAATAATCTGAATTTCTTAGGTTACAAAAACTTTGGCTTATATACCTCAGCCTTGGAGGTAAGAACATCTCTAACTAATTACATCAGCAAGTGAAATTACTTCGGAAATACAAGCTGGAAACTCAATTGAGTCCCGTTACTTAATGAATGGCTCAAATCAAAATTAATGTCGGAAAGACATTTATTACAATCAATGGTACAAAATGATGAGTGTGAGCAAAAATGTGGGTGTGATCCTCTGCTGGCACAACACTCCCCCCCTCCGCGTTCATGTCGTCCCTGACATGACTTTTATGATTGGTCAATAAAGTCCTGTCGTCTTGAGCATCTGCAAATGTGATTCGTATCGTAGGTTGCCGATGGTCAAGGTTGGGCCGAATATTTTACTTTCGTGGGTGAAAAAGCCGGTGTAGAAATCTTCTTCGAATGTTTGCATGTGGAAGCTAGGAAAAAACATAATCCTCTGGTATAGGAGGTGCAACACTTTTGGAGAAGGCTGCAATGAAAGATCATACATCATATCAGTCACTGTGTCGGCCGTCGATAGCAGACTCGAGGTCGTGGCTTTTTCTGGCGCGAACACTTCAATGCAAGCTAAGAGAGTCCTGTAGATTTTCTTGAGCATCTGACACGAAAGGTCAGGAGAGCCAGTAAAGAGCTTGATGGTGCCCGTTAGGGTTTTCACCATGTAGGCTTTACCTATTCTCTCTCCTGCCTTTGGTCCTGGCATCCTGGGGTAATTAAGCCAATTTGGCTTCTTTTTTGCAATCCTGCCATGCTCTTTCCAGTTTCTGACTCTTGGCACCGGGCAGAAGGTTGCATCCTCCCGAATCTCCTTTGGTGCCTCTACCAAGTAGATGAGGTAGGCTGGGTATTTGTTCACCCAACCTTTCCTCCATCTAGGCTGCGAATCTACAATCTTCTTTGACTGTTCCTCCTTTGTGATGTCGCCTTCGTAAAGAGCGACATATTGCTCCTCCTCTATTCTCTTTTTCGTCTGTAGCACTTCAAATTTCATCAAAGGGAAAGGCAGGCTGGGTTGCATCCACTCTTCATGGAGCACTTTTGTGTCTAATCCCTGAAGTCTAATGGAAACGAGGAGTCTCCTCTGCCATTCCATTTCCGCCTTGGCACTCTCCTCTGCTGACTTTTCTATTTGGTCATGGAGCCTTTGTTCTTCTTCTTCAGAGATTCCTGAAGTCGAGACCACCTCTTGAGCTGGGGCTCGATCTTCAATTGTGGTTGCCTCTCCAGTTTCTGGTAGCTCTATGGCTGCTCCACCTGATTCTTCGTGTGGTGTCTCTGTCTCTCTTCTTTGTTGCTCTTGTAGATCTTGGAGCTGTTTGCGGAGGGTCTCATTCTCTGTTCTTAGTGTTTGATTTTCTAAAGTGAGCCTCTCCTCTGCTGCCAATGATCCCTCCGCAATGTGCAACCTTTGCACTTTCTCTAGTCTTAGCTCTCTTTGTAAGCTTCGGACCTGGTCTTCCAGAGCTGGTACAAGAGCTCCCTCTTGTTCGGTTCCTGCTCTGCTAGCTCTAGGGGTAGTCCTGAGTCTAGTGATTGTTCTTTCTTGGAGCTCGACTCTTTCCCTTAGCTCAATGAGCTCATCTTTAGCCGCCTCCAAGTCGTCTTCCATCCGCTCCCTTGCTTCCTGTGCACTTGTTACTTCTCTTGAAGCCTCGGCTAGCTGGAGTATCAAGCCGTCTCTCTCGTTTTCCACATCGTAGAGTGATGCTTTATGACTTTCAGATTCAGTCATAGCATTCTCTAATTTCCTCTGCAACTCTGCTTCCCTTTGTTTGGCTGTCTCAATCTCCACTTCCTTTGCCTTGGATCTTTCTTTGATCTTGTTGAGCAGTTCATGCACCATGTGCATGTCTTTTTCATCTTCATCTGTCAACTCTAAAGATTTTTTGGCCACCACCTCCACTGGCTTCGGCTCTTCTAGTACGTTCTGCTCTTCCAGTTTTTCATCACTTTCTTTTGTACTCTTTGTATTTTCCTCTGTCCCTCTCCGATCATCTCGTTTTTGTAGGGTGATCCCATAAACCACCTCAAGGGCCTCTTCTTCAGTGCACCCTATCGCTACCAGATCCTCATAATCGTTTTTCTTTTGCTGAATTGGATCTCTCTCCTTTTCCTTGGTCCCGGCCTCCGGCTTTTCCATACCAGCCGTGTCCATCTCTACTGTGGTCTCTTCCACAATGATTTCCGTCTTCTTCGGGCTGGGTACATCAGTAAAGGAGGGCTGATTGTCCTCAGTCATCTTGGCTTTCCCTTTGTTTGCTTGCCCGTCTTTCTCTTGAGGTTCTGTAGACTCATCTACTTTCTTCTTCCCCATGTCGTCCTTTTTCAGCTCAGCTTTTAAAAGTTGTACTTCCTCTTCAGTGTATGGCTCGACAGGTTGCTGCTCCAGTATTGCCTCTGACTCCTCATAAGCTCTAATATATTGATCATATTGATCAACATGTGGCCTGGCTGAGCTAGTTCCGACTTTAGAGGGGTCTGGCACCCACTTTTCTTCAAAGTCCCCCTTTAGAGCTCTTTCCGCTCTAAACTGCTCCACTAGTCTTTCCATTCATGCCGCTTTCTGACTTTTGGTTTGCTTGGGAGCAACCTTCTTCTTTGCTTTCTTCATAATCGGCTCATCCACATTCTCTTCAGGTTCTGAAACTATTTCTAGTTTCCTGCGTGCTCTTGTGGACGCCCTCTTGGATACTTCAGGCTGTTCCTCCTCCTCATCGGCTTCTCTAAGCCATTCATTCTGGGAGGGAACCTTTGGCCATTGATCTCTAGCTCCAATAGCTTCATAAGCTATTCTTGTCAGAACTTCAGCTCCTCCTATATACTTTGGCTTCTCGTTGTGCATGGCAATTACTTGCTCGTGGATGTGTTGAGCGTAATTCATCTCTTTTGGCATATTGCTCTTCAATGCCCATGTGATGGTAGTTGCAATGGCATGGGGCGGTGTCGTATACTTTTGCGGTCTTTTACTGCAAATATGGAGAAATTGGTTGTACAGTCGGCAAAGGGTTGCCGCTCTTTGGTCTGCCATATCTCCATAAGTTGCATTCTGTTTCTTGGACCCATAAACCTCTATAGCCTCCCTTCTTTCCCTGACAGAGCTCCCTTTGTTGTTCAGCTTCAATGCATCTGCAATGAGCTGTGGAGTGATCTGTACCTCTACTTTCTCTCCATCTATTGCTGTCAATGTGGCTTTCCCATCCTTCTGAATGGAGGTTGCCAACTCATACACTCTTCTTGTATCTACACCTAACGGTCTCGAGGTGAAGAATCTGTGCAAGTCTGCCCTTTCCAGGTACCTGCTGATGTTCTCTGACCTGCTATAATCCACCAATTCTTGTGGGATCATCGGTATATCCACCGCTTGCCCTTGAGGATCTCTGAAAGTCCCCTGGTAGATCTTTATTCCCTCTTGTTCCAGTACTACTTTCTCCACCCAAGTTTTGGTTGGCTTGAGGGTTTCTGCTGGAATGTCAAAGGGTTATGCTTCTGCAAGAGCATCTTTGATTGTCGGTCTTTTTCTCTTCGTTGCCGATAACTTGGCGGAATCCATGGATCCTGTAACTCCAATTTCAAAAGTTAGCGTCTTTTTAGTACTAAAAGCCGAAATGAAGCTTTTAACCATTCAAATGACTTGAAAATTGAAACATGAGCTATTCAGGGCCTAAGGATGCAGGGTAGGTGAAAAAATATGCAAACTGGGCTCAAAATCATGCTGGAGACATCATACGCGTATGATGTCTTTTGTGTCAAAATGACTTCATATTGGTTGTGCTTGTTCCTGATAGTGTATACATGAGTATCATATGCTTGGATTTGAGTTTGGATACCATTTGGTCAAGTTTTGGCCAGTTTAGTCCAGATCAGGCTCTTGGAAAAATTTTGAAAGGGAATTGGATTTTATGATCCAAATTGGATAAAACTTGGTGGTTCACTTTCAAATGGCATGTAGATCACTTTTGTTTGGTGGTTGAAGCCCTGAGGTGCCAAAATCACATAGTGAGACATCATACGCGTATGATGTCTTTTAGTGTATTTTTGGACCAAATTTCTCTATAAGCTTGGATATGGCTTTAGATAGGCTTATTCAGTGGATTTATGAATTTTGGATAGATTTTGGGCTAAAAATGGCTCTGGAGACATCATACGCGTATGATGTCTTTTTCATCAATTTTTCATGGGATTGATTCTGTGGACTCCCCATGTACTAGTGAAGGACTGTCTCTACTCAAATCTTGGTTTGGACTTGAGTATGTTGGATTTGGGCTAAAATAGGCTTTGGATGAAGGATTTTCCCTCAATTGGGCTAATGGGGTGATCCACTTGACCAAATGGTTCCAAACTTCATATGTAGCATGTATTAGATATATATAATGGATGTATGATGACAAATGAGCAGTTTTGGCTCTGTAAGTGCAAATAGACATCATACGCGTATGATGTTTTTTGTGTCAAAATGGTGCTTTTTGGTTCCAGATAGCTTGTAGATGTGTTAATCAACAATCCTACAAAGTTTCAATGAGTTTGGAGTTATTTTGACAAAATTAGGACCAAAAATCAATTTTATGGCCTACTTTGCGTCTTTTTGGTTTTCCTTGGGTTTTCTAACTCCAATTCTCATGATACTTGGTTCATAGGATGTGATTAACATGTGGAATGAGGCTATGCACTCAAATGTTGAAATGGATGTGAAAATCATGCTGTGAGACATCATACGCGTATGATGTCTTTTCTTGAAATGTTGGTCTTTTTGTGCAAAGAATGCTTTGTGCTAGTGCCCTAAGCCTTGATAACTAGTTTTCAACTTAAAAAGTCATCAGTTTAGCTAAAAAGCCCCCTTATAGGCATTTCAGTCTTCGAAGTCGTCTTTTTGCCTTGGAGTTGAATTTCTTCAACTTTTCTTCTCGAGAGTTGCATTTCCAGCTCATTGGATATGTTGTGAAGCCACCTATTTGGTTGAACTTGACTTTGGCTCCCCGTTCTCCATCTTTCTCCATTTGGTTGCCCGAAAGCGTCTTTTTCACCATCGGTAAGTGAATCAGCTTTCTTTTGGGTTTTGCTTGCAAACATAAGTCATCCATGTATATTTGAAGCTGCTTGTGAAGTTTCATGTCATTTGGTCGTCAATTTTAGCCGTTATGCCAAAATGACGCTTTGTGTGTCTGCAGCCAAATCGGTTGTTCCGACCTACTTTTGGTGATCCAAACCCGGAGATACTCCATGGTTGCATTGCCCTCGATGTTGTTAAGCTTCCTGAGAAGTTTTGTGTCGTTTCGACAACTTTTTTCTATTTGCCTCTTGCAGGCTCTGTTGACCTAGGGTTTTTCAAGTCGTTCTTTCTCGAGCTTTGAGTGTTAGAAACCCATCTTCTATGCTAGGGTAACCCACCTCTAAGTTCTTGCAAGGTTTGGTTAGGCGGTTGTGCCCCTACCTAGCGTTCCTCCCCATTCCCCGTCTGCTCTTGTTTCTTGGTTTTGGTCAGTTTTCGCGACAAAAGTTAACGATAAGCATCAAAAGCTTATGGCAACGAGTCTACCTCTCATGTCTGGTGTCCTCTGAGCTCTCGTAGCAGTCGTAGAAGGCGGTAGAAGGTTGGATGCTCTTGTGTGCTCTTTGCTCTCTCCAAGAAGGTAATAGTGGAAATGAGCTTGAAAGTGATGTGAAAAATACTTAACTTCGGACTTCCCGGATCACTTGTTACCAAATTTGACATGTGCTCCTATCTCGTCGTGAAATGCACTTTAGGATTTGAAATTTCTCAATTTGGACTCCGTTTGACCTGTTTCTGAGAAATCTGTCCACTTTGTCAAAGTTCTGTCATTTCGGGCTTTCCGCAACTTTTTCAGAATTGTACCCAATTTTTACCATGGGTTGCCCTTGTCATTAGGACCATCACCGTCTATTCTTTTCTTTTTTCCGATCTCATTTCACCTGCTTTTTTATTTTTCTTTTACTTTTATTAAGAAAATCATAAAAAATAAAGGAAAATAGCAAATTGAAGCCAAAAATTCCAAACATACACAATAAATAGCTGGTAACTCTGTGTATATGAATATACAATTATTTGTGATTTCTGGACTTGGATTACCACTTTTTTCCACTTTTTAGCTCCAAAAACACTCTTATTTAGTGATATTTACACGTCTAGAGACCCAAATTCATCATTTGATCTCTTCTTGTTGCAAAACAAGGTATATAAGGGCATAAATATTATCAATATCCGCAATCAAACATAAAAATTGCAAAATCATGTAAGACACTGTCCTTGTAATATAATTTTTGTTTTTGGCGCTCGTAGCTGCTTTGTAACTCCTGTATACCTGTATACCTCCCCCCCTCCTAGTCTGAGTCCTCCCGGACGACTATGAAGTGTCTGTGGGCGAAGCATTGTAGTTGTTTTGGTCATAAGTTCCCAATGCAATTGTAGAGCGATGATACAACAGTCTTTCCAATAAAGCTGCTCTTTGTTTGATTGAAGGATTGGTGGTCGGGTTTTGGGTTGGTTTTGGCATTGCGGTAGTAGAATCAGTAGATGGATTCTTCTTTACCTTGTTGTTCTTTTGCACAATCCAAATCTGCTTCCGCTTCGCTTGTGCTTGCCACAAACTCTTTGCGACCCAAACCTGCTTTGTTCTTTGTGTTGATTTCCTCGCCTTGAAATACCTAGGAGTTTCCGTGGATTGTACTGAAGGGAGTTCCCGTTTACAAATCTTTGGGATCCAAATTTGCTTGCTATAGCTTTGTGCCGTCATGAACTTCTTTGGAATCCAGATCTGTTTCACTGTCCTTGATTGTCTGGAATCACTCTGTTGTCTGGTATTGAAGACTCTGTTTTCCACCTTTGTGTTCTCTGGCACAACCTTTTTTGGTCTCCATACCAACTTTCACTCCGTTTTTTCCCAAGGTTGAGCTGTTATATTATTGCTTGTCTTCCTTATCCACTGTTGAGAATTCCTCGTCGAAGAGTAATCCGGTTGTATAGAAACTTTTGGTTGCCATTGCTTCTTCTTTTTCTCTGGTTGTTGTTTACCTTTGTTCTTGGATTCTTCCTTTGGAGTTGTCTCTGATCCTTTGGTGAACTTAACTGATTGACTTTCACCTTTGTATTTGATAAGCACTGATTTAGAACTCCAGTCAATCATTGCATTGTATTGCTTCTGCCATGGTTGTCCTAGCAATAATGGATGTTGTGTAGCTTGGTCTTCAACCACGTAAAACATATGAGGATACACATAATGGTTAATCTGTATATGTAAAACTGTGCATCCGACATTTTTGATTGAATTCTCAGAGTAACTCTTTAACTCTTGCTTGGCAGTTTGTAGTTTAGTGTCATTTGTCAATTGTCTATACAAACTGAGTGAAAGTAGGTTAGCTTGAGCTCCTGAATCCAATAGTGCTCTGGCTTTGATTTGGTTGGTTCCTACTTTGCATTCAATGATGGGTTCTTCTTTGTCATTATCCATTTCTGTTATACTGACTGCGTTTATTCGTATTGCTCCTTCATTGCGCTGTTTCTGACGCAGTTGTCTTCTTTTCTCCATTCTTTCCTTCGCCTCGGCTTGCGCTTCCTCCACAATCTTTTTCTTTTTCTGGACACGCAGCTCTTCGTGATGTATTTTGAGAAGCATGTCTTGGGTTAGCGGCAAAAGATACTTTTTCACTCTGCATCCACTAATCCAATTGGGCATTTCTTCTCCGTCTAATGTAGCAAGCTTGACGGCTCCACTTGGTGATAGATCTTTAATCACCAGAGGTCCCATCCCTCGCTTTTTAAGCTTCTTAGCATGCTGTTTCAGGGTGTAAACGAGGACATAGTCCCCAACCTTAAACTCTTTAGTCCGTACATGCTTATCAAAAAATTCCTTTTGTCGCCTTTTTTGAGCGTAGATAGAAGCTACTGCTTTTAGGCGAAGCTCATCTAGCTTTTCCAGGTCATCTATTCTATCATAAAGCTCGTGCCCTGTCCACTCTAGATCCTTAGCCACCCTTAAGGTTGAAATCAAGAATTCTATTGGTAAGATAGCATTTAGCCCAAAAAACATGTTATATGGGGTCGTTCCTATTGATGTTTTATATGCTACCCTATATGCCCATAATGTTGAATGCAACTTCTGGTCCCAGTCAGTTCTCGACTCAGATACAATCTTCGTAAGGACCGTGCATATGGTTTTGTTTGTTGCTTCAGCTTGTCCGTTTGCTTGTGGATGATACGGGGCTGATTTCTTATGGATTACCATGAGTTCATCTAGAAGGATCTTTATCATTTCATTTATAAAATGTGTGCCTCGATCACTCACAATTTCTATTGGCAACCCATATCGTACAAAGACGTATTCATATAGAAATTGTGCTGTGGTCCTGGCATCTGCTTTTTGAGTTGCCTTTGCTTCGACCCACTTTGTTAGATAGTCTGTAGCCACAATGATGTATTGTGCATGAGTCTTATATGCAGGAGGTGAAATGGGTCCGACATAATCAATCCCCCATTTTGCAAAAGCTCTTGCCCCCATCATTGGTCTAAGCGGCATATCATCTCTTTTAAGTGGTACTTTGGTCCGCTGACAGTCATCACACCGTTTAACGTATTCCTCAGCGTCCATATGTAATGTTGGCCACCATATTACTACGGCTAAGACAAGTTTTGTTGTCTTATCACCTGAGAAATGGCCTCCACCTACTCCTCCATGAGCTTGCTCCAGGATTATCACATACTCAGACTCTGATGCGCAAATCCTAAGCTGGTTGTCTTTACCTCTCTTATAGAGTTGATCTCCTATTAAAGTGTAATCTCTAGCTTCTGTCTCTACAGATTTCTGACGAGCTTTTGACGTTCCTTCTGGGAAAGTTCTATTTGTGAGATATTCAACAATATACTGACTCCATTCTGGAGCGATCATTATCTGATATAATGTCGAATACTCTGCTGGCGGTTTTGATGAACATACAATACATACAGTGACATATTCATGTACGCTTTCTTTCATTCCTGGCCAATAGACTCCCAATCGTAACAAATTCCTATATGTGTTCCTTCTTGAACAATGAAATGCACATTCCTGAACATGTGCTTCGCGCAGATATATATTATATTCCTCAGGATTGATGCATAGTCGTAAAACATGATCATTTCCCAATTGATACAACCTTCCTGCAACCAATTGAAGATTCTTGGATTGCTGAATAGCAATATGTTTCTGGTTGTATTCTCTTCTATCAAACTCTCCTCCATAGGTTAATAGGTTAACGACATTTTGAGACCACTTCGGTATCATTTCTATGTTGAACAAGTACGCATCTGGCATGTCGTCATCTACTCCTATAGGGTCTTCTCCATTCGTCAATCGCGAAAGATGATCAGCTCTAAGATGTGTTTTTTCTTTCTTTACTACTACCGTGAAGTCGAATTCCAGTAAGATAATGAACCATCTCACTATTCTCCCGGTATTGCATGGTTTATTCACTAGGTAGAGCAAGGCTTGGTGATCCGTAAAAAACACAAACTTGTTGGCTAGAAGATAATGCCAAAATTTCTTCACAGCATATATCATTCCTAATTCCTCTCGCTTTGTTGTGGTGTAATTCTTCTCTGCATTGTTGAGCTGTCGACTGGCGTAACAGATAGGAAAATCCATGTTTCCTTCTTCTGGCTGAGCCAGAATGCATCCTATTGCATATGCCGAAGCATCTATATGCACATGGAATATCTTCTCCCAATCTGGTGAGTTCAAGACTGGAGCAGTAATGAGTGCCTCTTTCAATTTCTTGAACGATTCCTCACACTCATCTGTCCATTCAAAGTTCACTATTAGCCTGTAAAGTGATTGGCCTATTATAGCGTACATGTAAATGAATCGTCTATAATATCCGCAATGTCCCATAAAGCTCTGTACTTGTTTCGCATTGGTTGGTCTAGGCATATCCACTATAACCTTTATCTTCTCTAAATCCGTGGATATTCCGTTTTGTGAGACAATATGTCCCAGAATTCTGCCCTGTCGGACCATAAACACACATTTCTCAGGATTGAGACAAATGCGATATGTCCTACATTTCTCAAATACTTTTCTTAGGTGTTCTAGATGCTCATCTCTCAGAAGAGAATGTACACACAAGTCATCCATGTATATTTCTAGAAACAACCTTAAGTATTCTTTGAAAGCATGCGTCATCAGCCTCTGGAAGGTTGCGGGAGCATTGGTTAGACCAAAAGGCATAACCCGATAAGCATAAATTCCCCACTCCGTTGCAAAAGCTGTTTTATGTTGATCTTCCAGTGCTATGGCTAGCTGGTTATATCCTGAAAAACCATCAAGAAAAGTATGTTGTTTTCCCTGATACACGCTCTAGAACATGATCAGTTATCGGCAAGGGATAATTGTCCCTGATTGTTGCAGCATTCACTTTCTTTAAGTTGACACACACTCGGAGTTTTCCGTTCTTCTTGGGTACTACCACAATTGGAGATACCCAATCGGTGTGTTCTATCTCGTATATGAATTCAGCTTCCATTAGCTTATCTATCTCTTCTTTGATTCGCTTAGCAAAAGTATCATTATATGTGTATGGTCTCTGTCTGCTAGGCTTTGCGTCTTGTTTCAGTGGGATTGTGTGTTGGCATATCGATGGGTCTACTCCCTTTAAGTCCTTATAAGACCATGCAAACACATCCCTATACTCTTTGAGAAGACTCAAAAGTCTCTCTTCCTCACCTGGAGACAAATGTGTGGCTATGTACACCGGTCTAGGTGGCTCACCTGGAGCTGCTAAATCAACTTTTTTTGCATCCTCCGGTCCGTCATAAGATTCGTTCTCCTTCCTCTCTCGAGTAGGTGGGGTTAATACCACCTTCCTATCCTCTATTGTGAATTTCCTATAGTGAGAGGGAACATCCATGTTTTCCTTGATTTTGGCGTTTTTGTCCTCTCCACTCTCAATTTCTGTCGTCCAAACTTCTTTCAGAGTTTTCTTGAGCTCTTTGTACTTGTTTCTACGTTCTAACTTGGACTCCGTGTGTTCTCTGTTGCGCTTGTTCTTTTCTGATTTTTCTGTTTCTGTTTCCGTTCCATTCCTTTGAACTCGATTTCTTGAGCCTCTTTTGTTTTTTCGTAAGCTCTTTTGACATTGCCTCTCATTCTTCCAGAAACCTTGTCCTTAACACAATCTTCCGCCTTTACTAGCATTAGGAATTGATTTTTTCCTCTTATTCTAGGCATCGGATTGGTTCTAACCCCCTTTGTTTTTCTCTTTGCTCTATAGCGTTTCTGGCGTTGTTTAGTTTGGTTCGGAAAATCATAAAATCGGACATCCGTTATAGTTTCTTCGTTTTCGCTTGAATTGTCCATTGACTCGTTGTCTGCTTCATTTCCCCACTCAGGATGATCGGGAATGTCGTGAAATACCTCCTCTTCATCTTCCTTTTCCAGTGTATCGTTCTTTTCAGTTTCTTTTTCGAGTACAGTTCTAAACATGAAATACGGAACCACATCGTACCCGTCCTTGTCGCAAAATTTCGTTGTGGGACCATCCGGAATTGCACAAACATCTAGGGTTGCTAGAATGTGTGTCCATTCTAATGGTTCAAGCGTGTCCTCTGGAAAGGGTTCTCCTATATAAGTTTCGTCTTCGATAGCCCTTTCTAAAACATATTCTTCTCGTTTCAGACTTCCACATTTCGAGGCTCCACACATCCATAACTCCTTGGGTTTACCTAACCAAGCTGGAAATTCGGATCCCGCCAAAGTAGTTGAATCAAACTCCTCTACCGGTGTTCGGTTCACATCTTTGTAGCTATGGTCTTTCAGGTTCACACGTGTAGTGGTTTCCATATTTCTCAGGTATATGTGATCGTAGCCCCAATCCTGGACCATTTTCAACTGTCTCATGAGTGGTCTTCCCAATATGATATCATAGTTATTCTCCTTGCCAAAATCGACAATAGCAAAAGTATGTTCGTATTCAATGCCGCAAGAAGTCACTACAACTTTCTCTAATAACCCCATAGGTTTCTCCATGTGTCCATCTGCTAATTGGAGTTTCAACCTAGTCTTCCTTATTGCTGGTTTCCCCCATTTTTTCCAGATTTCTTTTGTAGCAATGGCTACCCCAGCTCCGCTGTCTAGTATTGCCATCGTGTTTACTCCTTGGAATTCAACTGGTAAGGTTGTATTCCCCTCTTCACCTTCGCAATACTCTCCGACCTTGTTTAAGGGTACAGGCTTAGCGTTCTTTTGTGGTTTACTCAGCTCTTGTATACCCTCTTTCAGTCTCGATGTTGGGTCTTTTATCCCGAATTTCTCCAAGCATTTTCCTACAGTGGTCCACATATGTGGTCTTAGCCTCAAAAGCTCAGCTAGAGTGATAGTGCATGTCACTGGTGTTGACAAGATCTCTATCAATCCTTGCGAGTCCATGACTTTTTCTGATGAGATTCTTCGTGAGGGAAGTGCTCTAGTCTCGGATTTTGCTTCATACTCTCCTAAGTATGAAGGTAAGGTATTCAGTGAGTGAGGTTTGCTCTCCATTGTTCTAACAGAGCCCCCATCTCCCCAGTAAGATTGCAGATCCAAGTCCACTTGAGATCCTGCCTCAAATTCCACTATGGGAGGGTTCCTGATGTCCTTTTCCCAATTTGTCTGATTAGCTTGGCAACTTAGCTCGTTTGCAAAGTTTGCCTCTCTCACTTGTTTCCAAAATTCATTGTAATCCTCATCTCTTCCGTAAGACCTCTGTATGACTGGATGAAAACTCTCTATCTCCTGATCGGTTGTGTTCAACTATGCGGTCATCCTTGTGTGTATTTTCAGGCTTTTGTGCACTGGGAGTCTTTTCAGCTACCCGTGAAACGATAGTCTCTTGCTGAATTGGGTTTTCCTTTCCACAATTCATTGTTTCTTTTGGTGGTTCTAATAAGGCTTGTGCAGTCTCGATCATTCTCTGGCACATTTCAAGTCTCTGCTTTTCCAATTCCGCGTTTGGGTATGTCATCCACCTCTGTTCTTGTGTTTGGTTGTTCTTTAACCTAGCTTCGTAAGCTCTCATCAGTGCGTCCAATGGTTCGTGTACTTTGTCGACTAGCACTGATCCCCCTGAGCTTAAGCTCGTTGTTTCTTTGATACTCTTTTGTTTCGTTCTTTCCGGGCTCATCTCTCGTTTCCCGTTTTGACTCTCAAGTTTTTCTAATCTATCTTTAGTTCGCTTTAGTTCCTCAGCTAGAATAGCGTCTTCACGTTCTTTTCTCAACTTCATGCGTGCTTTTCTAGCTTTCCATGTGTTTTTCTGACTCCGCGGTCCTGGACTAACCATTTCAGTCGCTAACTTTCCATTCTCAGGTTCTCTAGTGGTTTTCTTAGCTTGAGCTCTAGTAACAACTTGCGTTGGTATCAGAGTTTCATTTTCAGACCCACTGCTGGTAGGAATAGTTTCTAGCATATTCAATGTCGTCTTTTGCACTTTGTTTGGATTCTTTGAACAATCCTCAATGAAGTGAGTAACCCCACACTCAGTGCAATAAGCGTTAATTCTAATGATTTCCGTATGTGGGCAAACATTCATCAGATGGTCACCTCCACACTTGTAACAGGGTCCTAGTGCTGGTCTTGGTCCCATTTGATTCGTCCTTTGTGGATAGGATGGTCTTTGTCTTGTTAACCCTCCATGAGCTATGAACATCAATGTTCTTGCGTCCAAATTGTACTCTCTTCATCAGAAGCACTTGTAATTGTTGGTATTCCAACATTCCCAATCATGCCCCATGGTTCTGGTTGTTTGGGTTCTTCTGGTGGGTAATACACAGTTGGAGACATGTGTGCACCAGATTCTTCATAATAGGCTTGAACAGGCACTAAGGCTTGTTCTTCCTGATTCTCTAAGGTTGGTGCATATCTAATGCCCACTGGTCTTGCTCCTGGTAAAGGTGGTTGTTGTCCCAATACCGGTTGCGGTCTTTCTATCCCCATAGGTCCTGGTACATTTCCCGTTGGGTATCGAGGTACTGGATGTACCTGAGGTGGTGCTAATTGAGCAGGAGGTGCATACTGACGCTCCCTTACATACCCTTTGTTGTAATAGCACTCCTCTGTTGGATGGTTTGTCCATTTTTGTTCAATAGCACACCATTTCAGTGTTTTTGGCAATGGTTTTTGGTATGGTGCCATCCTTTTTAGAGCATCTTCTATCATTTGCTCTACATTTGGCATGGTTGTTGTTTGAACATTCTTTTTAGTGGTAGTCTCGCTCGCTACGGAGGAGGAGCTACTGGATGCAAAATCTGTATCCGCTGACACCTCTCCATAAACCGTACAGTTATCCACTAAGTACAATGCTTCTCTCGTTACTTGCTCGAAACTTGTACAAGCTTTCAAGTGCAAGTCCTTCTTGAGAGTGTCGTTTCTCAGTCCCTCAATAAAGAGAACAGATAGTCTGTCATCTTGTGGTCGTTCACGTACTGGACATCTCTCAATGTATTGTTTGAAGCGAAGTGAAGCTTCCTTCACTTTTTCGTGTTCTCTCTGTTTAAAAGCATATATTTGTGAGACCGTATTGTGCTTAATCCCTCGTTTTGAGAATTCCTCAGCAAACTCTCTTAGCAAATGGTCAATGTCATGGAATCCCCCTATGTTCAGTGGTTGAAACCATGTCAATGCCGTACCTTCTAGAGTAAGACCAAATCCCTCGTATTGTGTATGGAAATCTGTTATCTGCTCAGCTCTTAAGACTTGCTTAAAGAGTGACACATGTGCATACGGATCTCCTGAACCACCATACTTCTTTGGCATACACTTCGCTACTTGAGATGGTCTCATACGTCTATGGTCTGCTACCAATCTCATTGCTCCTGTGTCCCGGCTAAAGCTTTCTCTAGCATCATGGACTTCATGGGTTACCCTTGTCGGTTCCCCTGCCCTGAATCTACTACTAGGAGGTAAATGTGATGGTTCCGCTTCGAACCTTGGACCTGGAGTGGTATATGTGGGGATTGGAACTGCACTACCTCGATTCGTATCCATTGACTCTCTGGAATGTAATGATCCCATTGGTCCGGGCTTCGAGTACTGAGGTTGACTGAAAGAGTCAGCAGCCTGAGTTCTTTGTCCTCCTGTCGTCATTGGGTTTTGCACTCCATTTGTTGGTGCTGGTCTTTGTGAGCTAGAAGTAACATAATACTGATGTAGTGGTCCCCCAAAGTATGTATATCCTTCTAATTCTTTCTTGCCCATTGTTGAGTATTGCCTGCCATACTTGTCGTAAGCGGCAATTTTCACTTCCGATCCCTCTGTGTAGGTAAAGACATAAAGTCTTTTTTGGTCTGTCAACTCTCCGGTGTAGGGTTCTTCACATCTATAATAGAGATCTTGCTCCCCATTATTATATTTGTATAGCCCCACATAGATGTTATCAGTGTTGATCCTTGTAGTTTCATTCTCTCTTCTTAACCTCGCATCAGGGAAGTTCATTATTGGTGCTTTCTCCTCAAGTTCTTCATCTACTTTGGCTTTGGTGCCCATCAATCCCCACTTGTCCACAATGTTAGGGTTTAGGACTACCAAGTACATGGTACCCTCGTCATCTAGATATCTATCTCCGCTATAGCTCACAGGCACTAAGTCCTTGAACTCACTAGGTCTCTCTCTATCTTTACACAATAGCGGTCCATTCCATCTTTGTAGATCTTGGCACCTTGCTCATTGTCGTACTGGTATTTTATGAACAATAGCTTCATTGTGGCGGAAGGGTTTGATGATCCTGCTGCCATATTTTCTCTGTTGTTCAGGTTCAAGTGTTCCAAGTGTTCGGTGAAAATCTCGTAAGATCTCTCCGAAGAAGTATCAGAGACACTTCCTTCAAAGATCGGCTCTAATGGTTGCACCCAACTTTGGTTTACACTTCCCTCGGTTGATATGACACTTGCTGGTTCCCCTTGTTTTGGTTGGTTATTCTGGAGATTCCTGCCCGATCTCAAATTCATCAATTCCCCTAAAGGACTTTAACTTTTCCGTCTCGGCAATTTGTTTTCCCAAGTTTTTGTGGTCAGAATTGATCCAAACTGATTGATACTTGGTCAATTGTTTAATCTTGTCAGTTGGACAACTTCTGTTTCATCAAGTGAGAATTTTGTTGCAGTTATGCTGAAAAAGACATTATACGCGTATGATGTCTTTTTTCACAGATTTAGACTATTTTGGTTATGCTCACTCTCAGTAGGCCCCTTATGCTCTTCCACTCACAAAATTCAGTTTGAACTCTGTTTGAGCAAGTTATGGCTAATTTAGGCTTTTCTTGGCAATTTTCCGCTTTTGACTTGTTTTTGGGTCAATTGTGATCCAAATGGGATGAAACTTGAAATATAACCTCTAGACAGCTATTACAATGGATCTGTGTTGGCAAAGTATCAAAATATGTCCAAAATTAGGTCAAAGACATCATACGCGTATGATGTCTTTTTCATCAATTTGGGTCAAGACTTGATATTTTTGCTTTCTACAGTGTTTGTAACAATCTTGTCAGGTCAGATATCAAAAATAAGTAGTGGATGTGCTAAAAGACATTATACGCGTATGATGTCTTTTTTCCAGATTTTGACTATTTTGGTTTTAAGCCTTCTCCAATGTTTATAATTGAGTTTCAAGTGTTTTTGTCAGGTTTGAATGTAAAAACAAGATCTGAATCCAAAATTTCCTATTCTTTGCGTTTCTTGGACTCCGACTTGTCTTTCCGGGTTTCTTTGAGTGTTAATGCTCTTGTTTTAAGTTGAAATTAGGGTATAACCCCCCTTTTGAACACTCTGGTAAAGTCAAAATTTTGTTTTGGTCTCTGTTTGGTCATTTAGACATCATACGCGTATGATGTCTAAAGTTGCAGATTTCCAGTTTTTTTGGCACAGAATCCTTCCTAAAGCTTTCTCTAGTGCTCAGCAACTCACAGATACACAGAAAAATTCTCTGACTTTTGTTTATTGCAAGTTTCACTACTAACTCGACGGTTTAGTGATCTAACATGCAATCAACCATATCAAGCAAATACTCCAATGATTATTAGCTCTAGATCAGGATCAAATGAAGTCCTACCTAAGCTATTCCTAATCATAAAATGGGTTTGGTAATTGTGATTTTAAAGATATCCACTGTCACTCACGGACTAGCAAATTCTTCTTCTATCAACAACTACTCAACACCAACAAAACAACAAACAAATCTAAGCTAAACTAAAAATACTGTCAACACGGAAGACCCAGGAATACCCCACTTCCTAGTATCTCTCGAGATCATCGGAGTCCACCACTCCTAGATCTTTTCTAACTAAAGTATACAAAGTAGTTTATACGACTCACCTCGTAGGATTAGTCTAAGGTCACCTACTTAGGGCTCTCGTCCCCGGTAGCGGCGCCAAATGTTAAGGCGGTTACGCCGCTAGCGGAAGCTAAATAGCGAGAACTCAACCAACAACAGAATTTGTCAGACGAGGACGAAGCTTGACCCGCAGGCGCATGGAAACAACTAGGTGGGTGTCAAATCACCTACTCGACCTTCTAATGACAATCACTACTAAGGAAAATCAAATCTAAGTTCTAAAAAACGCAAGTGACTGAATCCGTACTACGAACGAAAATGCTATACGAAACAGGATCTAGAATCCATTGAATCGATCTCCAACTCAAGGGAGAAGTCCTATACACTAGGTAAGAACAACACCCTAAAGACTTGAACTGCAAAATCAACCTATAACCACTCCGTGCGGTAAACGCGTATGAAGACAGGCCGAAAAATACAGGTGACCGAAACTTGACCCCGATGGTACTAATGTGTAGCTCTACTCGTTGTGGTTCTATAGATATGCTGCACGCTCTATTCCGACACACGAGTTGGAAGAAAACTCATACCGAAGCTCGTAGGAACTTACCACACATAGAAGCCGATAGCGCGCACTCTTGGTATCAGTGCGTAGCTCTCGCCGTTGCTAACACAATGGCGGTGTCGCTTCTCCAATGGCGGCTCCGTAGCTCGCGTAGCAAGTAGATAAGACTCTCTCTCTCTCTCTCTCTCACTCTCTCTCAGACACAGTCACGGCGCTCAAAAACTCACTTTGATTAATAATCTGAATTCCTTAGGTTACAAAAACTTTGGCTTATATACCTCAGCCTTGGAGGTGAGAACATCTCTAACTAATTACATCAGCAAGTGAAATTACTTCGGAAATACAAGCTGGAAACTCAATTGAGTCCCGTTACTTAATGAATGGCTCAAATCAAAATTAATGTCGGAAAGACATTTATTACAATCAATGGTTACAAAATGATGAGTGTGAGCAAAATGTGGGTGTGATCCTCTGCTGGCACAACATGATTGAAATCACTAAAAGCCAATCGCTCATGGGCAAACAAATCACATCCGTTGCAGCATCAAGTGACATCCAAACGTAGCGGAACTTCTAGGACATGTTTATAAGACCTAAGCACACACGCTTATGGTCTCAAACCCCACTTTAGGTCAAGTGCCAAAATTGCGATTATTTATAGCAGTGGATTTTTGATCTAGTCATTTTCGACCCAGAATGCATCTAAATGCTTAGCAATGATGCCCCAATATCCACCTATGCTTAGTTTTTTATTTTGAAGTGTAAATTCCTAGTTATGATGAAATTAGGCCGTGGGTCGACGATGCCAAAAGCTACGAATTACTATGATGTGCTTACGTCAATGCGTAGAGCTCTTACCTACGGTTGCAATGCAATAAACACAATGGGAATGTGACAATCGGGGAGGGAGTAGGATGCACGAGAAGGAGAGAAGTGAGTGCCGTTAGCTCACGCTGTGTATTTCATTATCCAAAACTTAATAATAACTTACAAAAGTTGACTTTTATATCTTATCCAAGGTTTTTAGTGGTTAAAACTAATAATCTGGGAGTTCTACCAAAGTTGGGTAATGACAGGTTGATACAATCTGGAAGCTTGTAGCCCTGGCTCATCAATTACAAGGTTTATTAAAAAAATAGGATTTATAATATTCCCGATTTATCAAAATAATAAGTGTTTTTACAATGAGAACTCCAAAAAATTGTATCTATGTTAGCTTGCTGTTAAGGTTACCCCCCTCCTCGCTTGTGTCGTCCCTTGACACAGCTTTATGGGCTGAAGTAGTCTTTGGGTTGACGGCTAGCTAGGTGGTCTTTAAGCGCATTGAGTGCCTTTTGGTATCTAATTTTTCGCTCTTTATCGGGCACTTGCAAAAACTGCATGGTGACTTTGTTCTTCAGCTCCACTGCTGAAGTAGCCTACAAACCTTGATGTCAGTTTGCTGATCACTGGCCCAAATATTTTTGTTCACCAAGTGAAGAATTTCGTGTAGAACACTTCCTCGAACGCCAGTATATTGTGAGAAGGTAGAAACATACACATGGCGTAGAAGCCATAGAGAACTTCTTCGGAAGGTTGGCCACCACTAAGATCATAGCACAACCCTTTGTTACCCTCGAGGAACGACATCCAAGGGGCACCTGCTTGCTCTGGCTCATTGAACACTTCGATGCAGGTGAGCAGCATTCGATAGATTTTGTATAACATAGCACATGACAAATCTGGTAGACTTTTAAAGAATGACATGGCACCCTTTAGGGTTTTCACCATGTATTCTTCAATCGACTGTCCCTTTTCTGGAGCAGGCAATCTGGGGTAATCCAAGTTGCCTGTTTCTTTAGTAGTGCCTCGTGTGCTATCTAGGTCCTTACTCTTGGTACATGACAGAGGTAGGATCCTTGTGCAGGGCCGCAGGTGCTCTTGTGAACAGAATCAAGTACCTTAGATTCTTGTTCAGTCAGCTCAACCTCCACTTCGGGTGGTCTTGATTTGCGCCCTCGACTTTCATGTCGGTGTAAAGCCTTTCTTTTACTTGCAGCAACTCCACATTAATTAGAGGATAGGGCAGGGATTGTTGGTGCCATTGCACATTTATTTAATTGGGAGTGAGTTGTGTGACATTAACGGAATGAAGTACTCTCAGCTCCCAATCCATTGCTGCCTTCCACTGCTCATTTACCTCTTGTGTAATTTTTTCCTTCAGTGCATCTTCTTCAGCCTTTGAGAGATGGACCATTGGCACTATGTCTGCTTCAGTAATTGGTACTTGAAACTCCCATTAGGAAGAGAATGGAGTCTAGGAGGGCCTCTTTATTTGGCAGTTTAAGGGAGTCAAACCTTTAGTATTAAGAAAGAAATCAAAGGACGGCTTTTGAATTCAAACATGCAAAACGACTAGTTTATTTGAATTCAAATTTTCCTCCAAAATGAAATTTAAGATCTAGCGGGCAAAAGTATATCATGTAACATACCTATGAAAAGAGCTCCGCGTGTAGATTCCAGATCTATAATCTCCACTCAAATCGGAGATTTGTATGCACGAGTTATGGAAGGTCAAAAATCATAAAGTTATCCACCCCCTTTTTGGAGGGAAAAGTGCATCCTTTGACCATGCTTACACCTCTCTTACACACCCACCATTCTTGCACACATGGCATACATCTATTCGTCAAAACTTTAATCACCTCCATAATCGCATGGAAAATAAAGAGGCCCTCCTAGACCCCATCCTCTTCCTAATGCTCCTTGCCACTTAGCTCTACTGTTGGCTGTGTCTCCATGTCAGCGAATGAGACTGAGGGGGTTTCTCTTTGAGATTGCTCTAAAGTGCCTGCCTCTTCTTGCGTTTCTGGGTGTCCCTCTCTCAGTAGCTAGTGACTCCTTTGAGTTAGCTATCTCCTTCAGCAACTTGTCTTCTCTTTGGACCCGCATCAAGGCCAAGTCTCTGCACTGAGACTGCTCCTATTTCAGCTCTAGCTCAAGGTCTTTATTTTTCTTTTCTAACACCTTGTAGACCTCGTTTGTTCCCTTGATTGAGGCGACGGTTGGATTTTCTCGTATATGTCGCAAGAATATTACCTGATCATTGATTTGTTGTTCTGAGTACTGTAGGGAAGCATTGGCTACATCTAACTGTACCTGGATCTTTTGAGCTGATAGGGTTGTAGTGAGAAATTCATTTGTAACTTCCGTCAGCTGATCATCCTTTGCTTTGGATGCATCTGACAGTTTTGTGAGCAGCTCACCCAGTTCCTCCATTTCTTTCTGTTGCTTATCTCTTGAGAGCTGATGTTGTTCAGCTTCCACTTTCAACTCTTGCACTTACCTCTGTAGATCGATGATGACATTGAGTCTATCATCCAGCTCCCCTTGGAGTGCGTCAATCACCATCTCTAACTCTTTGGCCCTTGTGCTGCGGCCAAGTGCTACTGAACGAAGTCATTCTGTCATCTCCTGCATTTGCTTAGCATATTCATTAACTTGCAGGATGACTTCGTCATTTGACTGCCAGTCTTCATTTTGTGCTAACCGTATTGATGTTTCTGCAGATTCTTGGGTGTCCTTTGGCTGCATCATGACGGCTGGTTGTTGTTGTTGCCCTTGTGGTTGCTGATCTTTTTCCGTTGAGGTAGAGGGTGGTGCCTCAGCCTTCTTTTACTGTGTTGAGTAGAGGGTGTTTCCTTGGCCTCTTGTTCTCTTGTGCACTCAAACTTTGTGGTGTCCTCTTCTGGTGCAGGACTAGCTACCTTTTCTATCTCTGGCTCTTTCTCTATATTTGCTGCTCTTGAGTAGATACAACTGCTTGTTGTGTTGATTTCACTGCTTCTTGTTGTTCAGGTTCTTGTGTAGATTCAACCTCTTTTTTTTTATTCAGGTTCTGCTTCTTTTGTTGGCCCAGTTGTTGTGGATCTAATTGCTGGTGATGGTGATGGACTCGGCATCGGGTGATCTTGGTGTTCGGAAACAGGAGAAGAGATGCAGGGAGACACATCACCTTAGCATGGTGTTCTTCTCCTTGTGTAATGGCTTCCTCTGCTTTCTTTTGTTGTTCTGCCGCCTCTGTCACTTTACTTGCTGCTTCTTGTGCTTTTTTCAGCTTTAAAGCTTCTGCCTCTTGGTACATCCATTCCAGTACTTCCGTGGGTTCTTCAACATGCTTCCTGAAGTGATGCTTGGTTCTTGGTCCCTTAAGCCCAATAGGCACCCACTTTTCCGGGTCCTTTCCTTGTGCTTGGAGGCTACGTTGGTATGAGTGTCTCTCTCTTTCAAACCAGGCTTGCTTTTGCACAAGCTCCTCCTGGTGTGCGCCACGGATTTTCTCTTCATTTATTCAATGCGCGCTCTCCTTTCTTCGTTATCCGAGCTTTCACTGCTGTGCCATTCTACTGAGCTCTCAAAAGACTCTTCATTTGACTTGTATGATCTCCTAGCAGATCTTGTAGCTCGAGGAGATGGTTGAGCTGACACTATCCAAGTGTTTTGATCTAGGGCAGGTGGTAGGTTGTCGGCCATGCCGATGGCATGGTATGCAATCCTGGTCAAAAATTCTGGTGCACCTAGGTATGTGATCTTTCCTTCCTTCTTTGTCCCTTTCAATGTGGACAAAACATATTGTGCGTGGTCAATTGGTTGCCTGGTTGTTGACTTGAGGACTTGTGTAAAGGTGGTGGCAACCTCATGATTGGGTGTGGTATACCTTGGTGGCCTCTTAGCAAGGAAATGGAAATGCTAATGGTATAACATTGCGGGCTCCTTCACCTGTTTGTGAATAAGGTCTACAAAGGTGGCTGTGGTGGTTTCTTTAGTGAAAGTTCCAGCCGTTTTTTTGTCTCTTGCCCTCATTGTAATTCCTTCTGTGGGCAGTCTGAGTGCTTCTGTCACTATCTCCTTGGTAATTACCACTTCAACTTTATTAACTTGGGGGTCAAAAATTTGAGTGGTCCATCTTCTTTAATGGTGGACAAAAGCTCGTAAGATTTCTGGAAGTCCACTCCGCACGGCTCTCGTTCATAGAAATCTCTGAGCCCTAGCCTTGGATTGGCTTCTTTGGTCTCGAGCTTTGCAGTGACATCATATACTTATTTTGGTAGAAGTTGCAACTCTACCTGATGTCCTTCCTCGCTCTTGAATTTGCCTGTGAACACTGTGGTGTTGTGCTCCTCAAGCTGTTCCTTTGAGAGATAGGTCGCTTTTGCATTCTTGACTGAATCAGGGTCTAGTTGGTATGCGGGTAGCTCTTGCAACTTTTCTTTTTGGTTGAGCTTCTTCTTGGCCCTCTCTGCTGCTTACATGGATCCTGTTCAGTGGATAGAGTGTCAAAGTTAGCAGATTTAACAGATTTTTCTCTGAAGTGTCCTTCAGTCTGAAATGCTGACAATTTTGGTCCAATTTGCTTCAAATCAATTTTTGAACAAGCATAGATGCATAAAAACATGTAAGGAACAAAATTATAAAGTCAAAACAAAAAATTACAACAAAAGTAAATAATCGCAATTATTTATAGCTGAGTAATTTTCTTATTTGGCATTGCACACTTGAAGTATATACCAAATACATAATGTGAGTGAAATATGGGCTCATTTGGATGCATAGGGTGAAAATGGTACCAGATTTTGTCTTTAGGTCTTTGAAGCAGTAGATATAAATAAAATTTGGGATTTTAAGCTCCAAATTGGTTCAAACTTGGCTAGTGAGCTTAACACATCATGTACTTCGGATGTATGATGGCAAAATAGTAAAATTCTCCCATTTTGGCATGAAAGTAAATTATTAACTTTTCTAGCAAAATGAACATTTTTTGGTACAACTTGGTTCTAGGCATTGTGTAGACCCTGTGTATGTGATATAAGGTGATTGGATAAGAAAAGTAGTCCATAACTCAGAATTTGGCTTGCAAAGACTTCCTTGCGTTTTTTGGCATTTTTCCAAGTAATATGTGACATTTTTGCTCATACTTGATTTTTGGCATGTAACAGGTGTGTACAAATGATAGGTGAGGTGATGATACAATTTCCAAGAAAAAATAGTACAAAAGTAAATAATCGCGATTATTTACAGCAGTCATATTTTTCTTGCAAAACTTAAAAATTTTGACCTAAACACATTCTATACACCTAAAACAAGTCCTAAATTGAATTTGGTAAAGTTTGGTCTTGCCGGCACCACTTTGTGCTTTGTCGACTCCGAAATCTCTGATTTCTGTAACTACACTGCCTGTTGAGTTGGTCTGTCACTTTTGAGGCTTTGGACTTGTCTGCAACATAATTGTGAAGCAACTCATCCAATTTTGGCTCATTTGGAGTCAGTTTGACGTCCTATGTCGAATTTGACGCTTTGTAGCCTTCGAGCCATTTTCAGCTTTTCGAGGGCTTTTCTTGATTGACTTCACGAAACCAATTATATACATTGTATATAAACCTCGTAGGCAAGCTATCTATGGAGTCAGAACCAAATTCTGGCATCTGCCAAAAACCTAGCTTCTCTACGGGGGACCCCCTCGATCCCTGCCGAAGGGTCAATTGATGATATAGAAAAGTTCTATTATGTTAGGGGATGCTACAATTCAAATCTCATCCGATTTGGTCGAGCTGACAGGCCGCTATGGTCAGTTTTTGGTCGTAAGTCTTCGTACACTGCTCGGGTTCTAGGGTTTTTTCTAGGGGTTTAGACTAGCTACCGGCCGTACAAAATGGATCACTGATGAGTAAAGAACTTACCCCTCATGTCTCCTATGAGATGGTGCTGAAAACCGGCAATTGTAGACTCCTGAAAGTAAGCGCGAAAAAGGTCGAAAAGTTCTCTCTGCCAAGGTAACAAGTGGAAATGAGGTGGTTTTAGCCTACCTGGGATATCTATACCCGGACTTCCCGAACCAATTTTCCCCAGATTCCCCCATTAGTTCTACTAGGCCGTGAAATCTATGTTAGATCAAAAATTTCTCCAATCGGATTTCTGTAGCTCATTCTACAAGAATTTTGCAAAAGTAGGTCTGGCCGCCTAATTTAAGCTTCCCGCTTTCATCTTCCGATTCCATTGAAATTTTTTGTGCTTGTCCGCCTTGTGTTTTTTATCACCACTGTGTCTTTCATTTTTCCATCTGAGCTCCTTTGCTATTTATTATTAATTTTTGACCTGTTTATTAAAAAAATCAAGAAAATAACAAAATGTGCTAAAAAAGCAAAGTGAAAATCCAATAATTAAGAAAATCCATTGAAAAACACAGCTTTATTGTTTTTTGTTGGATTTCTCCATTTTTAAGTCTCATTATCAAGAAACATGATGAAAAATAACAGAAAAGGACTATTTTTAGATGATTTTCTGATAATATATACACTATTTACACTCATTGGGAAGATATTATAAGTGAATTTTCCCTTGATGATGAATTATAAGGGCATTATTAGGTAATTTAGCAAAAAATCACACGTTAACATCGAACTTTTCCTCCCTCTTCAAACATTGCCCTTAATTACTTAATGCCCTTCCACCCCTCCTAGATGGCGTACTGTGGGACGACTGTGTGTATGGGTTGAACAATCGTGTCTTATGCATAACCGTGGTTGGCTCTACCATGCTTTGAAGATCAATGCAGTTCAAACCAATATGCTGTGCAAGAGCTGGGTCTTGAGCAATTAACTCAAGGGTTTCTGATGTCGAGGATTTCTGATGCTGTCTTCCAAAGAGCAAATCTTGTAGCTTGTGTGCTCTCTATTTGATTGTTCCATTAGGATGCTTCAGCACACTGATTGCCTGAGCTATTGGTAGCACTTTTGACTGTTGTCGAGCTTTTCTCGCCATTGGTAGATTGGTGTGCTTGGTGTGGAAAGGTGTGGTGGAGTCTTCTGAGACTTAACTCTCCATTGATTGATTGGTTTTACGATTTGTGGAGAATATAAGTGCTTCTTTTTGTGCCAAATCCATTTCAAGTTATGTTCCTTGCTCGGAGAAGCTCGTCTCTGTGTTTTGACCCTTGGAACCATCTTTGGTTTTGTCGGTGATGTTTTGGGCACCCAGATTTGAATCGACTTGTCCTTAAGCTGTGCTTTTGGTACCCAAATTTGCCTAACTCCTTGCATGATACTTGTAGCATTTGCTTGTCGAGAGGATGGACAAGATTGATTGCTTCATGGTTTGCTGTGCTGATTAATCCCTTTCCATTCCTCCTTGCTTGGTGCAATTGGAACAATGAGTTTCCCACCTTTAGGTGATAGCTTGAGCTGATTTGTATCCCAATTTGGTACTGCCTTGTATGTCCGCATCCAAGGAATTCCAAGAATCATCCTCTCATTCATGTGTTCATCTAGTAAGCATACAAACTGATGAGGACATGAACACCCATGTACTATCACGTTCAAGTTGACTTTGGTTTTGGGTTCTTGTTGCATCCTTTTATTGTCGTTATTCCTACTGTCAATGCTTGACTTGTTGCTTTCTTGTACGTGGAATAACTGACTGCATTTACTCTAGCTCTTGTATCGACCAAAGCATTTGTGCTATGATTGTTGAGATATACTTTGATGCGAAGGTCCATTCTATCTAACCATTCATCATTTGTTGATACTGCATCTTTCGGCAATTCCCAATGTCGGTCCTCTATTTCCAGAGTGTTGATGGGAATCGCTATCTGTTGATTCTTGAGAGCAGCTTTTCATTTGAGTACCCAAAGTCGAGCTTCCTCTTGGGCTTCATCATTAACCTGCTATCATTTAATCCTCCTTTGCTTGGCTGCATGCATTCTTTCTAGCAATTCATTGGTTAGTGGCAAATTGTATTTCTTTAAACGGCATCCACTAATCCAATTAGCCATTGGTTCACCATCTAGGGTGGACAACTTTATTGCTCCACTTGGAGATACGTCTTCAATGATAAACGATCCATTTTCCTTTTTCTTAAACTTGGGAATGTGTTGCTTAAGGGAGTAGACTAATACTAAGTTCCCTTTCTTGAAGATCTTTGCTATTAGATGGGAATCAAAAAACTGTTTTTGTTTCCGCTTTTGAGCATAGATGTGAGCTAGGGAAGTTAGCCTTTGCTCATCTAGCTTTTCTAAATCTTCAAGTCTTTCTGACAATTCATGTCCAGTCCACTCAAGATTTTTAGCTACCCTTAATGTCGGCAATAGAAATTTTATTGGCAATATGGCATCAAGACCATAAACAAGGTTAAAGGGTGTAGCATTTAAAGCTGTTTTGAATGAAACTCGATAAGCCCATAGAGCAGCATGGAGATTCATTTCTCAGTCTGTCCTTCCTGAACTAGCCACTTTAGTCAATACCAAGCTAAGAATTTTTTTTGTATGCTCAGCTTGTCCGTTTGCCTGTGGGTGATAGGGAGTTGATTTGTTATGGATGACCATAAACTCATTAAGCAAATACTTGATTACCTCATTGAGGAAATGAGTTCTCCGATCACTGTCAATTTCTATTGGCAGTCCATATCTTGTGAATACATACTCATCTAAGAATGCGGCAATGGTTCTGGCATCATTATTTTGAGTTGCTTTAGCCTCGGCCCACTTCGTCAAATAGTCCGTAGCTACAATGATATATTGAGCTTGGGTTTTATAAGCAGGTGTATGTATTGGCCCAACAAAATCTATACCCCACTTTACGAAAGCTCGAGCCCCCATCATTGGTCTTAAGGGCATGCTATCTACACGTGTTGGCATTTTTGCTCGTTGACAAGCATCACACCTTCGAACATATTGGCATCTGCAAAAAGTGTTGGCCACCATATGCATGCCATTAAGATTGCTCTTGCAGTGGCCTCAATAGAAAATTGACCTCCAGCTAATCCAGCATGTGCTTGTTCTATAATCGGAATATACTCGTCTTCATTTGCACAAAGACGCAAATGTCGATCCTTACCTCTCTGATACAATTGGTTCCCAATAAGATCATAGTCTCTTGCTTCAGTTTCAATTACTCGTTGACAACGTTTTACTCATATCCTCAGGAAATGTTCGGCTTGATACGTAAGTAACCAGATAGTTACTCCACTTAGGAACATGAGACATTTGAAACAATGTTACATGAGGTATGTGTGTTTGTTTTTGACATTGAGGACAATCCTTTACAAAAGATCAAACATCACTCCTAATAGTTGGCCAAAATACTCCAAGTCTCAAAATTTTTTGCATAGTTCGATCTTCCGCAAAGTGAAGTCCTACTATGGTAATATGTGCTCGACTTAGGTACTGGTTTTTCTCTTCAGGATTAATGCATAAGAACAATATTCCACCTTGATTTCTTTTGTATAAGCCTACCAGCTAGTAATTGATACATAGCCAATTGCTCAATTGATCCGATTGTAATAGGAAGTGGTATTTGTGAATCCACATCAATGATACCATGTTTTTCGACCATCGAGATATCATTTCCACGGAGAACAAATAGGCATCTGGTAGATCATCGTCTACCCCTTTAAGTGATTCTCCTGAAACAATCCTTGACAAATGATTCGCTCTTTGATGTGTAGTGCCCTTTTTTACAACCACAGTGAAATCAAATTCCATAAGAATGATGAACCATCTCACTATTCTTCCTGTGCTGCATGGCTTGTTGACCAAATACAAAAATCTTGGTGTTCTACAAAGAACACAAACTTATTGGCTAATAGTAATATCTATACTTTTTAATGGCAAAGATCATTCCTAATCCTTCTCTTTCAGTGGTAGTGTAATTATTTTCTGACATGTTCAATTGTCGGCTAGCATAAGAAATAGGAAAGTCAATTTCCCGTCTCCTGGTTGAGCTAGTATACAACCGATAGCAAAATTGGAAGCATCTACATGTATGTTGAATATCTTATTTCAATCTGGTGCTTTCAATATTGGAGTTGAGGTGAGAGCTTGCTTAAGCTTCATGAAGGATTCTTCACATGCCTCGGTCCATTCAAAGTGTGTAATCAAGCTATACATGGGTTTTGCAATTATAGCGTACATATAAATGAACCGCCTGTAATATCCACAATGCCTCATGAAGGCTTGAACCCCCTTTACTATTTTTGGTCTAGGCAAATCAACAATAAAATGAATTTTATCCAAGTCAGTAGCTATGCCATTTTTAGACACTATATGTCCAAGAATGTTTCCTTGGCTACCCATGAATATGCACTTTTTAGGATTTAGGCTAATCCTATAAAGTCTACATTTTTCGAATACCTTTTTGAGGTGTTCAAAATAATAAGCTCGAATTGATGAATGTACGCATAGATCATCCATATACACTTCCAAGAATTTCCTTATATATTCTTTAAAAGCATGGCTATCAATCTTTGAAAGGTGGTTGGACCATTAGTTAACCCAAACGGCATAACCTGATAGGCAAAAATACCCCATTCCGTTGCAAAAGCAGTTTTACGCTGATCTTTTGGGTCAACCAAAAGTTGATTGTATCCCGAAAAGCCATCTAAGAAACTGTAAGCTTCTTTCCTTGCAACTCGTTCTAAAACATGCTCACTGATTGGAAGAGGAAAGTTGTCTCTAATGGTAGTTGCATTCACTTTTTTGAGATTGACTCACACTCTTAATTTTCCATTCTTCTTGGGTACTATCACAATTGGAGACACGCAATGGACGAAGCGACGAAGCTGCGGTTTCCAGAGAAAGAGTCACATTTTTCAGGGAATCTACATTTTTGCGGAAATCTCATCCTTTGTAACGAGCTTCTCTGAGCTGAGAACTTGTAAAAGAATTTAAGATTATTTTTTTGGGAGCAATTGTATAGTAGAGAGCCAGTTAGAAGTTTAGGAGCTCTTTGGCCGGACAAGCCATTTGTAAAGACCTAAACTATAAAGGTCAATTTTGTAAGTTTGAACATTATCTTTTTGAGGAGAAACTGAGAAGACAACGTACGTTATAAGAGCTTCTTCTTACTCCAACTTGTAATCTTTGCTACTGTGGCTACGGTAATCCAAATTCAGATTCGTTTATTGCATTGTGTTCCTCTTACTTTGCTCTTCCATTCAAGTGTAATCATTCAAGATCCGGTGTAAGTTCTTGACTACGAGTTTGAGATTTTAAATCACTATTTTGAGTGCTTATATGCGTACTTTATGTTGTTTTGACCCTAGGAGAGGCCTTAGCGACCCTAAAACGACCCATTAGGATCACCTGTTTGGTGTTTTTGCTGACTTTGGGATGAACGATCACAATCGTTGTTCCTCTCCAGAATGCTGTGACAGTGATAGGATATGATCTTGATAGTCCCTTGTAGCTTCCGTTCAAGTTTCGTGCGAATCCGACATGATTTGCATGGTAAACGAGCGTGATGACTGTAGAGCTGTGTAGAAGGACATAGGCAGATTACTTGGCTTTAGTGTGTTCGATTTGCTTGTAGAGTTAGAAGCTGCATCTCTTCGAGTTCACTTCATTAGGACTGACACCCTAGTGAGTTTCCATGTCTCATCCTGGTCGCTTCCATTGTATTGATATTTTATGTTGATGCGTGAGAGCTATGCTATGGACGTCCGTCGCGGCAACCCGCAAACATTGGCGCCGTTGCCGGGGAATGCACCTTAGGTGATGAGTGACCGAGTGCGCAGTTAGCTTCCTTGAAAGAAGATTAATCCACAAATCCATTTTACACCTCAGTTTGGCTGCTAGACAGGGGTTTAGAGCTTAGTGGAGTGTAGAGTCAGTGGACCGGCTAGATCCTCTCATAGGAGATTTAGGGAGCTGTGAGTGAGAGTGTTCAAAGCATTTTTGCTCTTCAATTTCTCTAATTCGATTGAGTACTGAAATTTCACCCGAAATCCGTCTTGTTTGTTTTGTTTGATTCATTTATTTATGTTCTTTCATTTCTGTACTTAGGAGTAGGATAAGTAAGTCACATTCCAGTCAGATTTGGGGCAAAAGTTAGAGTCGAGAAACCAGGAAACCATAACTTTGGCAAAAAGGCCATAAGACTTTGAAATTTAGAAAATCTGACCAAACAAGATTGATATTGATTCAAATCACAAATTGGTAGCGCAAAACACTGGGAAACACTTGTCGGAGGGAGCAGACAAAATTTCATCAAATTTGGCCCAGGTACTACGATCGCGATCGGTGTACCTCTGGCCCAGAATTGGACAAGATTTGTTGTGTGCATTCTTGATAAGATTCTAAACAAGTTTGTCTAAAGCAACCACAACCAAAAACATCAAAAATCAAGGAAATCAGGCCACTTGGGTAAAACTAGCCCGACAGACCCAGAAAATACAAAATCTTGGCTTTTGGTGATCCAAATGCAAAAAGACTTGGGGGATAGCCTTAAAACATCAGTGTCTACAAGCATGCCAAATTTGGTCTAATTTGGTCTAATTTGGGCTCAGAAGTACGATCGCGATCGGTGTACCTAAGTGCCAGATTTTGACCATATTTCATATGTGGGATCCTCAGGTGTATACAAACATAAAATTATAAAGGACCTAGAGCCAGAAACCTCAAAATACCTGTTAAACCATCTGAATACAAATCCAAGTCAAAAGTGCTAAACTGGCATAGAAATTGACTTTCAGTAGACCAAAACACATCAAAACTGGGAAGAAACCATACAGAGGGATAGCATGTACACAGGACAACCTTAGATAGCTTTCAAATCCCAAAAAAAACATCAAAATCAAGTCAAAATGACAGATTCAGGAAAACAGTCACCTCCAACCAAGAACTGGTAAAAGCTTGACTTTTAGGAGTCTGAATACAAAAGAATAAGGTGGGTAGCCTTAAAATAGCCTAGTGAACAAGCTGGTAAAGATTCATCAAATTTGGGCTCAGAAGTACGATCGCGATCGGTGTACCTCTGGCCCAGATCTGACTCATTTTTGACCTGTTCATAGACGTAGGCTATTTAAGATATAGGGGGTTGTCAAAACCCAAATTGGACATACCATCAACAATCTGCAAGCAAAATTGTGTTGAAGTCATTGTGAAATTGTTGAATCTACTGACAGTTGGAATGATACAGTGATCTCATAGCCATCAAGTGTATTCATTTGCAGAGACTGATCAAGTAACAATCCATGCAGTCACGAGAGTTGGAAGAGCACTCCACCTCCAGGTAAGAGGTTTGGATTCAGTCGGTAATTCCACTTTCTTCATGTTTTTGAGATCGGGAAAACAAATCAACAACTAACACCAAAATTTAGCGGATCAAGCAAGTGTTTTATCAATGGAGGAGAGTGTAAACCAAGGTGTAGTACGACCGTTAGAGCCGATCCCTGAGGAAAGTATTTTCGATACTTCTTCAGAGAGATCTTACGAGTATTTCATGGAACACTTAGGACATTTAAAACTAAACGAAAGAGAAAACATGGCAGCAAGACCATTAGACCCTTCGGCCACAATGAAGCTATTGTTCATCAAGTATCAATATGACAACAAGCAAGGTGCCAAGATCTACAAAGATGGTATGGACCGCTACTGTGTGAAAATAGAAGATAGACCAAGTGAGTTCAAGGACTTAGTGCCTGTGAGCTATAGCGGAGATAGGTACCTAGATGACAAAGGTATCATGTACTTGGTAGTCCTGAATCCTAACATTGTGGAAAAGTGGGGATTGACGGGCACGAAAGCCAAAGTAGATGAGGAATCTGAGGATAAATCTCCAACAATGAGATTTCCTAATGCGAGGTTAAGGCGAGAAAACGAAACTTTGAGAGTCAACACAGACAACGTCTAGTGGGGTTATACAAATATAATAATGGAGAGGAAGATCTCTATTATAGATGCGAGGAACCCTAGTTAATGAGTTGACAGAGTGGAAAAGACTTTATGTCTTCACCTACACAGAGGGATAAGAAACGAAAATTATCGCATACGACAAATATGGAAGATGATACGCAGCAATCGATAAAAAGGAGTTGGAAGGATATACGTACTTCCATGGACTACTCCACCATTATTATGTCACTCCAAGCCCTCTAAGAACAACACCTACAACTGTCATGCTAGACCCGATGGCAATAGGTGTAGGGAGGACTCATGTAGCGAATTCTTTCAGTTGACCTCATTATTCTATGCCAAGCCCCATGGGAACATTACGTTCCAGAGAATCAATGGCTACGAATTGAGGTAGCGTGGTTCCTATTTCTACACATACTGCAGTAGGTCCAAAATTTGCAGCAACACCATCACGTTTGCCTCCTAGTAGCAGATTCGTGGCAGGGGAGCCAACGAGAGAAACCCACGACATCCATGATGTACGAGAACGATTAAGTCAAGACGCGGGAGCATTGAGATTGGTCGCTGACCAAAGACGGATGAGGCCATCCCAGGTAGTGAAGTGCATGCCAAAGAAGTATAGCGGATCAAGGGATCCCTATGCCCATGTGTCGCTCTTCAAGCAAGTCTTAAGAGCAGAGCAGATCACTGATTTTCATACTCAATATGAAGGATTCGGGCTGACCTTGGAAGGGAAGGCCTTAACGTGATTTCAACTTTTGAACCCTGAAATTTGTTTGAATATTGAACATGTATTGCGGGAGTTCGCGGAAGAATTCTCAAAAAGGGGTATAAAGAATAATAATGTATTGCAAATATATGCTTTTAAACAAAAGGAGAACGAAAAAGTGAAGAAAGCATCGTTGAGATTCAAGCAATAGATTGAGAGGTGCCCAGGGAGAGAATTACCGCAGGATGAGAGATTGTCTATGCTCTTCATTGAAGGACTTAGAAACAAAACCTTGAAAAAAGACCTTAACTTGAAAGCTTGTAGCTCATTTGAACAGGTTACAAGGGAAGAGTTATATCTTGTTGATAACTGCAAAGCATATGGGGAAGTGTCAGAGGATACTGATTCAGTAACCAGTGGCTCTTCATCTATTAAGAGTGAACCCTCTACCAAGAAAGAGGCTTAGGCTTCTTTGATGTCGATAGCTGACCAAATGATAGAGGAAGTAACGAAGAGAATGTAGAAACATATGAGATCAAATCCAGGGATGATACAGCCTCAGATGAGGAAATGTGACATATGTGGGGGAGATCACCCGACGCCGTGGTGCACACGACAGCCGAAAGCACCAGTTGCAAATGGACGAGTACTGAAATGGTGCGCCATAGAGCAACAATGGACAAACCATGGCATGGATGAGTGTTTTTACAACAAAAAATATGTGAGGGAAAGGCCGTATGGACCTCCAGCAGGACCACCCTAGCCACCTCCTCCAAGATATCAAGTTGGGCCAAATGCGAATATGGTAGCAGGAGCAGATAGACCTCAACATGTATTGGGTCAACAACCTCCATTACCACAAGAAAATAGGGCCATGATTAGGAATGCTATACCTTACTAAGCATCACCAGGAACAAATAGTACGCCTCAAATTTCTTATTATGAGGAACCGATTGAGCCTTATGTAACTGAACCTGAAAACCACAGATGTACGCAGATGAAGCCTATCAACCGTGGGGAATTAACGAGGGTATGGCACCACCAACGTATGTAGCACAACCTTTGAGGGATCAATATTTGGTGGACGAAAGAACGCTAATGTTCGTTGCGAACCAGAACTACAAACCTAGAGGATATCCTAATAGGGCGGGACAACCTATGGGACCACCTCCTCAAAATCAACAACCAATTGGACTGTGCTATAGCTGTGGAAGTACTGATCATTGGGAGCGTAATTGTCCTTTCAAAGGCAAAAGAGTGAAATTTTTTGGGTTTTGGGACGGGTGTGGTTTGAATCACATACTGCCAGATTGCCCAAGGAATCCGGACAACAAAGGAAAAACAACTATAAATATTGTGGGGGTGTTACCAAGTGCAAGTAGTGGATCAGAAACCGAACCCATAATCCAGATCAATGCGGTAACCAGAGCCCAGTAACCAGAGCCCAAGCCAAGGACGTAGAGAAAAACAAGCCATTGGAAGAGAAGGTCGAGATGCCAATACCCATAGAAAACGAGAGTTTATCTGTGAGATCCCAGCAGAAATCCTGGAAGGCAAAACGAGATAGAATGAAAACAAAAAGGATAAAAACCCAATTGCCATGCAAAATGAGTTACATGAAATGAAAGAGCAATTGAAACAAGAAAGAGATAGTAAACCTGCTGAGGACAATAACAAGCCGAGGAAAGCATCCTCAGGGGGATCAGTCTTGGTCGAGAAAGTGCTAGAGCCTTTGGATGCTCTATTACAAGCGTATGAAGCAAGGCTAAAAACAAACCAGACCTTAGAGTAGAGATGGTTGACTTATCCTCAACCAGAAGTGGAAACGAAGCGTTTGCAAATGTGTAAACATCTCATTGAAACAGCCCAGGCATTGATGGAACCTAATGCGATTAAAACCCCAGAACAAGAAGTGCTGATTCACAAAGAGCGAGAAAAACTGAAGGTCGATGAATCAGAACAAGCAAATGAATCCAGGCCTGAAACGAGATTGTCATTGGATCACCAAGTGGTGCCGAACACCACTGATGATGCTAAGTCAATGACTATAATGCCAATTCCAGAAGTGGAAGAACCATGGCCACAACACTTATGGGAAACCATCCAAAATAGAAAGAATGGGAGCGCGACGTTACAGTCTGCACCGATTCCTAAGGTTAATATGGACAATGAATTTTATCCAGGAGATATACAATCACTGTATGGAGATGCGGGAACGGAGGTTTCGATGAAAAGCAAAGCTCTATCCCTGAAAACCCTGCCTTCATTTATAGGTGAACACGAGGCAAAATCGGAGATAAGGTTAGTCCCATCCCAGATAAGAACTATTCCACAAATGATTGACTCAAAAAGTCTTCAAGAGATGCTACCGACACCTGTAACATGCACAATTACCTTATCAGAACTCTTGAAAATCAGACCACACTTATGGAAAGACATGGGGAAACATTTGGACAGCAAGGGAATAAAGATTCCTCTTTAGACAAACCCTACGGTAGAAGAAAACAAACGGGAGGGTCAACCCAAAGCCCAACCTGTGCCCATAAACAAGGTCGGAGATTACTGTGAAGGTGAGGAAGGTAATACAACCTTACCTGTCGAATATCAGGATATAAAGATGATAGCTATCCTAGACAGTGGGGTGGGAGTTGCGATCGCTACGAAGCAAATCTAGGAGAAGTGGGGCCATCCAGCTCTCAGAAAGACGAGAATGAAACTGCAACTTGCAGATGGGTATGTAGAGAGACCATTGGGAATCCTAGACCAAATAGTTGTAACTTCGTGTAGGATTAACTATGAGCACACATTTGCCGTAGTAGATTTCTGAAAAATGAACAACTTTGACATTATTTTGGGGCAACCTTTTATGCGTCACTCAAAATGATACAAGATTGGAGGTACGATCAAATTTACCTAAGGCATGAGGAGCTAATAACGAAAATCAACATGAAAGATCACAGCTATAGAGACGTTGCAAAACACCAGTGCAAGAATCTGATTCAACCATAGTGAATGGAAAAGAAATACCTGCGTGGTTACAAACGAAAGCACATGTCTGGATGTGTGGAGCATCCGATTGTGGAGACTTAATAAAAGAGGAATGTGCGTTGGAAAGATCCGTAGAAGACGAGGCTTATCTCCCAGAACCTTTCCCTGAACTCAAATATTGTCCACCCTGGACGTATGCGTTAACGAATGCACGCCTACAAAATTTTGTGACAATGAAGGATACGACCTAGTAACGTTGCAAATGGCTAGCTTCATCCTTGAGTCAAGGTCAGATAGCGAGGAACAAGAAGAACCACTACGTGAGAGTGAGTGTAAAAGAATAGTTGATGAGATATCTGTAGTGGACGATAGGAATTGAATAGAGGAGGAATTCACAGATTCACTAAGCGATGACCTCCTATCATTGGGTGATGAAACCCAGATGATAGATGCTGATGACGAAAGATCAAGTGGACCAGAGACAAATAGGAAGTACATATCGAGACTCGACAGGTTTTACGAGTTTCCTAACCAAAAACCTAGTCGACAAGAGCGGTATAGATCAAAGAGAATAAGGAAATCAAGAGCGAATAAGCATAAACCCATGCCTCTTGTCAATGACAAAACGAGATATCTAAGGCTTGTAAAAGCTGACGATTGTGTCAAAGACAAGGTCACTGGCAGGCTTATCGGAATTAAACAATGGAAAAACAACAAGAAGAACAAGCGCGAAAAGCAAACGACTGAGACACCTAAGGAGGGGGAAATAGTGTCTAGAATGACCAAAACAAAGAGGAAAACACAATACAATAAACTCAAACAGACCCTCAAAGACGTATGGAAAACTGAAATGGAAACAGATAAGGACACGAATTCTGACAAGATGGATGCGCCGTCCCATTATAAGAAGTATACCATACAAGATAGGAAAATCATAGTGCAACAACCGATGAGGGAATTGAAGAAACTTGGTACATCATACGACGGTCTTGAAAAAGCCAAACGAATAGATCTAGCGGAGCCAGGAGAAGATCCAAAACCTACATAAATTGCCACGGATCTTACTGAAGAAGAGGAAAAGCTTTTGATAGCTACTCTTAGACAGTATAGAGATGTGTTTGCATGGTCATACATAGATCTTAAGGGGGTGGATCCAAGTATCTAACAACACACAATACCCCTTAAGAATGACGCCAGACAACGTCCTTATAATTACAATGAGACATTTTCAAGGAAGATCAAGGAGGAGATAGATAAGCTGAGAGAGGCAGAGTTTATTTACGAAATTGAGTACACTGACTGGGTTTCACCGATTGTGGTGGTCCCGAAGAAAAATGGGAAGTTGAGAGTGTGCGTCAATCTCAAGAAAGCAAACGCTGCTACAATTCGGGACAACTATCCCCTACCCCTTACTGCTCATGTAATAGAAAGAGTGGTAGAAAAAGAAGCTTATAGTTTTTTAGATGGCTTTTCGGGCTACAACCAACTCGCAATAAAGCCAGAGGATCAGCACAAGACGGCTTTTGCAACTGAATGGGGCATTTTTGCATTCAAGGTAATGGCTTTTGGCTTAACGAATGCACCAGCCACATTTCAGAGGCTAATGGGTCATGCTTTTAAAGAATATCTAAGACAGTTATTAGAAATTTACATGGATGACTTGTGCGTTCACTCTTTCGTAAGATTGGAGCACATAGAGCACTTGACCAAAGTGTTCGAAAAATGCAGACTTTATCGGATTTGCCTGAATCCAGAGAAATGTGTCTTCATGGTAAGACAAGGCAAAATATTGGGACATATAGTGTCCAAAAATGGTATTTCGACAGATATGGAGAAGGTCGGCGTTATTGTTGATCTACCCCGACCAGTAAAGGTAAAGGAGGTACAGACATTTATGGGCCATTGTGGATATTATCGCAGATTTATCTACTCATACGCTATAATTGCAAAACGACTTTACGCGTTGATAACTAAATTTGAGTGGACAGATGAGTGCGAGAAAGCTTTTCAAACGTTGAAGCAAAGATTGATATCCGCTCCAATTTTGAAGGCTCCGGATTGGGAAAAGATATTCCATGTCCACGTAGATGCATCAGCATTTGCTATAGGATGCATACTTGCACAACCTGGAGAAAACAACATGGATTTTCCAATCAGTTACTCTAGTAGACAATTGAACAGCGCAGAGAAGAATTACAAACAACTGAACTGAGGGTTTGGGTATGATCTATGCTGTGAAAAAGTTTAGACATTACCTACTTTTTAAAAAAATTGTATTCTTCGTTGATCACCAAGCACTGTTGTATTTGGTCAACAAACCTTGCAGGTTAGGACGGATTGTACGATGGTTCAACATACTGCTCGAGTTTGACTTCACGGTTGTAGTAAAAAAAGGAACTACACACCAAAGAGCGGATCATTTATCTAGAATGGTGCATGGAGAAAACCCTGTAGGAGTGGATGATGATTTGCCAGATGCATATCTCTTCAACATAGAAATAATTCCAAGATGGAGCAAGGATGTAATTCCTTTGTTGACTATTGGGTCATTGAATTTGAAAAGACAACCATCTACCATTGCAGGATCTAGATCATTGGTAATGCTGGCTGGAAGGCTATACAAACAGGGATCGGATCAAATCCTTAGGCTTTATGTTGAATCAAGTGAACGGGACATGTATCTACACCAGTCTCATGTGCAAACCACAGGGATTCACAACGGGCATGCAAAAACGTATCAAAGATTGATGAGAATGGGTCTATATTGGCCGAAAATGCAACAAAGTGTTCATATGCATATCAAATCATGTGATAGCTACACTTTTCAAAAGCCGATAAAACACGCGACTCTATTCAAATTATCTGTAGCGCCCCCCGATGGAGTAACTACATTGTTGAATACCTCACCATCGGGCTACTACCTGAAGGGATGAGTAGATCACGTATCAAAACGATCACGAAAGAGGCAGAAAACTATGTATTGATTGAGGAAAATCTTCATAAGAGGGGAAAAGACAATCAATTGAGAATGTGTGCGATGGAAGAGGAATACGTTTCTATCTTAGAGCAAGCACATGGCGGACAAGCTGGAGGACATTTCTCAGCTGACAAAACAGCCAAAGCAATTCTTATTGCTGGCATATGGTGGCCCACACTATTCATGGACGCCGAAGAGTTTGTGAAACGATGTGATGATTGCCAGAGGACAAAGATTCTTAGAACACGAGATGACATGCCCTTGAGGCCAATGATGGGGGCAAGAGCGTTTGCGAAATGGGGAATAGATTTTGTAGGACCAATTGCGCCTCCTGGATATAAAACACACGCTCAATACATTATTGTGGCAACATATTATCTCACAAAATGGATTGAAGCGAAAGCAACAACCAAAAATGATGCCAAAACGACAGCACAATTTTTATACGAGAACATTTTCACCAGGTTTTGCTTACCAATAGAGATAGTGAGCGATAGAGGGACTCATTTCATCAATGAAGTGATCGAATTCCTATTGGATGAATTCATGGTAATTCACAGGAAGTCAGCTCCCTATCATCCACAAGCTAATGGCCAAGCCGAAAGTACGAACAAGATTTTGGTGACAATTCTCACGAAAATTGTTAGTGAATCGAGAGCCGACTGGGATCAGAAGTTACATTCAACTTTATGGACATATAGAGTAGTGTACAAAACCTCAATCGGAACGACTCCGTTCAACATGGTTTATGGAATCCAAGCAATTTTGCCACTTGAATTTCTTATCCCCACACTTCGGGTAGCTAAAGAATTAGAATGGACGGGTCATGAATTATCCGATCAAATAGAAAACCTAAAAAAATTGGATGAAACTAGATTGAAAGCTGTTGCATCAATCTACGTGCAAAAAAGAGACATGAAATCATTCTTTGATCAACATGTTATCAGCAAGGAATTTGCTACGGGGGACTACGTCTTAATGTATACCGTGAAACAACATTCTCGGAAACTCAAAAAGCGCGGCAATGGACCCTATGTGATTCATGACATATCATCTAGCGGTGCCATTAAGCTTGTGACATTAGAGGGAGAGGAGATGCCAAATTGGATTAGTGGCTGCAGATTAAAGAAGTATAACCTACCACTAACCTCAGAGATGATTGCCAAAATCCATGCTACGAAGGAGCGCAAGAACAAAGCAATTGAGACAAAAGCTCAAGCACAGGAGGAGGCCAGGGTCAAGATTTTAAAGCAGAAACAGAAATTGCAACACCAAGGACTTTCTCAACCAGCAGATACGGCTCAAATTCCTCTTTCTATTATTCACACTAACAAGCGATGGGAAATAGGGATCGATGTTCGCATCAATGTTAGACTTCCGAATGGCAGATATCAACGAGCATGGATCAACACGGGAGCAAGAGTCAATGTGGTCAATTTCTCCACTTACAAGATGCTTACCCTTAGTGCAATCCACACGACAGTTACAAGCCGCAAATGGGGCAACAATGCCAACATTGGGGATAGCTTACTTACCAATCAATATTGATGGAAATAGTTGCTGTTAAGGCGGTTACGCCGCTAGCGGCAGCTAAATAGCGAGAACTCAACTAACAACAGAATTTGTCAGACGAGGACGGAGCTTGACCCGCAGGCGCATGGAAACAACTAGGTAGGTGTCAAATCACCTACTCGACCTTCTAATGACAATCACTACTAAGGAAATCAAATCTAAGTTCTAAAAAACGCAAGTGACTGAAATCCATACTACGAACGAATGCTATACGAAACAGGATCTAGAATCATTGAATCGATCTCAAACTCAAGGGGAAGTCTATACACTAGGTAAGAACAACACCCTAAAGACTTGAACTGCAAAATCAACCTATAATCACTCCGTGGGTAAACGCGTATGAAGACAGGCCGAAAAATACAGGTGACCGAAACTTGACCCCGATGGTACTAATGCGTAGCTCTACTCGTTGTGGTTCTATAGATATGCTGCACGCTCCATTCCGACACACGAGTTGGAAGAAAACTCACACCGAAGCTCGTAGGAACTTACCACACATAGAAGCCGATAGCGCGCACTCTTGGTATCTGTGCGTAGCTCTCGCCGTTGCTAACACAATGGCGGTGTCGCTTCTCCAATGGCGGCTCCGTAGCTCGCGTAGCAAGTAGATAAGACTCTCTCTCTCTCTCTCTCTCTCTCTCTCTCTCTCTCTCTCTCTCTCTCTCTCTCTCTCTCAGACACAGTCACGGCGCTCCAAAAACTCACTTTGATTAAATAAAAACTCTTTTTCTTAGGTTACAAAACTTTGGCTTATATACCTCAGCCTTGGAGGTGAGAACATCTCTAACTAATTACATCAGCAAGTGAAATTACTTCGGAATTACAAGCTGGAAACTCAATTGAGTCCCGTTACTTAATGAATGGCTCCAATCAAAATCAATGTCGGAAAGACATTTATTACAATCAATGGTTACAAAAATGATGAGTGTGAGCAAAAATGTGGGTGTGATCCTCTACTGGCTCAACACTCCACCCCTCCACGTTCATGTCGTCCCTGACATGACGTTTATGCTTGGTCAATAAAGTCCTGTCGTCTTGAGCATCTGCAAATGTGATTCGTATCGTAGGTTGCCGATGGTCAAGGTTGGGCCGAATATTTTGCTTTCGTGGGTGAAAAAGCCGGTGTAGAAAGCTTCTTCGAATGTTTGCATGTGGAAGCTAGGCAAAAACATAATCCTTTGGTATAGGAGGTGTAACACTTTTGGAGAAGGCTGCAATGAAAGATCATATATCATATCAGTCACTGTGTCGGCCGTCGATAGTAGACTCGAGGTCGTGGCTTTATCTGGCGCGAACACTTCAATGCAAGCTAAGAGAGTCCTGCAGATTTTCTTGAGCATCTGACACGAAAGGTCAAGAGAGCCAGTAAAGAGCTTGATGGTGCCCGTTACGGTTTTCACCATGTAGGCTTTACCTATTCTCTCTCCTGCCTTTGGTCCTGGCATCCTGGGATAATTAAGCCAATTTGGCTTCTTTTCTGCAATCTTGCCATGCTCTTTCCAGTTTCTGACTCTTGGCACTGGGCAGAAGGTTGCATTCTCCCGAATCTCCTTTGGTGCCTCCACCAAGTAGATTAGGTAGGCTGGGTATTTGTTCAGCCAACCTTTCCTCCATCTAGGTTGTGAATCTACTATCTTCTTTGACTGTCCCTCCTTTGTGATGTTGCCTTTGTAAAGAGCGACATACTGCTGCTCCTCTATTCTCTTTTTCGTCTTTAGCACTTCAAATTTCATCAAAGGGAAAGGCAGGCTGGGTTGCATCCACTCTTCATGGAGCACTTTTGTGTCTAATCCCTGAAGTCTAATGGAAATGAGGAGTCTCCTCTGCCATTCCATTTCCGCCTTGGCACTCTCCTCTGCTGACTTTTCTATTTGGTCATGGAGCCTTTGTTCTTCTTCTTCAGAGATTCCTGAAGTCGAGACCACCTCTTGAGCTGGGGCTCGATCTTCAATTGTGGTTGCCTCTCTAGTTTCTGGTAGCTCTATGGCTGCTCCACCTGATTCTTCGTGTGGTGTCTCTGTCTCTCTTCTTTGTTGCTCTTGTAGATCTTGGAGCTGTTTGCGGAGGGTCTCATTCTCTGTTCTTAGTGTTTGATTTTCTAAAGTGAGCCTCTCCTCTGCTGCCAATGATCCCTCCGCAATGTGCAACCTTTGCACTTTCTCTAGTCTTAGCTCTCTTTGTAAGCTTCGGACCTGGTCTTCCAGAGCTGGTACAAGAGCTCCCTCTTGTTCGGTTCCTGCTCTGCTAGCTCTAGGGGTAGTCCTGAGTCTAGTGATTGTTCTTTCTTGGAGCTCGACACTTTCCCTTAGCTCAATGAGCTCATCTTTAGCCGCCTCCAAGTCGTCTTCCATCCGCTCCCTTGCTTCCTGTGCACTTGTTACTTCTCTTGAAGCCTCGGCTAGCTGGAGTATCAAGCCGTCTCTCTCGTTTTCCACATCGTAGAGTGATGCTTTATGACTTTCAGATTCAGTCATAGCATTCTCTAATTTCCTCTGCAACTCTGCTTCCCTTTGTTTGGCTGTCTCAATCTCCACTTCCTTTGCCTTGGATCTTTCTTTGATCTTGTTGAGCAGTTCATGCACCATGTGCATGTCTTTTTCATCTTCATCTGTCAACTCTAAAGATTTTTTGGCCACCACCTCCACTGGCTTCGGCTCTTCTAGTACGTTCTGCTCTTCCAGTTTTTCATCACTTTCTTTTGTACTCTTTGTATTTTCCTCTGTCCCTCTCCGATCATCTCGTTTTTGTAGGGTGATCCCATAAACCACCTCAAGGGCCTCTTCTTCAGTGTACCCTATCGCTACCAGATCCTCATAATCGTTTTTCTTTTGCTGAATTGGATCTATCTCCTTTTCCTTGGTCCCGGCCTCCGGCTTTTCCATACCAGCCGTGTCCATCTCTACTGTGGTCTCTTCCACAATGATTTCCGTCTTCTTCGGGCTAGGTACATCAGTAAAGGAGGGCTGATTGTCCTCAGTCATCTTGGCTTTCCCTTTGTTTGCTTGCCCGTCTTTCTCTTGAGGTTCTGTAGACTCATCTACTTTCTTCTTCCCCTTGTCGTCCTTTTTCAGCTCAGCTTTTAAAAGTTGTAGCATTCTCTAATTTCCTCTGCAACTCTGCTTCCCTTTGTTTGGCTATCTCAATCTCTACTTCCTTTGCCCTGGATCTTTCTTTGATCTTGCCTAGCAGTTCATGCACCATGTGCATGTCTTTTTCATCTTCATCTGTCAACTCTAAATCTCTTTCTGCCACCACCTCCAATGGCTTCGGCTCTTCTAGTACGTTCTGTTCGTCCAGTTTCTCTTCACTTTCTTTTGTACTCTTTGTTTTTTCCTCCATCCCTCTCCGATCATCTTGTTTTTGTAGGGTGATCCCATAAACTGCCTCAAGGGCCTCTGCTTCAGTGTATCATATCGCTACCAGATCCTCATAATCATTTCTCTTTTGAAGAACTGGATCTATCTCCTTTTCTTTGGTCTCGGCCTTCGGCTTTTCCAAATCATCTGTGTCCATCTCTATTGTGGTCTCTTCCACGATATTTTTCGTCTTCTTCGGGCTTGGTACATCAGTCATAGAGGGGTATCTGTCCTCAGCTTCCTTGGCTTTCCCCTTGTCGGCTTGCCCGTCTTTCTCTTGAGATTTAGTAGACTCATCTACTTTCCCTTTCCCCTTGTCGTCCTTTTTCAGCTCAGCTTTTAAAAGCTGTACCTCCTCTTCAGTGTATGGCTCGACAGGTTACTGCTCCAGTATAGCCTCTGACTCCTCATAAGCTTTAATATATTGATCGTATTGATCAACATGTGGCTTGGCTGAGCTAGTTCCGACTTTAGTGGGGTCTGGCACCCACTTTTCTTCAAAGTCACCCTTTAGAGCTCTTTCTGCTCTAAACTGCTCCACTAGTCTTTCCATTTTTGCCACTTTCTGACTTTTGGTTTGCTTGGGAGCCACCTTCTTCTTTACTTTCTTCATAAGCGGCTCGTCCACCTCCTCTTCAGGTTCTGAAACTATTTCTAGTTTCCGGCGTGCTCTTGTGGACGCCCTCTTGGATACTTCGGGCTGTTCTTCCTCCTCGTCGGCTTCTCTAAGCCACTCATTCTGGGAGGGAACCTTTGGCCACTGATCTCTAGGTCCAATAGCTTCATAAGCTATTCTTGTCAGAATTTCCGCTCCTCCTATGTACTTTGGCTTCTCGTTGTGTAGGGCAATTACTTGCTCGTGGATGTGTTGAGCGTAATTCACCTCTTTTGGCATATTGCTCTTTAATGCCCATGTGATGGTGGTCGCAATGGCATGGGGCGGTGTCGTATACTTTTGCGGTCTTTTACTGCAAACATGGAGAAACTGATTGTACAGTCGGCAAAGGGTTGCCGCTCTTTGGTCCGCCATATCTCCATAGGTTGCATTCTGTTTCTTGGATCCATAGACCTCTATGGACTCCCTTCTTTCCCTGACAGAGCTCCCTTTGTTGTGCAGCTTCAATGCGTCTACAATGAGCTGTGGAGTGATCTGTACTTCTACTTTCTCTCCATCCATGGCTGTCAATGTGGCTTTCCCATCCTTCTGAATGGATATTGCCAACTCGTACACTTTTCTTGTATCCACACCTGATGGTCTCGAGGTGAAGAAACTGTGCAAGTCTGCCCTTTCCAGGTACCTGCTGATGTCTTCTGACCTGCTATAATCTACCAATTCCTGTGGGATCATCGGTACATCCACCGCTTGCCCTTGAGGGTCTCTGAAAGTCCCTTGGTAGATCTTTATTCCCTCTTTCTCCAATACTGCTTCTTCCACCCAAGTTTTGGTTGGCTTGAGGGTTTTTGCTGGAATGTCAAAGGGTTCCGCTTCTGCAAGAGCATCTTTGATTGTTGGTCTTTTTCTCTTCGTTGCTGATAACTTGGCGGAATCCATGGATCCTGTAACTCCAATTTCAGAAGTTAGCGTCTTTTTAGTACTGAAAGCCGAAATGAAGCTTTTAACTATCCAAATGACTTGAAAATTGAAACATGAGCTATTCAGGGCCTAAGGATGCAAGGTAGGTGAAAAAATATGCAAAATGGGCTCAAAATCATGCTGGAGACATCATACGCGTATGATGTCTTTTGTGTCAAAATGACTTCATATTGGTTGTGCTTGTAGCTGATAGTGTATACATGAGTATCATATGCTTGGATTTGAGTTTGGATCCCATTTGGTCAAGTTTTGGCCAGTTCCGGCTCTTGGCAAAATTTTGAAAGGGATTTGGATTTTATGATCCAAATTGGATAAAACTTGGTGGTTCACTTTCAAATGGCATGTAGATCACTTCTGTTTGGTGGTTGAAGCCCTGAGGTGGCAAAATCACATAGTGAGACATCATACGCGTATGATGTCTTTAGTGTATTTTTGGACCAAATTTCTCTATAAGCTTGGATTTGGCTTTAGATAGGCTTATTCAGTGGATTTATGAAGTTTGGATAGATTTTGGGCTAAAAATGGCTCAGGAGACATCATACGCGTATGATGTCTTTTTCATCAATTTTGCATGGGATTGGTTCTGTGGACTCCCCATGTACTAGTGAAGGACTATATCTACTCAAATCTTGGTTTGGACTTGAGTATGTTGGATTTGGGCCAAAAATAGGCTTTAGGTGAAGGATTTTCCTTCAATTGGGCTAATGGGGTGATCCTATTGACCAAATGGTTCCAAATTTCATATGTAGCATGTATTAGGTATATATAATGGATGTATGATGACAAATGAGCAGTTTTGGCTCTGTAAGTGCAAATAGACATCATACGCGTATGATGTCTTTTGTGTCAAAATGGTGCTTTTTGGTTCCAGATAGCTTGTAGATGTGTTAATCAACAATCCTACAAAGTTTCAATGAGTTTGGAGTTATTTTGACAAAATTAGGACCAAAAATCAATTTTATGGCCTACTTTGCATCTTTTTGGTTTTCCTTGGGTTTTCTAACTCCAATTCTCATGATACTTGGTTCATAGGATGTGATTAACATGTGGAATGAGGCTATGCACTCAAATGTTGAAATGGATGTGAAATTCATGCTGTGAGACATCATACGCGTATGATGTCTTTTCTTGAAATGTTGGTCTTTTTGTGCAAAGAATGCTTTGTGCTAGTGCCCTAAGCCCTGCTAACTAGTTTTCAACTTAAAAAGTCATTAGTTTAGCTAAAAAGCCCCCTTATAGGCATTTCAGTCTCCGAAGTCGTCTTTTTGCCTTGGAGTTGAATTTCTTCAACTTTTCTTCTCGAGAGTTACATTTCCAGCTCATTGGATATGTTGTGAAGCCATCTATTTGGTTGAACTTGACTTTGGCTTCCCGTTCTCCATCTTTCTCCTTTTGGTTGCCCAAAAGCGTCTTTTTCACCATCGGTAAGTGAATCAGCTTTCTTTTGGGTTTTGCTTGCAAACATAAGTCATCCATGTATATTTGAAGCTGCTTGTGAAGTTTCATTTCATTCGGTCGTCAATTTCAGCCGTTATGCCAAAATGATGCTTTGTGTGTCCGCAGCCGAATCGGTTGTTCCGACCTACTTTTGGTGGTCCAAACCTGGAGATACTCCATGGTTGCATTGCCCTCGATGTTGTTAAGCTTCCTGAGAAGTTTTGTGTCGTTTCGACAACTTTTTCTTGTTTGCCTCTTGCAGGCTCTGTTGACCTAGGGTTTTTCCAGTCGTTCTTTCTCGAGCTTTGAGTGTTAGAAACCCATATTCTATACTAGGGTAACCCACCTATAAGCTCTTGCAAGGTTTGATTAGGCGTTGTGCCACTACCTAGCATTCTACCGCATTCCCCGTCTGCTCTTGTTTCTTGGTTTTGGTCAGTTTTCGCGACAAAAGTTAATGATAAGCATCAAAAGATTATGGCAACGAGTCTACCTCTCATGTCTGGTGTCCTCTGAGCTCTCGTAGAAGTCGTAGAAGGCTCTAGAAGGTTGGATGCTCCCGTGTGCTCTTTGCTCTCTCCAAGAAGGTAATAGTGGAAATGAGCTTGAAAGTGAAGTGAAAAATATTTAACTTCGGACTTCCCGGATCACTTGTTACCAAATTTGACATGTGCTCCTATCTCGTCGTGAAATGCACTTTAGGATTTGAAATTTCTCAATTTGGACTCCGTTTGACCTGTTTCTGAGAAATCTGTCCACTTTGCCAAAATTCTGTCATTTCGGGCTTTCCGCAACTTTTCCCGAATTGTACTCAATTTTTACCATGGGTTGCCCTTGTCATTAGGATCATCACCATCTATTCTTTTCTTTTTTCTGATCTCGTTTCACCTGCTTTTTTTATTTTTCTTTTACTTTTATCAAGAAAATCATAAAAAATAAAGGAAAATAGCAAATTGAAGCCAAAAATTCCAAACATACACAATAAATAGCTGGTAACTCTGTGTATATGAATATACAATTATTTGTGATTTCTGGACTTGGATTACCACTTTTTTCCACTTTTTAGCTCCAAAAACACTCTTATTTAGTGATATTTACACGTCTAGAGACCCAAATTCATCATTTGATCTCTTCTTGTTGCAAAACAAGGTATATAAGGGCATAAATATTATCAATATCCGCAATCAAACATAAAAATTACAAAATCATGTAAGACATTGGCCTTGTAATATAATTTTTGTTTTTCTTTGTTTTTGGCGCTTGTAGCTGCTTTGTAACTCCTGTATACCTGTATACCTCCCCCCTTCCTAGTCTGAGTCCTCCCGGACGACTATGAAGTGTCTGTGGGCGAAGCATTGTAGTTGTTTTGGTCATAAGTTCCCAATGCAATTGTAGAGCGATGATACAACAGTCTTTCCAATAAAGCTGCTCTTTGTTTGATTGAAGGATTGGTGGTCGGGTTTTGGGTTGGTTTTGGCACTTCGGTAGTAGAATCAGTAGATGGATTCTTCTTTACTTTGTTGTTCTTTTTTACAATCCAAATCTGCTTCCGCTTCACTTGTGCTTGCCATAAACTCTTTGCGACCCAAACCTGCTTTGTTCTTTGTGTTGATTTCCTCGACTTGAAATACCTAGGAGTTTCCGTTGATTGTAGTGAAGGGAGTTCTTGTTTACAAATCTTTGGGATCCAAATTTGCTTGCTATAGCTTTGTGCCGTCATGAACTTCTTTGGAATCCAGATCTGTTTCACTGTCCTTGATTGTCTGTAATCACTCTATTGTCTGGTATTGAAGACTCTGTTTTCCACCTTTGTGTTCTCTGGCACAACCTTTTTTGGTCTCCATATCAACTTTGACTCCATTTTTTCCCAAGGTTGAGTTGTTATATTATTGCTTGTCTTCCTTATCCACTGTTGAGAATTCCTCGTCGAAGAGTAATCCGGTTGTATAGAAACTTTTGGTTGCCATTGCTTCTTCTTTTTCTCTGGTTGTTGTTTACCTTTGTCTTTGGATTCGTCCTTTGGAGTTGGCTCTTCTCCTTTGGTGAACTTAACTGATTGACTTTCACCTTCGTATTTGATAAGCACTGATTTAGAACTCCAGTCAATCATTGCATTGTATTGCTTCTGCCATGGTTGTCCTAGCAATAATGGATGTTGTGTAGCTTGGTCTTCAACCACGTAAAACATATGAGGATACACATACTGGTTAATCTGTATATGTAAAATTGTGCATCCGACAGTTTTGATTGAATTCTCAGAGTAACTCTTTAACTCTTGCTTGGCAGTTTGTAGTTTAGTGTCATTTGTCAATTGTCTATACAAACTGAGTGAAAGTAGGTTAGTTTGAGCTCCTGAATCCAATAGTGCTCTGGCTTTGATTTGGTTGGTTCCTACTTTGCATTCAATGATGGGTTCTTCTTTGTCATTATCCATTTCTGTTATACTGACTGCGTTTATTCGTATTGCTCCTTCATTGCGCTGTTTCTGACGTAGTAGTCTTCTTTTCTCCATTCTTTCCTTCGCCTTGGCTTGCGCTTCCTCCAAAATCATTTTCTTTTTCTGGACACGCAGCTTTTCTTGATGTATTTTGAGAAGCATGTCTTGGGTTAGCGGCAAAAGATACTTTCTCACTGTGCATCCACTAATCCAATTGGGCATTTCTTCTCCGTCTAATGTAGCAAGATTGACGGCTCCACTTGGTGATAGATCTTTAATCACCAGAGGTCCCATCCCTCGCTTTTTAAGCTTCTTAGCATGCTGTTTCAGAGTGTAAACTAGGACATAATCCCCAACCTTAAACTCTTTAGTCCGCACATGCTTATCAAAAAATTCTTTTTGTCGCCTTTTTTGAACGTAATAGAAGCTACTGCTTTTAGGCGAAGCTCGTCTAGCTTTTCCAGGTCATCTATTCTATCATAAAGCTCGTGCCCTGTCCACTCTAGATCCTTAGCCACCCTTAAGGTTGAAATCAAGAATTCTATTGGTAAGATAGCATTTAGCCCAAAAACCATGTTATATGGGGTCGTTCCTATTGATGTTTTATATGCTACCCTATATGCCCATAATGTTGAATGCAACTTCTGGTCCCAGTCAGTTCTCGACTCAGATACAATCTTCGTGAGGACCGTGCATATGGTTTTGTTTGTTGCTTCAGCTTGTCCGTTTGCTTGTGGATGATACGGGGCTGATTTCCTATGGATTACCATGAATTCATCTAGACGGATCTCTATCACTTCATTTATAAAATGTGTGCCTCAATCACTCACAATTTCTATTGGCAATCCATATCGTACAAAGACGTATTCATATAGAAATTGTGTCGTGGTCCTGGCATCCGCTTTTTGAGTTGCCTTTGCTTCGACCCACTTTGTTAGATAGTCTGTAGCCACAACGATGTATTGTGCATGAGTCTTATATGCAGGAGGTGAAATGGGTCCGACATAATCAATCCCCCATTTTGCAAAAGCTCTTGCCTGTTAGGAAATAAGACGTAGCTAAATAGATAATGAGTAGATTACTTAATGGAGAGAGACAGATTTACATACACGAGATTATAGAGTAGAGAGAGAGAGAGAGTACACACGATATACGTGGTTCACCCAATGTGGGCTACGTCCACGGGAAAGCAGCCACTCAATGGCTTTAGTACTTCAAAACAAGAAGTAGTTTACAAAGGGATTATACCCTTAATGGAGCTCTCGCCTTGCTTCACTCTCACCACCTCACACTCACCTTGTTGCATCAACTTCAGACTATGCAATGTGTGTAGAAATGGCCTCCTTTTATAGGCCAAAAGGGTTGCCCTCTCTTATGAGAGACAGCCATGTGTAGCCGCCCTTGTGCGAATAAGTCCAAACTGGACCCTCCAATCCGCCCATGTGTGGCCGCCCTTGAGAAGACAAGTCCGCTTTTGAATTCAGCCACCGGCCATTGACTTCCGACCACCGGCCACCGGCCATTGACTTCCGACCACCGGCCATCGGCCATTGACCACCGGCCACCGGCCAATCGACCGGTTGTTTTCCGACCACTTTCCGGCCGCCGCCCGGCCATAATATTCCGGCGAAAAAGAATATTCCGGCGAAAAAAAAGTCTCGGGGGCGGCCTTTAAAGTTGCCCCTGATTCTTGTCCGTGAAAATTTTGGTTTCCGGTGAGTGATTTTCCTTCACACACGATGGCTTCTCCTCATAATGGGGGCCTTACAAATGTGCGATTTTACCACAGAAATTTACAAGGGTAAATCAGGCTCCATACTTAACATTGCCCCCATCATTGGTCTAAGCGGCATATCATCTCTTTTAAGTGGTACTTTGGTCCGCTGACAGTCATCGCACCGTTTAACGTATTCCTCAGCGTCCATATGTAATGTTGGCCACCATATTCCTGCGGCTAAGACAAGTTTTGCTGTCTTATCACCTGAGAAATGGCCTCCACCTACTCCTCCATGAGCTTGCTCTAGTATTATCACATACTCAGTAACTCTGATGCGCAAATCCTAAGCTGGTTGTCTTTACCTCTCTTATAGATTGATCTCCTATTAAAGTGTAATCTCTAGCGTCTGTCTCTATAGATTTCCTGACGAGCTTTTGACGTTCCTTCTAGGAAAGTTCTATTTTGTGAGATATTCAACAATATAACTGACTCCATTCTGGAGCGATCATTATCTGATATAATGTCGAATACTCTGCTGGCGGTTTTGATGAACATACAATACATACAGTGACATATTCATGTACGCTTTCTTTCATTCCTGGCCAATAGACTCCCCTATTGTAACAAATTCCTATATGTGTTCCTTCTTGAACAATGAAATGCACATTCCTGAACATGTGCTTCGAGCAGATATATATTTATTCCTCAGATTGATGCATATCGTAAAACATGATCATTTCCCAATTGATACAACCTTCCTGCAACCAATTGAAGATTCTTGGATTGCTGAATAGCAATATGTTTCTGGTTGTATTCTCTTTTATCAAACTCTCCTCCATAGGTTATTAGGCTAACGACATTTTGAGACCACTTCGGTATCATTTCTATGTTGAACAAGTACGGCTCTGTTGTGGTGTAATTCTTCTCTGCATTGTTGAGCTGTCGACTGGCGTAACAGATAGGAAAATCCATGTTTCCTTCTTTTGGCTGAGCCAGAATGCATCCTATTGCATATGCCGAAGCATCTATATGCACATGGAATATCTTCTCCCAATCTGGTGATTTCAAGACTGGAGCAGTAATGAGTGTCTCTTTCAATTTCTTGAATGATTCCTCACACTCATCTGTCCATTCAAAGTTCACTATTAGCCTGTAAAGTGGTTGGCCTATTATAACGTACATGTAAATGAATCGTCTATAATATCCGCAATGTCCCATAAAGCTCTGTACTTGTTTTGCATTGGTTGGTCTAGGCATATCCACTATAACTTTTATCTTCTCTAAATCCGTGGATATTCCGTTTTGTGAGACAATATGACCCACAATTCTGCCCTGTCGGACCATAAACACACATTTCTCACGATTGAGACAAATGCGATATGTCCTACATTTCTCAAATACTTTTCTTAGGTGTTCTAGATGCTCATCTCTCAGAAGAGAATGTACACATAAGTCATCCATGTATATTTCTAGAAACAACCTTAAGTATTCTTTGAAAGCATGCGTCATCAGCCTCTGGAAGGTTGCGGGAGCATTGGTTAGACCAAAAGGCATAACCCGATAAGCATAAATTCCCCTATTCCGTTGCAAAAGCTGTTTTATGTTGATCTTCCAGTGCTATGGCTAGCTCGTTATATCCTGAAAAACCATCAAGAAAGGAGTATGTTGTTTTCCCTGATACACGCTCTAGAACATGATCAGTTATCGGCAAGGGATAATTGTCCCTGATTGTTGCAGCATTCACTTTCTTTAAGTTGACACACACTCGGAGTTTTCCGTTCTTCTTGGGTACTACCACAATCGGAGATACCCAATCAGTGTGTTCAATCTCGTATATGAATTCAGTTTCCATTAGCTTATCTATCTCTTCTTTGATTCTCTTAGGAAATGTATCATTATATGTGTATGGTCTCTGTCTGCTAGGCTTTGCGTCTTGTTTCAGTGGGATTGTGTGTTGGCATATCGATGGGTCAACTCCCTTTAAGTCCTTATAAGACCATGCCATTCCTTTGAACTTGATTCTGTTTTCGTTCCATTCCTTTGAACTTGATTCTTGAGCCTCTTTTGTCTTTTCGTAAGCTCTTTTGATCATTGCCTCTCATTCTTCCAGAAATCTTGTCCTTAACACAATCTTCCGCCTTTACTAGCATTAGAAATTGATTTTTTCCTCTTATTCTAGGCATCGGATTGGTTCTAACCCCCTTTGTTTTTCTCTTTGCTCTATAGCGTTTCTGGCGTTGTTTAGTTTGGTTCGGAAAATCATAAAATTGGACATCCGTTATAGTTTCTTCGTTTCCGCTTGAATTGTCCGTTGACTCGTTGTCTGCTTCATTTCCCCACTCAGGATGATCGAGAATGTCGATAAATACCTCCTCTTCATCTTCCTTTTCTAGTGTATCGTTCTTTTCAGTTTCTTTTTCGAATACAGTTCTCAACATGAAGTACGGAACCACGTCGTACCCGTCCTTGTTGCAAAATTTCGTTGTGGGACCATCCGGAATTGCACAAACATCTAGGGTTGCTAGAATGTGTGTCAATTCTAATGGTTCAAGCGTGTCCTCTTGAAAGGGTTCTCCTATATAAGCTTCGTCTTCGATAGCCCTTTCTAAAACATATTCTTCTCGTTTCAGACTTCCACATTTCGAAGCTCCACACATCCATAACTCCTTGGGTTTACCTAACCAAGCTGGAAATTCGGATCCCGCCAAAGTAGCTGAATCAAACTCCTCTACCGGTGTTCGGTTCACATCTTTGTAGCTATGGTCTTTCAGGTTCACACGTGTAGTGGTTTCCATATTTCTCAGGTATATGTGATCGTAGCCCCAATCTTGGACCATTTTCAACTGTCTCATGAATGGTCTTCCCAATATGATATCATAGTTATTCTCCTTGCCAAAATCGACAATAGCAAAAGTATGTTCGTATTCAATGCCGCAAGAAGTCACTACAACTTTCTCTAATAACCCCATAGGTTTCTCCATGTGTCCATCTGCTAATTGGAGTTTCAACCTAGTCTTCCTTATTGCTGGTTTCCCCCATTTTTTCCAGATTTCTTTTGTAGCAATGGCTACCCCAGCTCCGCTGTCTAGTATTGCCATCGTGTTCACTCCTTGGAATTCAACTGGTAAGGTTGTATTCCCCTCTTCACACCTTCGCAATACTCTCCGACCTTGTTTAAGGGTACAGGCTTAGCGTTCTTTTGTGGTTTACTCAGCTCTTGTATACCCTCTTGCAGTCTCGATGTTGGGTCTTTTATCCCAAATTTCTCCAAGCATTTTCCTACAGTGGTCCACATATGTGGTCTTAGCCTCAAAAGCTCAGCTAGAGTGATAGTGCATGTCACTGGTGTTGACAAGATCTCTATCAATCCTTGCGAGTCCATGACTTTTTGATGAGATTCTTCGTGAGGGAAGTGCTCTAGTCTCGGATTTTGCTTCATACTCTCCTAAGTATGAAGGTAAGGTATACAGTGAGTGAGGTTTGCTCTCCATTGTTCTAACAGAGCCCCCATCTCCCCAGTAAGATTGTAGATCCAAGTCCACTTGAGATCCTGCCTCAAATTCCACTATGGGAGGATTCCTGATGTCCTTTTCCCAATTTGTCTGATTAGCTTGGCAACTTAGCTCGTTTGCAAAGTTTGCCTCTCTCACTTGTTTCCAAAATTCATTGTAATCCTCATCTCTTCCGTAAGACCTCTGTATGACTAGATGAAAACTCTCTATCTCCTGATCGGTTGTGTTCAATACTATGCGGTCATCCTTGTGTGTATTTTCAGGCTTTTGTGCACTAGGAGTCTTTTCAGCTACCCGTGAAACGATAGTCTCTTGCTGAATTGGGTTTTCTGTTCCACAATTCATTGTTTCTTTTGGTGGTTCTAATAAGGCTTGTGCAGTCTCGATCATTCTCTGGCACATTTCAAGTCTCTGCTTTTCCAATTCCGCGTTTGGGTATGTCATCCACCTCTATTCTTGTGTTTGGTTGTTCTTTAACCTAGCTTCGTAAGCTCTCATCAGTGCGTCCAATGGTTCGTGTACTTTGTCGACTAGCACTGATCCCCCTGAGCTTAAGCTCGTTGTTTCTTTGATACTCTTTTGTTTCGTTCTTTCCGGGCTCATCTCTCGTTCCCGTTTTGACTCTCAAGTTTTTCTAATCTATCTTTAGTTCGCTTTAGTTCCTCAGCTAGAATAGCGTCTTCACGTTCTTTTCTCAACTTCATGCGTGCTTTTCTAGCTTTCCATGTGTTTCTCTGACTCCGCGGTCCTTGACTAACCACTTCAGTCGCTAACTTTCCATTCTCAGGTTCTCTAGTGGTTTTCTTAGCTTGAGCTCTAGTAACAACTTGCGTTGGTATCAGAGTTTCATTTTCAGACCCACTGCTGGTAGGAATAGTTTCTAGCATATTCAATGTCGTCTTTTGCACTTTGTTTGGATTCTTTGAACAATCCTCAATGAAGTGAGTAACCCCACACTCAGTGCAATAAGCGTTAATTCTAATGATTTCCGTATGTGGAAAACATTCATCAGATGGTCACCTCCACACTTGTAACAGGGTCCTAGTGCTGGTCTTGGTCCCATTTGATTCGTCCTTTGTGGATAGGATGGTCTTTGTCCTGTTAACCCTCCATGAGCTATGAACATCAATGTTCTTGTGTCCAAATTGTACCTCTCTTCATCAGAAGCACTTGTAACTGTTGGTATTCCAACATTCCCAATCATGCCCCATGGTTCTGGTTGTTTGGGTTCTTCTGGTGGGTAATACACAGTTGGAGACATGTGTGCACCAGATTCTTCATAATAGGCTTGAACAGGCACTAAGGCTTGTTCTTCCTGATTCTCTAAGGTTGGTGCATATCTAATGCCTACTAGTCTTGCTCCTGGTAAAGGTGGTTGTTGTCCCAGTACCGGTTGCGGTCTTTCTATCCCCATAGGTCCTGGTACATTTCCCGTTGGGTATCGAGGTACTGGATGTACTTGAGGTGGTGCTAATTGAGCAGGAGGTGCATACTGACGCTTCCTTACATACCCTTTGTTGTAATAGCACTCCTCTGTTGGATGGTTTGTCCATTTTTGTTCAATAGCACACCATTTCAGTGTTTTTGGCAATGGTTTTTGGTATGGTGCCATCCTTTTTAGAGCATCTTCTATCATTTGCTCTACATTTGGCATGGTTGTTGTTTGAACATTCTTTTTAGTGGTAGTCTCGCTCGCTACGGAGGTGGAGCTACTAGATGCAAAATCTGTATCCGCTGACACCTCTCCATAAACCGTACAGTTATCCACTAAGTACAATGCCTCTCTCATTACTTGCTCGAAACTTGTACAAGCTTTCAAGTGCAAGTCCTTCTTGAGAGTGTCGTTTCTCAGTCCCTCAATAAAGAGAACAGATAGTCTGTCATCTTGTGGTCGTTCACGTACTGGACATCTCTCAATGTATTGTTTGAAGCGAAGTGAAGCTTCCTTCACTTTTTCGTGTTCTCTCTGTTTAAAAGCATATATTTGTGAGACCGTATTGTGCTTAATCCCTCGTTTTGAGAATTCCTCAGCAAACTCTCTTAGCAAATGGTCAATGTCATGGAATCCCCCTATGTTCAGTGGTTGAAACCATGTCAATGCCGTACCTTCTAGAGTAAGACCAAATCCCTCGTATTGTGTATGGAAATCTGTTATCTGCTCAGCTCTTAAGACTTGCTTAAAGAGTGACACATGTGCATACGGATCTCCTGAACCACCATACTTCTTTGGCATACACTTCACTACTTGAGATGGTCTCATACGTCTATGGTCTGCTACCAATCTCATTGCTCCTGTGTCCCGGCTAAAGCTTTCTCTAGCATCATGGACTTCATGGGTTACCCTTGTCGGTTCCCCTGCCCTGAATCTACTACTAGGAGGTAATTGTGATGGTTCCGCTTCGAACCTTGGACCTGGAGTGGTATATGTGGGGATTGGAACTGCACTACCTCGATTCGTATCCCTTGACTCTCTGGAATGTAATGATCCCATTGGTCCGGGCTTCGAGTACTGAGGTTGACTGAAAGAGTCAACAGCCTGAGTTCTTTGTCCTCCTGTCGTCATTGGGTTTTGCCCTCCATTTGTTGGTGCTGGTCTTTGTGAGCTAGAAGTAACATAATACTGATATAGTGGTCCCCCAAAGTATGTATATCCTTCTAATTCTTTCTTGCCCATTGTTGAGTATTGCCTCCCATACTTGTCGTACTAAGCAGCAATTTTCACTTCCGATCCCTCTTTGTAGGTAAAGACATAAAGTCTTTTTTGGTCTGTCAACTCTCCGGTGTAGGGTTCTTCACATCTATAATAGAGATCTTGCTCCCCATTATTATATTTGTATAGCCCCACATAGATGTTATCAGTGTTGATCCTTGTAGTTTCATTCTCTCTTCTTAACCTCGCATCAGGGAAGTTCATTATTGGTGCTTTCTCCTCAAGTTCTTCATCTACTTTGGCTTTGGTGCCCATCAATCCCCACTTGTCCACAATGTTAGGGTTTAGGACTACCAAGTACATGGTACCCTCGTCATCTAGATATCTATCTCCGCTATAGATCACAGACACTAAGTCCTTGAACTCACTAGGTCTCTCCTCTATCTTTACACAATAGCGGTCCATTCCATCTTTGTAGATCTTGGCACCTTGCTCATTGTCGTACTGGTATTTTATGAACAATAGCTTCATTGTGGCGGAAGGGTTTGATGATCCTGCTGCCATATTTTCTCTGTTGTTCAGGTTCAAGTGTTCCAAGTGTTCGGTGAAAATCTTGTAAGATCTCTCCGAAGAAGTATCAGAAACACTTCCTTCAAAGATCGGCCCTAATGGTTGCACCCAACTTTGGTTTACACTTCCCTCGGTTGATATGACACTTGCTTGTTCCCCTTGTTTTGGTTGGTTATTCTGGAGATTCCTGCCCGATCTCAAATTCATCAATTCCCCTAAAGGACTTTAACTTTCCGTCTCGGCAATGTGTGTTTCCCAAGTTTTTGTGGTCAGAATTGATCCAAACTGATTGATACTTGGTCAATTGTTTAATCTTGTCAGTTGGACAACTTCTGTTTCATCAAGTGAGAATTTTGTTGCAGTTATGCTGAAAAAGACATTATACGCGTATGATGTCTTTTTTCACAGATTTGGACTATTTTGGTTATGCTCACTCTCAGTAGCCCCCTTATGCTCTGTCCACTCACAAAATTCAGTTTGAACTCTGTTTGAGCAAGTTATGGCTAATTTAGGCTTTTCTTGGCAATTTTCCGCTTTTGACTTGTTTTGGGTCAATTGTGATCCAAATGGGATGAAACTTGAAATATAACCTCTAGACAGCTATTACAATGGATCTGTGTTGGCAAAGTATCAAAATATGTCCAAAATTAGGTCAAAGACATCATACGCGTATGATGTCTTTTTCATCAATTTGGGTCAAGACTTGATATTTTTGCTTTCTACAGTGTTTGTAACAATCTTGTCAGGTCAGATATCAAAAATAAGTAGTGGATGTGCTAAAAGACATTATACGCGTATGATGTCTTTTTTCCTAGATTTTGAATATTTTTGGTTTTAAGCCTTCTTCAATGTTTATAATTGAGTTTCAAGTGTTTTTGTCAGGTTTGAATGTAAAAACAAGATCTGAATCCAAAATTTCCTATTCTTTGCGTTTCTTGGACTCCGACTTGTCTTTTTGGGTTTCTTTGAGTGTTAATGCTCTTGTTTTAAGTTGAAATTAGGGTATAACTCCCCTTTTGAACACTCTGGTAAAGTCAAAATTTCTGTTTTGGTCTCTGTTTGGTCATTTAGACATCATACGCGTATGATGTCTAAAGTTGCAGATTTCCAGTTTTTTGGCACAGAATCCTTCCTAAAGCTTTCTCTAGTGCTCAGCAACTCCCAGATACACAGAAAATTTCTCTGGCTTTTGTTTATTACAAGTTTCACTACTAACTCGACGGTTTAGTGATCTAACATGCAATCAACCATATCAAGCAAATACTCCAATGATTACTAGCTCCAGATCAGGATCAAATGAAGTCCTACCTAAGCTATTCCTAATCATAAAATGGGTTTGGTAATTGTGATTTTAAAGAGATCCACTGCCACTCACGGACTAGCAAATTCTTCTTCTATCAACAACTACTCAACACCAACAAAACAACAAACAAATCTAAGCTAATCTAAAAATACTGTCAACACGGAAGACCCAGGAATACCCCACTTCCTAGTATCTCTCGAGATCATCGGAGTCCACCACTCCTAGATCTTTTCTAACTAAAGTATACAAAGTAGTTTATACGACTCACCTCGTAGGATTAATCTAAGGTCACCTACTTAGGGCTCTCGTCCCCGGCAGCGGCGCCAAATGTTAAGGCGGTTACGCCGCTAGTGGAAGCTAAATAGCGAGAACTCAACCAATAACAGAATTTGTCAGACGAGGACGAAGCTTGACCCGCAGGCGCATGGAAACAACTAGGTAGGTGTCAAATCACCTACTCGACCTTCTAATGACAATCACTACTAAGGAAATCAAATCTAAGTTCTAAAATACGCAAGTGACTGAAATCCGTACTACGAACGAATGCTATACGAAACAGAATCTAGAATCATTGAATCGATCTCAAACTCAAGGGGAAGTCTATACACTAGGTAAGAACAACACCCTAAAGACTTGAACTGCAAAATCAACCTATAACACTCCGTGCGGTAAACACGTATGAAGACAGGCCGAAAAATACAGGTGACCGAAACTTGACCCCGATGGTACTAATGCGTAGCTCTACTCGTTGTGGTTCTATAGATATGCTGCACGCTCCATTCCGACACACGAGTTGGAAGAAAACTCACACCGAAGCTCGTAGGAACTTACCACACATAGAAGCCGATAGCGCGCACTCTTGGTATCTGTGCGTAGCTCTCGCCGTTGCTAACACAATGGCGGTGTCGCTTCTCCAATGGCGGCTCCGTAGCTCGCGTAGCAAGTAGATAAGACTCTCTCTCTCTCTCTCTCTCTCTCTCTCTCTCTCTCTCTCTCTCAGACACGGTCACGGCGCTCCAAAAACTCACTTTGATTAAATAAAAACTCTTTTTCTTAGGTTACAAAACTTTGGCTTATATACCTCAGCCTTGGAGGTGAGAACATCTCTAACTAATTACATCAGCAAGTGAAATTACTTCGGAATTACAAGCTGGAAACTCAATTGAGTCCCGTTACTTAATGAATGGCTCCAATCAAAATCAATGTCGGAAAGACATTTATTACAATCAATGGTTACAAAAATGATGAGTGTGAGCAAAAATGTGGGTGTGATCCTCTGCTGGCTCAACAGTTGCCCTCATCAATTTTTTGTAATGAAAGACGGAGAAATCAGAGATCAATATGTTTGGGAGTTCCATGGATGAGAACGTACAATGCAGTTACTGAATGGTCAGAACATGCGCTGATGTACACACAAACTCTAACACGTACATGACTCCATTCGCCAAAACAGATCACTCGTGGCCGATTATTCCCGTCGACAAAAAGCAATCGTCCCATTAGCCAGAAACACCGAAAATGGCTGTTCAAAAAGTTTGGATAAAGAAAACCGTCATACAGAACAAACAGAGACACATATGGCTACCCAAGGCACAACTTCCGATGAAAGCAACACCATGTCAAAGACCTTCAAGAGCTAATCCAGAGTGGAAATGACAACCAAAGCTGGAGACAACCAAAAATTCAAGGACAAAGATCGAACGGAGGCCAAAAAGTCAACACAACAAGCCTAAACTAACAAAATGGCAATGGAAACCTAAGCAAATTCAAGAACCTACATCAAAATCGGCCAATATGACAAAAACTAAATACAAATGGGTTCCAAAAATAGTTGCCATCAAAAAACCCACAATCAAGGAGAGAACAATAAAACTGCAAGCTCTTTTGTTCCATAAACAGATAGCCATCCAAAGCCACTGAATATTGCATTCAGTCCTCGCCTCTTGCACAGCACTTTGTTTCCCAATGCATTGTCTCAAACATGAGGATAGGGCCACATTACACAGCCCTTCATAGACACAAATTTCAAAACCCATGCACATGCATATGACCTTCGTCCGGGATGACTCGGTTTAGGAAGGGGGGAGTAACTGCTGAATCTAGCAGCAATCAAGACCATTGAGGGGTCCAACGTGTATATATTTGTTTGTTGTGTTCTTCATTCTTTAGAGTTCAATTTCGAACAAATTTGATCAAAATCTGGCATTTTTTAGCATTTTTATCATCCAACCAGCATAATAATGAGCTGGAATGACAAAATCTGGAGCATTGGGATGCTTCTAATGAAAATATATGCTTAGGGGTGAGTATAATAATTTTTGGCTAATTTTTGCCAGTTAATAAGTATTTTCAATTTATTTCGTTTGATTTTCGTTAATAATCTTTCAAAAATTAAAAAATATCACCCACAGTGTCGGAATCAAGTTCTGGAAGCTTACGCCAAAGTATCATGATAAGGTTATCAAGCATGGAAGATATGAAGCTAATATGAAGATGTCGAATTTCAGCCTTAATGAGCATGACCACATTTCGCCAGAATCGCATCAAATGGTCATACGACGCCAGAATGACGAACGGTTCGACCCACATATGGTATGCAGATTATCTCAAGATCAAAGGTAAGGAAAATCAGCCCTATGTCACAAAAACCTCGGGGGGATATAGGTCAGGTAGGCCAAAATTCTAGCTCATTGTTCATTTTCACATTTTGAGAGAGAAGAAGAGAGCTTCTTGACCTAGAGCGAGCTGCCACATTTCTACCCCTTACGGACGGTCGGAGCCACCATTTCATACCAGATTTCACAGCTATATTCCTTATCAAGTAAAGATCGGTTCTATTACGCATGCAAGCGCAAATCATTGCACAAACGGGCGAATGGATCAAATCAAAGTCGGATTGAGTCAAATAGGTCAAGGGCCCTTAGAGGCATCAAAACAAAACTTTTTTCAAGCACAAAACACATCAGTGTGCTCCCCACAATGCCAGGAACCAGGCCATATGATCAGTTCTCAGTTTGGTGGTCGTACAACGATCGCAATCGGTGTACCCCACTGACCAAACTTGACACATAATTTGCAAAAAACCTCCCCTCAGCTTCGCCAACAAACTACAGGTGTCATAATTCAATTTGGTAATTATGGTACGATCACGATCGGTGCCCCCAGATGCAGGTTTTGAAAATTTTGGCTTGTCCCAGGCTTAGAACTCAGTGAAAGATACATTCTCTTGAATTTTCATGGAAAATGCACAAATTTTGCTCATAGAATGGGTCAAATTTGTCAAACACAACCGAAACGGGAAAATTTGACCTACAACTACCAAAATTTGACTGAAAATTATGACGGGTGGTTTGAAAGGCATACCTGTCCGACTAGGAGTCAGTACGGTAGTGGAAAACCCCGAATGGATCTCACAGTCTCCTACAACAATGCAGATGACCATTTCAGTCTCGAGTGATCACACAAGGGAAGCATTTGATCGAACTAATGTCAAAGACTAAAAGGCGACTTAGAGATACCCAACTATCCCATTGGTATCCAAAGAATGCCTGAAAAAAAGCACAAGTCTAGAAAATCTCCAAAGACGGGGTAAAAAGTGCCTGATCAGGTCAAAATCAGACAGCGGAGTAGGCTGGTGATAGCAACACATCATGGAAGCAGTAAAAGCTCAAATACTAACATCACCTAACTCCAGGCTCCAACCAAAAATCATCAAGAAAACCAAATATGGTTAGACTTAGTAAAATAAGGTCAAACAGTGAAAAATTGCTCTAATTTATTCATTTTAAGTCCAAACTTGAAAATAAATCATCAGTGGGCTAGGTAGGCATAGGGGACCAAGGCCATCCAGTTTTCACCCAAAAAAGTCCATGTACTACGATCGCGATCGGTGTACCTCAGCATCATAATTTGACCAAAACCTAATAGATCCCTTGTACACATCTTGTTCAAGTCACCCATCAAGTTTCAAACCAATTGGACATCAAGAACCCATGAAAAATCAAAGTCTAGTCCAAAACTCCCTTGTAACCCAAAATTGGGACTTACAAACTCAAAAGTGGTTCAAATAAAACACAGAGTGGATCAAAATGACCCTCTATCTATCAGCAAACCACTCATGTGATCAGATCTCATTTTGGCCTCTATACTACGATCGCAATCGGTGTACCTCATGCCCAAATTTGGCTCAGATTTCAATCAGTCTTAGCTCTAGTCTCCCTAGTCCCACTGGTGAAATATGGACAAGAATGGATGAAATGTGTTCAAGTTAGGATCAATTTTAACTTTTGAACTGCTTTTTACTAAAATTCTAAATGCTACTGGTTGCGAAAGGAAAATCCTGACAGCTTGTGATTCTACTGACACAGAATGCCTCGCCAAAAGAAAGAAAGGCAGTGGACAGTTGCACCATATGAAGTGGATGAGCTCGCTACAAATGAAAAAGCTCACATCTCGGAAAGAAGGACCAAGTTGCGGGCTGACAGATAGGCAAGGGCTGCCGCAACATAACAAACAGAAAAACGAAGGTTCGAGAAGGAAAGACAAGAAAGGATAGAAAATGCAGCGCGCATACGGGCTGAAAAGCAAAGGTTAGAAGTGGAACAAAAGGCTGCAAAAGTAGACATTTCTTTGCAGTCCACTGAAGGAACAAAGGAGAAATATGCGGCTGATGATACAAACCAAGTAGAGCAATTAAAGAAAACTCAAAGAGAGAGGAATGTGGAAGCGCGATGGGCGGCGGATTTGACCCGCCAAAGGATCATAAAGATTTTAAAGAAAATAAAAGCGAAAGCTTCTGCTTCACAGCCAAGGGAAGATGCATCTAAGAAGAGGCGTGAACAAGAAGCGGAGAAATCACATCCTCATCCCTCGCCTAAATCACCACCTCCTCCTCCTTCGCTGAAATATCCTCCTCCTCCTCCTTCTCCATCAACCAAAAAATCACCACCTCCTCCTCCTTCATCCTCACAAAAAGAGTCATTGCCTCCTACTACAGAAGCAATAGGGTACCAAGAAGCCTGTCAGGCTATTTTTTATTTTGACTACAGGAAAACCTTACAGGATTTAGAAAGACAATCCCAATGCCATCACGTGGTGCTGAGAGAAAGAGAAAAGCAGGTACAGGAAGCCCAATAAAAGCAAAAAACTGGGCAAGAGGAGTTAGAGAGCCTACGGGCCCAATTGGAGCTCACAACGAAGGAAAGAGACAAGATCTAGTGGACGTCAGGACAGATTGACCACAAAGGAGAAAAAATGCCAAGGATTGACAAAAAAGGTACAGAAAGCAATGGAGCAGCTTGCTTACGAAAGCGCAAGGTTTAAGAGAGTTAACATTTCATACCTCACTGTCAAAACTACTCTTACAACCTTGATGGCTAATCAGGAACCTGCTGGGGCATTGGTCTCCACGTCAAACAATGCCACAGCAGTGAACACCCTAGCAACACTGAAAGGGGAGCTAGAGCAAGAAACATTGCAGAGGCAGCTGCTCTTATCGGGAATGATGATCCAGACGGTGGCCAATGAGCAAAAGGTAAAAGAGCTGGAGCTGCGACTCGCACAAGCAAGGGCCGAGTTAGAGACTCAGAAACAGATCAGTGACACACTGCTGAAGGAAAAAGAAGACCAAATTTCTCAACAGCAAATCAGGACAGACACAGCCCAAGTGCAACACCTGCTTTCGGAACAAGAAATGCCAGACTTGTTAGAAACATCCCACCACGAAGAACAAGGACAGGGATCGGCCTGGATATTAGAGACGAACTCACTGAAAGCATCAAGGACATGCGAGAGGGGCCAGCAAAAGATTACATGATGTATGAAAAGAAGATAATGGAGTTAGTGGCCCTGGCGTTCTTACAGCTTGAAGAGCAGGTGGAGGGCTTTGGTCATGAATACCTACCTTTTCCCTTGATATGCCACGAAGAAATCCTATGGAAGGAAAAGATGCGGCCGACCCTGCCACGAAACAAAGACGGAGATTACGAAGGAGTAGCACTAACAGCTGAAGAAGCTCAAGCTCTCATTGAAGATCACCCAAAGTGGAGGCAGAAGTGGCTGGACAAGCGGCCACAGGATCTAACCAACTACCACAACGCTCCTCAGCACATTGAGATAGATCCTACTTTCTGCCCAGTCCCTAGAAGACGCACGTGGAAGGATTTTTCCACATGGAAAGGCTCAAGGGAGCAAAAGCTGAACTACCCAGTCCTGACAACGTAGCATCCTCCTACAGTAGCTTATGTAGTCAACACACTGAATTCGACAATCACCTTGCTGCGGGATGCCCCCGATGTGGCCTGTCAGATGCTAGTAAAGATAGCCGGGATGATCGTCACCTGCATCCAGGTGTTCAAAGACACTGAAGGCGATGATCACCCGTGGAATCTGTTCTTGGAAGGGCATAGAGGGATCTGTTGGAATCTCCAAGATTTTCCGCCACGACATATACTGATGGAAATGTACTCAAGGCTAATGTACCTGCCTTCACACTACTTGCAGACTTTTGAAGAGGCCTTCGTCACAGGTTTCTTCGAAATCAACTCAAGGATCTTCCACCCTATGGCGAAGGACCTCAAGGCACGGTACATAGCATACCAGCACACTTTAAGTGAAAATCCTTTCAAACAGCATCAAGAAGCCCTGAAAGCTGTCCTTCGAACACGGAGCTTTTCGGCAACACTTGCTTCCTTGGAGCCCCACCAACGACCGAAGCTCTGAACATGCACGAGGGCGTGCAAGGATAAGGAAGGGGGGAGTGTTTGGTGGACGAAGCGACGAAGTTGCGGTTTCCAAAGAAAGAGTCACAGTTTTCAAGGAATCTACATTTTTGCGGAAATCTCATCCTTTGTAAAAGAGCCTCTCTGAGCTGAGAACTTGTAAAAGAATTTATGATTATTTTTCTGGGAGCAATTGTATAGTAGAGAGCCAGTTAGAAGTTTAGGAGCTTTTTGGTCGGACAAGCCATTTGTAAAGACCTAAACTATAAAGGTCAATTTTGTAAGTTTGAACATTATCTTTTTGAGGAGAAACTGAGAAGACAGCGTACGTTATGAGAACTTCTTCTTACTCCAACTTGTAATCTTTGCTATTGTGGCTACGGTAATCCAAATTCAGATTTGTTTATTGCATTGTGTTCCTCTTTGCTCTTCCATTCAAGTGTAATCATTCAAGATTCGGTGAAAGTTCTTGACTACGAGTTTGAGATCTTTAATCACTATTTTGAGTGCTTGTATGCGTATTTTATGTTTTTTTGACCCTAGGAGAGGCCTTAGGGACCCTAAAATGACCCATTAGGATCACCTATTCAGTGTTTTTGCTGACTTTGGAACGAGCGATCGCGATTGTTGTACCTCTCCAGAATGCTGTGATAGTGATGGGATATGATCCTGATAGTCCCCTGTAGCTTCCCTTCAAGTCTCCTGCAAATCCGACATGATTTGCATGGTAAACGGGCATGATGACTGTAGAGATGTGTAGAAGGACATAGACAGATTACTTGGCTTTAGTGTGTTCGATTTGCTTGTAGAGTTAGAAGTTGCATCTCTTCGAGTTCACTTCATTAGGACTGACACCCTAGTGAGTTTCCATGCCTCATCCTGGTCGCTTCCCTTGTATTGATATTTTATGTTGATGTGTGAGAGCTATGCTATGGACGTCCGTCACGGCGACCCGTAAACACCCAATCTGTGTGTTCAATTTTATAAATGAATTCGGCTTCCTTTAGTTTCTCAATCTCTTCTTTGATTTTCTTGGAAAATGTTTCATTATATGTGTATGGTCTTTGTCTACTTGGTTTTGCATCATCTCTCATGGGTATGGTATGTTGACAGATTTCTGGATCAACACCCTTGAGATCCTTGTTAAGACCAAGCAAAGATATCTCAGTATTCTTTTAGCAAGCTTAGAGAAATCTCTTCTTCTTCATCTATTAGGTCATTTGTATGTAGGTAGGCCTAGGTTCTTCCCCTGGTTCAATCAAGTCTATCTTTTTCGCGTTCTCGGGCCCTTTGTAGGGCTCGCCCTGTTTTCGTAATTCTCTAACAGGTTGTTCGACTATGTTTTTTCGATCTTGGAGAGTATACTTTTTGTAATGGGATGGAACACTCACTACATCCTTAACATCCTCTTCTGTGATTTCCACTTCGGTCAAATATATCTCCTTTAGAGATTTTTTCAACTCTTGATATTTCTTTTTCCGCTTAACTCGTGTCATGGTTGGCTCCTTGTCCTGTTTGTTTGGCTTTGCTTGAGTATCCTTCCTTGTTTTTCTCGATATTTTTGACATTTTTGGATTTTTGTTTGAAGGATATCTTCCAGTGGCGTTGTTCTTGACACAATCATGTGCATCTATCTACCTCAGGAATTGTGTTCTGTTGGAGATTGATGGCATAGGTCTTGTTTTCACGTTTCTGGTGTTTCTTTTTCGTCTATACCATTTCTGTCTTCTAGGTTTTTGGTTAGGAAAGTCAAAAAACTTTTCCTCCCCTCCTTTCATGAGTAACTTAGCTCTCACATGTTCTTTTTCTGAGCCCGAATCTTCTGAGGTAGCTAAGTATTCATCTAACTTATCTGTTGCATCATAGTAGAGGTCTAAAAAGACTTGTTGAGCTTTCATCAAGTCCTTGGGTTCCTCACTTCCATTTTTAATGTTGAGGATTGAAATCATTTGGATGGAAATTATGACGTAGCCGTCCTCATTGCAAAATTGAGTAGGCATCGACGTATTCACACATACATCCATTGTCGCTAAAATTTGAGTCCACTCAAATTGCTCAAACAAATGCTCTGGAAAGGGTTTAGGTACATATGCTTCATCTGTGCAATCCCTTTCTAAGATGCATTATTCTCGTTTTAAGCTCCCGTTTTCTGAAGCTTCACACATCCAAATAGGAGTGTCTTTGTTTAACCAAGATGGAAGCTTAGTTTTAGCCGAAGGGACTAAATCAAACTCTTGTATGGGCGTTTTCATGACATCTCTATAAGTGTGACCTTTTAGATTAACCCTTGTTATAGAAACCACTTGCTTCAAGTATAGATAATTGTTTCCCTAATCTTGGATAAGTTGTACGTGTCGCATGAAAGGTATTCCCAATATGATTTGGTAATTGAGTTTCTTCCCAAAGTCTACTATGGCAAAAGTGTGTTGATATTCAATCCCACAGGAATTAACTATCACTTTTTCTAGCAGTCCTAAGGGTCTTTCAATATGTCCATGAGTCAATTACAATTTCATTCGAGTTTGTCTAATGGCTGGTTGTCCCCAGGATTCCCGTACTGCTTTCATGGCTATGGCTATGCCTGCCCCAATATCCAGTATTGCCATGGTTTCAATGTCATTATATTTCACTGGAAGGGTGGTGTTTCCTTCTTCCCCTTCATAGTATTCTCCAAATTTGTTCATTGGAACAGATCAAATCTCTTTGTCATCCATTTCGTATTTCAATCTTTCCAATTTTTTTATGGTGAGCCCCGTTATTCCCACCTTCTCTAGGGTTTTTTGTAGGTCATTCCAAAAATATGGTCTTATTTTTAACATTTCTCCCAAAGTAAGAGTTCATTGGATGGGTGTAGACATGATTGAATGGATGTTGTCTACTTCTAGGGTTTATTCCGCTCTTTTTACTTGAGTGGTCTTACACACTATGGATTCATCTTCATTATCTCCCAAGTAAGAGGGTAATGTTTTCAAGGTTAATGGTCTATACATTCCTGAAGCTTCAGATCCGCAATCCCCATACAAGGATTATACATCCACGTCCATATCAGGAGGTAGGTTGTCCAACCAAACTTCCACTATAGGAGCTGACTTTAGAGTTAGGCTCCCATCATTGATCTCTCTGACTTTTTTCCATAAGTGTCTTGGCCAGTCTTCCTCCACGAATGGAATTACGTCTAAGGCATCTTCACTGTCCGGCACTATAAGTTCTGGTTCTTTTGTTTCAAGGTGGGGTTCTACCACCACTTCGGATTTTTCTTTAGTATCTCTTACCACAAGCTCTTTAGGTTTTGCGATACTTTGAAGCTTGGGTTTCTGTTTTTCCAACATTTCTTGCGTGATTCTTACCAAATTTTGATAAGCTTCAAGCTTAGCTGCTTTCATGTCTAAAGAGGGATAGTTTTTTCATTTGTTTTCCATGTTTTGGCATGCTTTAAGTCCTACTTGGTAGGCTTCCAAGGCTTTAACAGGCTCAAAAATTGTGTCAACCAAAATTGATCCTCCAGATTTCACGGTTGTTTCTTTGATTTTGCTTCCAGTTTCTTTCACCTTTCCTGGAATAGCTTTTTTGCTTTCTCCTCGATTTCAGCCCGTTGTTTTTGTTTTCTCATCTCATATCTTTTGCTTTTGCTTCTTTTGATCCTTTGAGAGGAAATTTTTGTAATTTTCAAATCATCAGAGGAGTTGTGTTTCTTTTTCTTAGCTTGGGCTCTAGTGATTACCTTGATTGGAACAATCGGTTCACTCTCAGATGAGCAGTAGGTATCACTTGGACTACGTTTACTATTGTTTTACCCTTGTTTAAAGGATTTCTAGGACAATCATCTGGAAAGTGTGCTCCCTTTTTGCAACATTGTATGCAATAAGCTTCAACTGGCTTGAGGTTTTTGTCAGGCTTTGGGCATTCATTTTTCCACTGATCATCTGTACCACAGTTATGACAGTTTCTTGTTCTTGGCTTTAACATGGGTCTTACCATGGGAGGTCTGATGCCTTGATTAGCTACATAATACATTGGTGCGAGCTCTGGTGGAGAATAAGTCACAGGTTCCTCCATTGGTGGGGGATGTGAATTATACCCATCTCCCTCTACCATTATTGTAGATGGACTAGGCTCCGCATAGGGTGTAACATGCACTAATGCTTGTTCATCTATGAATTTTTTGGAATGCATGTACTTTACAGGTACTTCATTATGTCCTGGATATGGAGGTTGTTGACCCAACACAAATTGAGGTCTTTCCATACCCATCGATAGTCTATAAGCTTGGGCCATGTTAGGCTGGCATCTGGACATAGGTTGTCCTTGTGGCCTCATGGGCACGTACTAAACATTCCCATCATACTTTGGTCAGAAGTAGCACTCGTTGGTCTCATGGTTGTTCCATTTATCCTTGATTGCACACCATTTTTGCGGTCTAATTGGTTGTCCTTGTTGAGGTATCCCTTGTCCTGGTCCCCTCATAGGTGCTTTTTGCATGTTGTTCATCATGTCGTTCATCCTTTTGAGCATACCTTCTATGGCTGAAAGCGGTGCTACAGTAGTCGTTTCCACTTGTGCTAGTTTAGTGGATGCTATTTTGTCACTTTGGCTATCCTTAGGGATATCTTCTTTGTTGAAAATATCACAATTGTCTCCTAAGTCTATAGCATCTGACTCTAGGGTTGTAAGCTTCTTGCTATAGAGTATAACATGAAGTTCTTTGTTTAGCAGTCCCTCTAGAAACAAAGATACGAGTTGTTCTTCTGCAGGTATCTCTAGCCCTTGGCATCCGACAATGTATTGTTTCATTCAAGTTGCATAATCCCTAAAGACTCACCGTGTTTCTATTTAAAGCTATAGATTTGAGCTACCGTATTATGTTTGATCCTCGTTTTAAAACAAGCAGCTACAAATCCTTGAGCTAATGTGTTTAAGTCCATGATTGACCTTGGTGGAACGTTTTGGAACCATGTCAATGCTTTTCCTTCTAATGTCATTCCAAACCCCTCGAATTGAGTATGGAAATCGAATATATGCTCTGCTCTTAGCACTTGCTTAAAGCTTGCTAAGTGGTCATATGGATCCCCTGATCCACTGTATTTTCTAACCCATTTTTGAAAATCAGGTGGTCTGACGCATCTATTTGGTTCAACTCCCGGTCTCCTGGCAGTTGGTCCTGTTTCGAGTCCTTCAAACCAGTCTGTTGGAAATAGTGACTCATGTAGCCCTAGACTGGCCTTAGTGTCACCCGGTTTTCTTTATAACGAGGTGGTTTCTAGTTTCTTAACATTATTCTTAGATGATCTCTCACGGTGTTCATCTCTTGGAATTGTTTCTGGTCCTTGTCCCAATATCCAATCCCTTATGGAATACCCTTGGTATTTGGTTTATTCTACCTCCTCAGAAGTCATCATAACAAAGTTGTTGTTATAACAATCCCTAAACAGGTAGGTTGGTAGGTCTGCTGACCCCTTATCTTTGATATTGAAGATATAGATAATCTTCATGGCCGTTAGTTGTTCTGATTTGGCATGCAAAGTCCACAAAGATCTTTTACCTTTCTATCCTCCCAACAATAGACTCCAATCCTAGGATTATCCGTACTAAGCCATTTCAAAGGCTTCAAATCTACTTGATCATATCTCTCGAATTCTAAGGTTGGTGGTCCTTCTTTCAGTGACATATCTAGGATTATGGTGTTTACTTCTAACCCCCATTTGTCTATCACATCAGGGTTTTCGACTTGTACATACTGAGTTTCATTTCTGTCCATGTACCTTTTTCCTTGTTTGTTTGCCTGATTTCTTCTTCAAACTCAATACCATGGTCATCAATGCAAATAGCATACTCTTTGTTAGGATCCAGGTAAACCTGAACTCCATGGCGATTAGTCTTATAAAAAGAGAGTATATGCTTATAGCGCATTGTCGTTCCGGTTTTTGAGTGAGTCGAATAGGAAGACATTTCCGATGTTGAATCTGAAAAAGTGTATGAGACTTCTTCAAGAATAGTGTGCAAGGAGTTGCCTGGATTCATACTTTCTTTGGTGGATACTCTACCAGAGGTTTCTCCGAGTATGCCCTGATTTTCTAGTACACGACCAGATCTAAAGTTCATAAAGACTTGTGAAGCCCTGGATAGAGTACTTACCTTTGGATTGACTTGTTGTCAATTTCCACTTGATTCGATTGCAACTTTCTGTCAAGCTACCTATTCCTTTTCCGCAACCCAATTCCTGTACAAATTTGATTAAGTTAGTTATTCTTCTATAAAGACATTATTTACCAAATTTCAATGAGCATCACATGCCCCCACATAATTAAGACATTTTGTGTTAGATTTCATTTCATTTATCCTAGCATGCGCATTTTCTTGATATCGTTGCCTCTTATATCTCTTACTTCTCTTGTTTAATTTTTGGTTATGACCTTCCTCCATGAAGAGTCACTAGATGAATCGCTACTCGTGTCTTCTCCTCTCCTGGATAGATTGTCAATTAGGGCATTGTTGGGCTCCGTATGGTTCATTTCCATATTTGCACCAATATTAAATTCAAAATCTTTGTCCTCAGAGTCGGTTTCAACTGATGATCTAGAATCCAAATCATGTGAGCTATAGTCTTTTGAGATGCTAGTGGTTTCAATGTCAATCAAGCCTTCACCTTGTAGGTTCTGGCAAGCTATATGCATTGCTCCTATCATATTTAAAGGTATGTGTTGTGGAATTTCATCCCCCTTAGGTGTTACCCAGGTTGTCCCCCTATTTTACGAAGTGTCCATGGTTGCTACTAGGTGGAGCCAGTCCACGTTTTCAGACTTAGCCATTCCAAGCAGAACATCCATATAAGGGGAATCTTCTCCAACATTAGTGTCTTTTTTATACGTGTACCAATACTGCAATGGGACCAAGTGAATTGTGGTGTCAGATCGATGGTCAATTATAAATCAATTTCCTAGAGGATGTGCTCAACCAGTCACAAGATCAACTTGAATGACAGAGTCTTGGAACTACAAGTAGACATGGTTTTTAGACCAGTCATGCACCATTTTTTCTTCCCTCAAGAAAGGACGTCCTAAGATCATCTCAGATGACATAGTGTGCTTGGAAAAATCCATAACAATGAAGGTATGCCTTATTTTGTGTCCAAGGACCTTGATCTTGAGATCTTCTAACATCCAAAGAGGTTTAACAATAGTCCCATTGGCCATTTTTTTACAACTATGTTTGTAGTCCCAAGGTGAGGTTTCCCCATAGATTCCCATAAATTTTTAGTTATAATGCTAACCACAGCACCACCATCAAGGATTCTCTTCACATTTAATCCCTTGGTAGTGATTGGTAGGGTTGCGTAGGATTCATCACCTTCAAAGTATTGTCCAAACTTGTTAGCATGTATTTCAACAACAAAGTTCTTATCTAGGTTGGGTTGTGGATCTAAGTGTTTCTCCTCTATTGGCAAATCCCTAGCTCCATCCATCTGTGCAAATTGTGGTAGCCCACCGACTTTCAGTTCTCCATTGAGGAAAGCTCAAAGAGCTAAGAATAGCTCGGGGTCTCCATATAGTTTAGACATGATGGTGGTTCTAGCTTTTGAAGTCATAAAATCCATTAGATTGGCAATATTTAACAGCACTTAGTTGGGCTTCAATCCCTTGACATGGGGAAGATGATATCTCTATTCCCTTTGATAGGGTTTGGTAATCCCTTTGTAAACATTCTCTCCAACAAGAAGGGAGTACGCCCACTTACCAATGACTTAAAGTCACTTTCTTCTTGGATGACACTAGGTATGGCTAGTGGTCTATGCTCTTTGTAAGGTTGATTTCACATAGCGAACACTATGTATGTAATCCAATCTGCCTAGGTGTTGGCTCTATATCCTTTTGGGTCTCTTCTACCAAACTCATTAATTGCTTGACTCGCTTGATCTCCTCTATAGGGTTTGGGTAAGTTCCTTCTTGGGTTCCTTGGGATGCTGGCCATTGTGGCTCATGATGATCTTCCTTGGTTGTTTCTTTCCTAGTGAAAGTTTTAGTCTCCATGGTCTCATTCGAATCAAAATCCTCTTCAACGTCGTTCATATACATGGGGTCGTTACCAGTTCCTATGTTGGTCTTTGAACTGGGGTTTGAATTCGCTGCTTTTTGCAGTCTCTTCCTTTGTGTTCTTCTTCTAAGATTGGGAAATTGATATTGTGTCTCTTTATTCAAGAACATAATTTTGGTATTGGAGCATCGATCGTGTGAGTACATTTACTAGTACCACAGGTGTACTTTGTGATGGCTCCTCGGTAACCTCAATTAAGTTCAATGGCATGATCTTTGGTGCATTTGGATTATTAGGAAATTTGGCAATCAAATGTTTTATGCCACATCAATTACACATGAGTATCGGCATTGTAGTTATACTTGTTTGGTTGGTTTGCATTAGTGTGGCATTCTTTTGTAGTCTAATAGGACACTCAGCTACACGATGTGGATCCCCACATTTGTAGCATTGCAGAGGTGGTCTCTTGGCAGTGAAATTGATATTTTGGCCTCTTATCGCAAGAGCAGCTACTTGATAGACATGTTTGACTTGTACCCAATAGTCCTCCATGTAGTATAGTGTACTTTCTTCAAGTGCATCAATCCCATAGGCAATATTAGGGTCTAAATCATCATTGCAACTCACACAAGCAGTAGATGACTCACAACCCACTTGATTCACATAAGTGATTCTCGGCTGTGGGGGTTGTGGTCCTAGCACTGGAGGTGGTAATGGTGTTGTTTGAACAACATTTTGTGCCCTAGGGACCATGTGTTGTGATGGATGTTCACGAGGTTGGGCCGGCATCAATGCAGACACTCGAGGTGTGTCCGCCCATGCTAAGGTTGTTCTATTGGCCATCATATGTTTAAATACTATACAATCTTTGGCTTGATGACCATACCTCCCACATGCATTGCAATTCCCATTAAATTTTACTATAAATGTAGGGCATTCACTAGTACTATGTGGACCATTGTTACTCCCTTTTGGGATACATTTGATTGTTTTGTGGAGCACGATTGTCTCTAATACTTTCTTGAATGGCCTTGGTGAGGTCTGCTAAAGTCCTCTCAGATATCTTTGGCTCTTTAGCAATAAGCTTTATGGTCATTGTCTCATGCCTTGATGCTTGTGAGCTAGTAGATTTAGGCTCAACAGATACTCTTTCTCCTTGAATCATTAAAATTGTCCTCCAATTGGATCGCATTTGTGATGAATGCTTTCCAAGTGGTGATACCTCTAATGACTAGGCCATTGTAGATATCCTCATGTTGTAGTCCCCTAATGAATCTATTGAGAAATTAAGAATTCAAATGCTTCAAGCGACTAATAAAGTCTCTCACTAACTCCCCTTCCTCTCGTTGGAAATTTTGGAGCTGAGAGGCTACACCCCAAAGCACTCCCTCTTGTATGTATTCTTTCAAGGACAGTCTCCTGTAAATATTTTTCTCTTCCACCCTTAGGGTCCTATACCAATCCCCAACCTTCCCACTCAAGGCCACACTTAAAGCATCACTCTTAATGAAGCTCATTGTGTTCTTCTAGGGAATCACATATTTGTTCAAATATTTTGATATGCTTTCTCACATCCTCGTCTCCACTAATTTTTTGTGTGAGTTTGATTATTTGTACTGCCTTACTTCTAGGATCTCTACCAAGCGTGTTACACATATTTTCAACAATAGATTGATCGATAGCTTGAGAAAATGTTGCCAAGTCACCCAAGTGAGCAGGTGTAGTGGGGACATGCGCTTTTGAGACTGCAGTAGAATGGGGGTTGGCATTAGGTTAGGCATACGGGTGATCCTTGGGTCCCAAGTTGGGTATGACGTTTTGCCATGTGGTGGCCCAAAGTTCATATGTGTGGCCCTAGGCATAGCAAACATGGGATGTGACATGCTAATGCTAGCTGGTATTGTCTCATTGAAACAATGGCTTGGATGTTGTGGCCATGGACCATAAGTTGTTGAAGCAATGGGAGGGGTAGGAGCTACATGAGCACGAGGGCCCGTAGATGCATATAATTGATACACACTTGTAGGTACTATTGTAGGCATTGGGCCACCATGTAACGGTGCTTTACTAATAAATGAGATCCATGGCATGTTTTTTGTCATGCCCATCACTGGGGTAGGCATGGTAGCCGTGATGTCATCAAGAGAAAGAGGAGCTAGACTTGGAAAAGTAAAGCTATCATTTGTGGGCTCAGATTGTATTGAGACCCTTGGCAAAACAACATATGGAGGATCCATCAGGCTTACCAAGGGAGTCTCCGTTTCTGATAAATTTGGTTTCTTAGCCTTCCTTTTATCCAAGAATCTCATGAGACCCGTTGAAGGCATGTGGATCCCTCTGCTCTGCCTCTCTAGATCAGTAACCCTATGAATGACATTCAAAACTCTTAACAACTCCTATATGCTAGTAGCACTTGATGTGGATTGTAGGACGTCTAGCCAACCCACGTGATAGGTGTGACCTGTGTATAGGTCAGTTAAAATCTCTATTTGTAGTTCATACTTCCAATTTTTATTTAGCAATGATCCATCTAGGATTGAGGTGCTAGGGGTGTCCATTGAACTAGATGCAATGTGGCTCTCTATGGTTTGGACCCTTAGTGGTTGCTAATTCAAGAGCACTCAATTGCTCAACTAGCATGGATGCTGACATAGGGGCCTTCACCTTTGGCTCTCTCTGTTGCTTTGCCTTGCGTAAGCTTTTGATTTCCTTTTCCCTAGCTACAAGGATATATCACTCAACCTCTTGCACTTCGGCAAGGCTTCTACCATCAGGTAATATAAATTCGGAGGGGAATAGCTCTAAAGAGTCAGGGAGTGCAGTGAATGGAGTATTCACATGCACACTCTCCAGGAGCATCGGGTCTACATTGGTCATGAATGGTGATTTTATTCCCCACCCCCTTCATTTACATCACTAGCTCCATGTTCGGAGCGAGTGGCTCTACTAAAGTCCCTTTCAAGAGGCTAAACATGCTTGGCCGAGAATAATGGGTGCCCGTGTAAACAGAGACACTCTCTATATCATCATCCTCAAGAACACAAACATAGTATAGGTGCATGTGACCTCAGCACCCTAGAAGTGTTGGTGAGTGTTCGTGAAGGTGGCTCACCTAGTTTTTTCGGTGTTTTGCAACCCAACTTTACTCTCAATCTTTTGTTTTTTGGTCCTTTTTTCTGACCAAGCAGCGGAATATGGCGTGTGATATCTCAAAACGAGCGTCTTGGTTAGAGGGAAGTGCCGTGATTTACAACCCTTGATTCAATTACTTACGGTCCTTGGAATCCTAAAAACAATATTTTTTAAGCCGAGAAGAAGGCTAAGTATGTACAAAGGGTGAGGGGGATACGTTCCATAAACACACCTGCTTGATGGGCCAATGCAAAAACTGTGGTGTGGAAAAGCTCAGCCCTTTGTCCATGAGAACGTGCAGAGATGACAAAGATAGTTCCACTGCAAGTCTTCAAGGACATTAAAGTTCAAACTAAGCATGGTCTAAGTAAGAGAAAGATGTTGTCACTCAAACAGGTGGCTTAAAGTGAGCTGATAGGGAGGATAAAAGACGACATCAGAATCTTCATCGACCACAATTTCACTTACAGATGGCAGGCACATCAATACAGAGAATGTTTGAAGGTGTTTCCTTCCGATACCATTATATCTGTAGTAGACTTTGCTGAAAATTACTCGTTCAAAGAGCAAAATGAAGTACAATCCATGCATTGGCATACATATGAATGCACCATCCTTGTTCACATAACGTACATGTGTGACAACAAACATGACAGTATTATCAAGCATATGCATTTCTATATCTCCGATGACAGGCAACATGATACGCTATTTGTCCAGCATTGTTTTCTTCTTTGATCAGTGGCTTAAAGACCAGGGGCTGAATTTCAAGAAGCATTGGGTGTGGTCAGATGGTGTAGCCTCGCAATTCAAGGCTGCAAGGCCATTTTACTTTGTTGCTAGATATTACCAACTAACAGGTACAAAGATGACATGGAATTTTTTTGGCTCTGGCCATGGCAAGGGGGAGCATGATGGTGCTGGTGCTGTGATAAAGAGAGCCCTTACACATGAACAACTCAAGAGTAATGGAGTTGTTCTTAGGCAAGCTGCAGACATGGTTGCATTTTTGACAAGAACAATGTCCAATGCTGCATGTAGCTCTTATGCACAATCCACTAAAGCAGGCCCTACTATAAACATGAAATTTTGGCTAGTAAAAGAGACAGAAGTGGACATGTTTAATCTATGGGGTTGTGAGAGAGTACCAGGATCTCGATCACTCCACTGCATTTCAGGCTTTTGTCGTCATGCTCCTACTCAATTAAGGACCAGGCAGCTTTCTTGTTTTTGTGATGCTTGCATGAAGGGCCATTGGAGGACTTGTTCCAGCAAATCATATGCAGGAAAGTGGACACATAAGGAATTGAAACCACTCTCTGAGGTACCAGAAGAGACTGAGGTACCAGAAGATGAAGTTGCAATGTTTGAGGGATCCCAAGATATGCTGAGTGAGTATCTCATTGAAGGTGATAACTTTGCAGTCAATGTAGATGCTGGCAATGCAAAAGGTGTAGAGTTCTTTCTTTTGAGATGTACAAAGAGAAAATGGATGACAGATTGCATCTTAAGAGATAAGTTGTCACAGGGTGTTATTATCAACAGCAAGAGGGGGACCCAAATCACTACACTCTACTTGATGATAGGGGAGTTACTAACCTGTACTCTCACCTTGTTCGGGAAATCAAGTTTGACATGCCTTTGGTAGATGCTACCTCAAAGACATATTATTTATCTTCGGAACTACATGAAACCATTCACAATGCCATGCCCTATGAAGCAACATGATACCTATTTAACAGGCTTATATTATGTTCTATATAGCCTTCTCCATTCAGTGCCTCCTTACACATGTCCATTGTGCTATGTATTACATAGCACACAACCACACAAAGCACATAGCATAGAATCACACACATTTCAGATAATGAGGTTACTATTGTGAACATGTTGCACCTTGAAAAAAGTTAGGCAAGATATTTGTCGGAAACGATTGGGAAGAAAACATTATCAAGAGCATCCCATTCACTTTCTTGATGAATCTCAGGTAAACATGTCTCATTCTTACAATGAATAACTCTCAAGTTAAACATATCACTCTTATGAATAGCTACCCATTGGGTGTTATGGAGTTGTGCACATGCTACTATATGTGATATGTAGCCAAGTAATGTGTCAAGATAGTCCATTGTCTCTACCTAGGCAATTATGTGTGCTATATTGCACAAGTGTGTGTAATAATAGCCCAATGTCCCTATCTATTCTATAAAAGGACTCTATTGTAGTAAGATAGCAACATGTGTGCTATACAATAAAAGTGTGTGTATCACATAGCCCAATGTTTCTGTTTATGATATGATGTGTGGTATGTGAAAGAGCTATATTACATATTGAGAGCACTATGTGTGCCATATAGCGTAAGTGTGTAATAAGAGGCCAATCTCCCTATCTATGCTATTATGTCATAGTATTTCTTGGAGTATGAGTGCTATATAGCATAACTATGTGTAATAATAGCCCGATGGTCCTGTCTATGCTATTATGTGTGCCATGTAGCAGGACTCTATCAGAGTATGACAACATCATATCACCAAAATAAAATTACATCATTCAATCATTAAGTTTAGAGAACTTTGAACAGGTCAGTTTTTTGTATAGTAATCACAAGTACATTCAATGTGCAAAATGGTGTATACATGATTCCATAATCACAATCAACCTTCCCTACATACTTCTCGTTGACTTCTATAGTGGCTGATGACACGAGCATACACTATGTCTGAAGGATTTTCAAACTGGTTCATCTTTGCATAAGCAGTAGGGCTGGGTGAGAATGTCCACTTGACTAACCAAGGGAACAATTTGCTAACCAGGTAAATTGGGGACTGACAAATCTCTGTTGGCTCAAATGAATCAGGACAAACCCAAGTCCCGGGAGGGTTGAGCAGACACTTGTAGAGTGTGTCATCCACCACCCGTGTATTATCAGAGTTGAACTTAGGATAGTGCTTCCAAAATTCTTTCAAACACTTGAAAAATATGGGCTTTGCATTATCTCTACATGGAGGGATCCCAGAAACTTCATTTAGCTTGAAGATCGCCTCTCTACACCCCTCTTGACCGATAATATTGAGGAAAAATTGTTTGTCCAGCCTAGGAAAGCATGCACTCAAAGCAAGTGTTAGATTGTCCTGGGTCATGCAGCTCCATAGTGCAACTTGTGCTCTTTGTAGAAGTGCATGCAAAAAGACTGATGCATTGGGCCTGACCACATATTCAAATTGCATCTTTCCTGTAGCATTTGGCCCAATGACTACCTGATACCTTGATCTTGCCCAATCGGGAGTACTACTTCTCGCTATTCCTTTGTAGAAGGAGACCTTATACCTCTTATGACAAGCACATTCACATCCAGTATGATGCATAAATTGTCCCTTCTCTTCTTGTCCTCACAAGACACAGGAGGCAGTGCAACAATCTGTACTGGCATTACCACAAGACACTCTGGCCTCTCTTGCCTCTCATATTCATATCCATTTTTGGCCTCTTTATAAACATTCTTTGTACCTACCTCATTTGTATCTGTAGTAGCAGCCGCTTGACCCATAGGGACCTCTGGACTTTTACCTTTGTTATTCCCAACAGTGGGATCTGTACAAAACTCAATTGTATCATGTGTAACTGCCTCTTTCGTGTCCACAGCAGCCATGAAATGGTCTCTCATTGCCTCTCCCGATTGAGCTACTCTGTCAGTGGGCACCTCTGTGCCTTTCCGTGCCTCATTGTTTTGCTCTATACATGCCTCATCGGCTTGGGCTGTGACATCACTTGCACCCACTGCATCACGTGTTCCACCTTCTCTCTCAATGAGGACATCCTCACCCATGCCTCTGGTATCCTCAACAGTGGCATCTGTACCCATAGCCACAACTGCATCAAGAAGGGCATCTATGATAGCATGAACAATACTTTCTATTCCACCATCATTAACATTGCCATCAGGAGCAGCATCTGTGATAGCATCAACTTACATAGCATCCACAATGTCATTTGTGCAGGCATCAACTACCATAGCATCAACAATGGCATCTGTGCAGGCATCAACTTGGTAGCATCATCAATGGAATCTGTGCCAGATTCAACAGTGGCATTTGTACCCATAGCCACAACTGCATCAAGAAGGGCATCTATGATAGCATGAACAATAGTTTCTGTTCCACCATCATTAACATTGCCATCAGCAGTAAAATCTGTGTGAGCATCAACTTCCATAGCATCCACAATGTCATTTGTGCAGGCATCAATTAGCGTAGCATCAGCAATGGCATCTGTGCAGGCAGCAACTACCATAGCATCATCAATGGCATGTGTGCCAAATTCAACTGTGGTGGGGGTGGGTAATGTACCCTTTTCAAGTTTAGCACGGTCAACATCTGTGTGCACATCATTATGCACAACCTGCACATCAACTGCATTAGGCACATTTGGAACAAATTCAGCAGTACTAGTAGGTGTGCATGGATCAACTGTATCAAAAGACTCTTTTTTTTTCCTGTAACCCCCCTAGTAACTGTAGCACCCTCTCTTGGATTCTTCACAGGATAATACTGAGCGAGTGAACCTACAGACCCCTCAACTGTGTCAAAAGACACTTTTTTTTTGCCTGTAACCCCCCTGGAAGCGGTAGCACCCCTTCTTGGATTCTTCACAAGATAAGACTGAGCCAGTGAACCTACATACCCCTCATCTAGAAACCCTGAAGAGCGAGTGTGTCTCATGCAAGTTTCTCTTTTGCAGCTTCTTGATTATCTACAACAAGAGAAAGTAGAATCACATTACTAAACATGTACAGAAAATAATCAAATAGTTTGCAACTACTCGATGAAAAGAATTAAGAGACATGTCACTAACAAATTCCAACACTTGATTCATCAATGAGCATGGATACAATAGGGGTGCAATGGATTGCACATGCCTTCTAAAGACATCTTCTAATTGCATGAAGTTACAACAAAAACACACTCATTGCTTTGCGTTTGGTTTCTTCCTCTTCCTAAATAAATCAAGAGGTATATCCATTGTGGGACTTCCACCTAAGTTCTTGGGAGTCAATTTCTTGCGCTTTGGTGTTGGCTTCTTCCTCGTTGGAGGGGGTTTTGCTTTCACCGCATCTGCAACTGCCTCATCTGATGCTTCATCTCTAGTGAGGGAACTTGGTGATGCTTTGGCACTCAATGGAGAATGCAACATCCTTCTTGGAGTTAGTTGTTGCCTAGGTGATTTGACTGCATAAGACTTTGCCATCAAGATGTCTTCAACTACTCCACGTACTGCATCCCCTACGACAGACTCCGCTTCAAGGGCTGGCTGCATCCCTGGGGTAGACTCCGCTTCAAGAGCTGGCTGCATCCCTCGGGTAATCAAGCCATTCTTCCTTGTAGAATGCATCGTCTTGTTGGAGCAAGCATGCGATGATTGTTCTACAAAGCAAGCTATTTACAAAGTCTCACTTGGAGTATCCCAAAATATACACATAAATACTGATTTTGGTACCTACCAGTGGCCTGCGTAGAGACTCTCTCTGTTTTTGTCCTCAATGATTCTTGTATACAGGTCTCTGCTGTGATGTTTGTACCTGCAAATGATTTCATTAAATGCAAGAGTTTAAACTCCCAATGGAAAGTGGGCCTGCAATAGTACTAGTAAATAATTGACATAGTGACTACCTGCACTTGATTCTTTCATCTCACTCTTCACCTTCAGACCAATCATATGCTTATCTCTAGGGGGAACATACATGTTTCAATCTAGTGCAACACAATAGCCATAGTCCCTACATACATACGCGAAGCATAGAATATGGTACACATGGGTGCAAGGCAGGGAGAATACATCCAATCTTCTAGCATCGAACGGGAATCCACATCCTACACAATGGTAGAACCCATTAAGTGCCACCTCGCTAATGCTCTGCTCAAAATCCACAGGAGGAAAAGGCTTCATCAAACTGGCCCCCACATTATGTGAAGTCCTCTCCATGGTAACACAAAATTTAAAGTGCTCTGATTCCTGTGCTATGTTGGTCTCTACTTTTGCAAGTAGTGCCTGTGAAACAAAGAAGACAACACATCTAATTTAAATCTCAATAACCCAACGAAAGCAGATTGCTGAAAAGAATATGCAGCGTGAATCTTATCCCTTATTTGCAATACCACATATAAGACAAGCACTTACTCTATATGCTATAAACACAAGCTTGATGTGGTGTATGATATGCACTATGCTATATAGCACATAGCACAGTCCAAGTATAATGTGCTATAAGTGCTACATAGAGTATGCACTGTAGATCATAGCAGAGAGACTTTTTAAAATACCAGATATAGCCCAGACTTTTTAAAATACCAGATATAGCCCAAACATTTTCTCTATATGCTATATAGCACAAGCTTGTTGGGTATATGATATGCAGTGGGCTATATGAGACATAGCACATAGCATATAGCACAAATATTGTGCTATGTAGCACATAGCACCATTAGAGATGGTGCTATGTAGCACATAAAAAAAATAGAGATTGTGCTATATAGCACAATTCACTGAGTCCACACACTCCAGGGCTATATTGTGAACATATAACACAAAAAATGTGCTATTTAGCACATAACACATAAAAATATTGTGCTATGTAGCACATATCAATATTTAACACACACTTCAGGGCTATACTATGAGCATATAGCATACAGGTTATGCTATATAGCGCATATTACACATGTCCATTGTGCTATGTATCACATAGCACATAACCACACATAGCATATAGCATAGAATCACACACATTCCAAATAGATGAGGGTACTATTGTGAACATGCTGCACCTAGATTGAACTATAAAGCACATAGCACATAACCACACATGGCACATAGCATATAACCATCCACTCCATGAATATGATGGCTATGTTGTGACCATATAGCACATATTTTGTGCTATATAGCACATAGCAGAAATAGAATATTCTCATACAGTACATAACCATACAATCCAAAACACTCTAATCACATAACCACATGAAAGTGAACCACATATTCCAAAACAAAGTGAAGCACATGTAGGAGGGTATGCACCTTTGCTTTAGCCACATTGGCTTCTAATTTAGCAACATTGTCTCTAGTAGTACTCGAGAACTGTCCAATCAAATCAATCAGGCGTTGTTGAGCTACAGGGTCTTGCATGAAATCAATCTCCGTTTGCAACTTTATGGCCAAAGTGTTTGAGCTTTGAGCACCCTCAGCCCTATGCAATTCTCTAACTTGATCCTCTACCTGCTTCTTTGCACCCTCTAGTCTTAACTTATAGTCTTGCAATCTGCCCTCTGCAATATTCTTCATTTCTGCAAGTGCCCTGCTATCCTCCTCTGCCAATTGTACCAGGAATCCTCCTGTAGGCACGCTTGACAATGGTACAGACGTACCTTCTGTTTTCAATGATGATCTAGTAGAGGCAACAGTGGTTTTGGAACCTCTCCCTCTACCACTCATCTGCTCTTCCCACCTCTTGATCTTGTTTTGCAAGTTGTGTCTTTATTCTGAGGCTCTCATTGCCCTCTCTGCAAAGATAGCCCAAGAAATTTGATGTTTGCCAGATTCACTGCAGTTTTCCAATGCAAAGGCCTTTGCAAATTGAGTCCCTACTTCATACATGAAGGGACCCTCCTGGTAGACATCCCAATGTCTCCACACAAGCTTTTGTAAGAACTCCGACCGAGCATGGTATGCCTTCACTTTCTTCTGGCTACATGGAACAGGCTTTGGGCATATAAAGACAGCTTCCCAGTCCTCCTCAGAGATGTCATTGTTTCCTATCAAGCTACACGGATCAACTCCCTCCAATGGCAATCCACGCTCCATATGAAATTCCTCGGCAAGACGACAAAACTTCGTATGCAGATGTGGTTCGATGTTCCTAACTAGACTACTGCTTGCTTGAATCGGATGCTTTGAGGAAGGTGCCATGATGCAGTCTCAAGTGATATACCTGCACATCATCCAATGAACCTCATGAGACATGGTGTGCCCTCGCTTATGATCCCTGCTAAAAAGAAACAAGAACTTCATGGGCCTGCTCTTGTAAGCAGGGCATTCAAGGTGATGTGCTCTGGGATTTTCCCCAAGGTTGCATGCAGCTTGTGGACTAGCAAATTACCTCGGGAGTGTATGTCCTCTCATGCAGCCAGTAGTAGCATTAGGTTTTGCTCGCCTCTTGTCGCAAAGGAGCAAGGTGTGGCACTCATGCAGCTCCAAATGCAGCTTAATGTAGCTAAATGATCCCAAGTGGGGCAGGCGTGCTCAAGCAGTAGAGAGTGTACATGTTCAATGGGAGAGACATACCTCGAAGAGAAGAGGGCGGTTACTGCAATCATCCTTGAAGCAACCAAGCTTGTACAGTAGAAGCTCTAAGCACAGTAGACCTTGAGGACGCACGCGTGCGAGAGAGAGAGAGAGAGGCGGGGGGTCGGGGGGGGGTGTGTTTGAAACTGCCAACTACTCATGAAAGAAAGTGGGTGTGTGAAGGCTGAATTTTTAAGTATAACATTTTTTAGAATATAAATTTGGACGTCTGAAACATGGCACCAGTGACCACACCCCGAATGTCATGCTATGCTATTTAATTATATCACATATATAGCTTTCGACCTATTCATGCTTTCACCCTCCAACTATGGATATATTTTTGTTGAAGCTCCTAAACTTGCTCAAAAAAATTTGGAATAAAAAATATATTAAATTTTTGAATTTGTTTTTTCTCTGATACGCCGTGTAACTCAAGATCCTCTTCATAGCACTCCAGATATCCTATTGGATTGTAGCCATCAAAGGAATGGGTTCGAGTGTCCATAGATTGTACAGGTCCTTGTCTCCCCAATATGATTGCACTTCTAGATTCATTTGAGATCTAGTCTCAATTTCCTCTATTGGTGGAAGAAACACTCCTCTTCCATTGCCAATCTGCTTTACTCGTCTACTTAGCTCACTGGCTTCATTGGCCTCTTTGACTTGTTTCCACAATTTTCCAAGACCATGTATTTCTTTACAACCCTCTGGTATAGCTAGGTTAAATCCCTTGGAAGAGTTATCCATGGTATTCAACATTATTCTTGGTTCTAATTTTGGGTCCTTAAGATGTGGTACGTGCTCATGACTGGAATCTGGCTCTATTCGTTCTTGGTTGGTGGGATTATTGGTGTAGGTGGGATAAGGATCACATCCTCAGGCTGGTGGTTCTAGTAAATCTTGGGCTATTTGAATCATTTTTTGGCGCATTTCAAGCCTTTTCTTTTCTAGTTCCCCATAGGGATGAGTCATCCACCTCTGTTCTTGGGTTTGGTTGTTTTTGTGCCACATTTTATAGGCTTTCAAGAGGGCATCTAATGGCTCATTAACCTTGTCTGCCAACACCAATCCTCCTGAACTAGAACTTCTAGGTTTCTCTTCTATGGATGGTTCTTCTGGAGGTTGAGACGTCTTTATAAGAGAAGGTGCAACCCTTTCCTCATGTTGTATTATCTTCTCTTTAGCTTGGGTAAGCTCCTCAGCTAGAGATTTTTGTTCTCATTCCCTACGTGCTTTCATCATAGTCTTTCTAGGTTTCCAATTATTTTGTTTGCTATTGGTTTTTTGACTAGGTGCGTCGGTCCTTGGTTCACCTATCTTTGGACTCGCATCACTTTCCATTTTCTTTGTCTCAAGGTTCTTATTAGCTTCCTTTTGAGCTTGCATTTGTGTAACTACTTGAACTGGTACGTCGTTTTTGTTTTCCGAGCTACTGGGTAGCTGAGCCATACTTGAGATATTTGTTGTGATCTTTTTTATTCGGTTTGGGTTTTTTTGAGAGTCGAGGATCAAGTGAGTGATGTCATAGTCAAGAAAATAGGTATTTACTTGAGTGATCTCTGTCTGAGGACATTGTTTGACTACGTGGGTGCCACAACTTTTGTGAGAATCTATCTCTAGTTGAAGAGCTTTTTCTTCCATTTCCTCTTGGCTATAAACAGGCTTTGACCTAGCTAAGCCGCTATTCACAATGAACTGCAATGTCCTTTCATCCATCTCATACCTTTTTTCTTCAGGTTAAAATGCAGGAGGTAGAGATTATACCAGCTTCACCACTCCATGTGTTTCTCTCATCTTCTGTCGCTTCGAAGGGCAGTACCCGCTTTGGTTGTTATAATACATCATCAGTGTTGTGTATCTCATGTCTTCAGAAATTCTAGCACCTGGAAGCGAAGGTTGTTGTCCTAAGACAGACTGTGGCCTTGAAACTCCTAATGGACCTCGTATGGTTTTTCCATTTTTCCTCAATTTTGCACCACTTAGGCTCCCCCAATTCAAACTTTACAAAGAAGTTAACCTCTTGACCATTTTGTCAATAAACTTTTCTTGATTGATAGGTGCCATTGATTTCTCAATGAACTTAGTCATTTGTGAATCACTGTGCTGAGAGGATGTGTCATTCTCTTGAACCTTACAATCCTTTTCTTTATAATCCTCACGGTTATCCACTAGATAAAGAGCTTCTTTGATCAATTCATTTAGCATCAGGCTCCTTTTCATATGTAGATCCTTATGAAGACCCGCAAGTCTCATTCCCTGGATAAAGATCAACATTAATCGTGCCTACATAGGTGGTTTTGCTCTTGGACAAAATGGGGATGGGAATGGAGGGAGCTTTTGGAGAGATCTTTTTCGAGATTTTTCTCAGCTAACATTTCTTTTAAAAAAGCAGGCTTCACTCCAAAAGAAATTTTTTGGAGCGAGCTTTTTTTAAATCCCTCTCTCTCTCTCTCTCTCTCTCTCTCTCTCTCTCTCTATTTATCAATAAATCTCCCTATCTCTCTCTTGTCCCTCCCTTTCCCTCTCTCTATCTATCTCTTCTCTCTCTCTCTCTCTCTCTCTCTCTCTCTCTCTCTCTCTCTCTCTCTCT